>NC_091282.1:437106610-437456610 GCF_032444005.1 Ranitomeya imitator | reverse complement strand
GAATTTCAAGAAAGAGCCTAAGATATAAGGCCCAGTTATGTGGGATTCTTCCTGGAATGGTGGCAGAAGTAGTACACATTCTATAATCTTAAGTTTTGGTATGTCTTATTACTCACTTCTAAGGTAGAATAAGCTTCATAAAATATCTAGTAGAATTAATATACAGTGGGGGAAATAAGTATTTGATCCCTTGCTGATTTGTTAAGTTTCCCACAAAGACATCAACAGTCTATAATTTTAAGGGTAGGTTAATTTTAACATTGAGAGATAGAATATTAAAAATAAAATTCAGAAAATCACATTATATTAATTCTATAAATTTATTTGCATTTTGCAGTGAAAAATAAGTATTTGACCCCTACCAACCATTAAGGCTATGTGCACACGGTGCAGATTTTGCTGCGGATCCGCAGCAGATTGGCTGCTGCGGATTCGCAGCACTTTTCCCTGAGTTTACAGTACCATGTACACCTATGGAAAACAAAATCTGCAGTGCACATGCTGCAGAAAAAAACACCCGGAAACGTAGCATTGTTTATTCCGCAGCATGTCAATTCTTTGTGCGGATTCCACAGCGGTTTACACCTGCTCCATAATAGGAATCCACAGGTATAAAACCGCAGGCGAAATCCGCACAAAAAACACGGTAAATCCGCGGTAATTCCTCAGGTAACCCGTAGTTTGGATTACCTGCGGACAAACTCCTTCCCTCCGCTAGGACATTAAAAATGGGTCTTGGCTGGGTGTTCCAGCAAGACAGTGACCCAAAACATACAGCCAAGGCAACAAAGGAGTGGCTCAAAAAGAAGCACATTAAGGTCTTGGAGTGGCCTAGCCAGTCTCCAGGCCTTAATCCCATAGAAAACTTATGGAGGGAGTTGAAACTCCTCGTTGCCAAGCGACAGCCTCAAAATCTTAATGATTTAGAGATTATCTGCAAAGAGGAGTGGACCAAAATTCCTCCTGACATGTGCGCAAACCTCATCATCAACTACAAGGGTTTTGCCACAAAGTATTAAGTCTTGTTTGCCAGAGGGATCAAATACTTATTTCTCAAATGCAAATAAATTTATATAATTTATACAATGTGATTTTCTGGATTTTATTTTTGATATTCTATCTCTCAGGGTATGTGCACACGTCAAGATTTTCTAGCAGAAATTTCCTGACAAAAACCGGACATTTCTGCCAGAAATCCGCATGCGTTTTTTGCACTTTTTTTTGCATTTTTCCCCAATGCATAGAATAGCGGGAAAACTGCAAAAAATCCGCAAAATTAATGAACATGTTGCTTTTTTTTTTACTGCGATGCGTTTTTTTTTCGCGGAAAAAAACGCATCATGTGCACAAAAATTGCAGAATGCATTCTAAATGATATGATGCATATCTATGCATTTTTAAATGCATTTTTATAGCGTTTTTATTGCAAAAAAACGCGAAAAAACCTGAACGTGTGCACATACCCTCAATGTTAAAATTAACCTACCCTTAAAATTATAGACTGTTCATGTCTTTGTCAATGAGCAAACTCACAAAATCAGCAAGGGATCAAATACTTATTTCCCCAAGTGTACCAACATAGCAACTGTAACGGTGCAGCTTTACACATGTACAGTTCTACGGGCCGCTAGGAAAGGGATGAGAGGCTTCTGTGCTTGCACAGCTTAAAGGGAGTCCATCACCCCCAAAATGCATTTTAAATGGCCTATTTAGTCTTGTAAGGCACTTAGCCCTATAAAAGCCATACTAGTACTCTACCTGTTATTGATACAGTGCCTGAGAAAATAACTTTTTATTTTATGCAAATGAGGGTCTAAGGTACTCCCTTGGCCAAGAATTTGGTGCTCTGTTACACCTCCTCTTTTGCATATAGAGAGCCTTTCCCTGATTGACGGCCGTGTTCTGCTCTTGTTTTCTTTCTACCGATGCTGCTCGCTATACTAATATATGTAGAAGTGTAGCGAGTGGCTTCAGATTCATGGAGGCTCGCTACAGTTCCAAGTGCATAAATGTGGTGAGCGACATTAGCAGAAAGAAGACACAGAAGGGAACACACAGTCACTGTGTGCACACAGCTGGGGACGTGCAATGTCAGTAACCAAGTGCATACACGCCGGCGGTAGTCACAGTGCTCACTTTGGGAGGAGAAAAATGTCAATCAGAAATGGGGGAAGGCCCCCGATATGTAAATAAATGGAGGAGTAGCGGTGCATTAAACTCTTGGCAACACCAAGGGTGCATCGGAGCCACCTCATCTGCATACAGGTTAAAAGTTATTTTCTTAGGCATGGTAAAAAAAACCACAATTTTAAAAACAGACATGTATTGTCTTTTTTTGTTACCGATATCACCCAATATTATTGGCAAAAAAAAAAAATTAAAGAATGATGATAACAGAAAAATTAGGCCCCACATATGGAAAGAAAAAACAAAAATAATTTGAATATCTGAATGTTAAAAATGTTCACAGTTCTTTTAACCATATTTATATAAGACAAACAAAAAAATTCCTGAAAATGTAAATGATCTGGCCTTGAACTGGTTAAGAGAGTTGAATTTTTACTATGACTAAATTAAAATGTATCTTTTGTAATCATGGCCACTTGTGGTCTACTATCTAATATATAATTGCCTAGAATACTACTTCCTGCAATTTGTGCCAACTTCCGTGGCTTTGTCCGGAGCTAATGTCCGGAGATTAATTGCCTAGAATACTACTTCCTGCAATTTGTGCCAACTTCCGTGGCTTAGTCCGGAGCTAATGTGCGGAGATAATGTCTGGAGATAAGTGACGTCAACAGTGTCCAGTGTCTGATTGGTTGCCGCCTGCTGCGAGCGACCAATCAGAAACGTGCCGTACTGTGACACACTCCGCCCGCCATTTTGGTGTGATTTTTGAATTTTTACCTCACAGCAAGTTTCTACTGCGTGGAGGCGGGCCCAGTGACGTTGCTCTTCAAGCTCCTGCCGAATTTCGTCAAAAAAATGATAATACCATTTACCAAAACTATATATATTTAGTTGTGAAGTGGTTCAGTGACATTTTCACACCAATTTTGAACTTTTGTTTGGTGTTTTCTCCATATACTGCCTATTATTTTTGTTCTTTCTTACTATTATTTATTAATTGTATTATTCTTACATTTGAATAAATAAAGTATATATGGATTCTAGACTCCCGATTCTTTAGAATCGGGCTGCCATCTAGTAGAGAAATAAAAACATGTCCAGGACAAACCCTTTAAGAGTGTAATATTGTACATGTGCTTACTTGAATGTTTCTTTAATTCTAGTTCTGTTCTTGATAATAATTTCTGTATTGTAGGGTTTGGTGGCGGTAGACAATAAGCACCAGCAGGTGATAGTACAAGGAGTTCATGAGCTGTACGACCTTGAAGAAACACAAGTGACCTGGGAAGGAGAAAGACTAAATCGGATGGTGTTTATAGGTAACTAGGTTGTCATGCTGATTGACAGCCAGCTCCCCGCTGTGTATCTGCGGCAAACCAGCTGTCAATCAGAGAAGCTTGGAAGAGCTGTTCTGTTGACATGGAGCTGCTGGCAGGAGTGGTCATTGACCGCTCTGAGTGGGCACCAAATAGAACAGGCAAGTAGTTACTAACTACCGTACTTAAAGTTAACTACATAAAGATATGTCTGGCCAGGATTGAATATTATATTATAACTGTGCAGAAAAATGAGGGAGCCAACAACACAGAAAATGTGTTAGGACTGTTTTAATAATAGCAAAGCAATGTCTAAAGATTGGTAAGCCATGTGTTAGAAAACCATGTAAGATTACTAAATCATTAGCGCCATTGTGTTTTAAAACGTAATGTTTTTCTCACTCCCTCCAAATATTATTAATATTTTTTCATCTATTGTTCCCCCCCTAAAATGGTTCCATTAATAAACTCATTTGACAAAAACAAGCTCACTTGCAGGTGTTGACAGCAATTAGTAACAAGAATTGCTATGGCCTTAAATTCAATTTACAGTTGTGTGAAAAAGTGTTTGCCCCCCCCCCCCCCCAATTTCTTATTCTTTTGCATGTTTGTCACTAGTGTTGAGCATTCCGATACCGCAAGTATCGGGTATCGGCCGATATTTGCGGTATCGGAATTCCGATACTGAATTCCGATACTTCCCGCGTATCGGATACCGGAATCGGAAGTTCCCAGAATTCAAATTGAACGCAGCAGCCAATGAGGAATGAATGAAAGTGTGGGCACATCCTGTTTAGCATGGTGGGCATGTAAGTACTGGCAAGGCTGGGATTGGCTGCTGAAATGATGTCACTCTGCACTATAAAAAAGCGCTGCCGCCATTTTGCGCTCACTCTGCTGTGATTTCAGTTAGGGACAGGACGCTGTGTTCTAACTGAGGGCCAGTTGAGCTTGCTAATTGCTTTATTTTCCTTTCCAAAGGCTAATTTAGCAAAACGCTGTGTGTTCTTCACTGTTCACCTTGCTCTTGCCTTGCAGCGCTGTTTTAACAGCGTTCTGCAAGGTCTCTGTGTGTGTGTGTGTGTGCAGCTCACTCTGTAGTCTGTGTGCAGCCATATACCCGGTTGTATTCAGCTCAGGGGGGGTTCACACTGCCTCACACAGTTGTTCTTTTTTGCTCTTAGTGCAGCCTGCTGCACATTTTTTCTCAAATTTCCTATTAGTGTTTTTCCACCAGTCTCCAGCTCTATTGTGGAAAAACACTACATAGGATAACCTAGAGGGGGGTTTTTGGGCCTTGCAGCGCCGTTTACGGCTGTCTGCACGGTCTCCGTGTGAGCCCAGCTCGCCCTGTAGTCTGTGTGCAGCCATAGCCGGTTGGATTCAGCTCAGGGTTCGTTACTGGCTCATACCTTGAGAAAAATTTTCCTTTTTTTCAAATAGTGCAGCCTGTTTAAAATTTGAAAAAAAAAATTCCTATTAGTGTCTTTCCACTCGTATCCAGCTAAATAGTGGAAAAACACTATATAGGATAACCTAGAGGAGGGTTTTTTGGCCTTGCAGCGCCGTTTACGGCTGTCTGCACGGTCTCCGTGTGAGCCCAGCTCGCCCTGTAGTCTGTGTGCAGCCATAGCCGGTTGGATTCAGCTCAGGGTTCGTTACTGGCTCATACCTTGAGAAAAATTTTCCTTTTTTTCAAATAGTGCAGCCTGTTTAAAATTTGAAAAAAAAAAAAATTCCTATTAGTGTCTTTCCACCAGTCTCCAGCTCAATTGTGGAAAAACACTACATAGGATAACCTAGAGGTTTTTTTGGGGGCCTTGCAGCGCCGTTTACGGCTGTCTGCACGGTCTCTGTGTGAGCGCAGCTCGCCCTGTAGTCTGTGTGCAGCCATAGCCGGTTGGATTCAGCTCAGGGTGCGTTACTGCCTCATACCTTGAAAAACAATTTCCTTTTTTTCAAATAGTGCAGCCAGTTTAAAATTTGAAAAAAAAAATTCCTATTAGTGTCTTTCCACTTGTATCCAGCTAAATAGTGGAAAAACACTATATAGGATAACCTAGAGGAGGGTTTCTTGGCCTTGCAGCGCCGTTTACGGCTGTCTGCACGGTCTCCGTGTGATTTAAACTAGCTCTGTAGCCCGATCTGCACCAAAAAAAAGGTTAAGTTCACCAAACACAACTTACACTTGTGTAGGCCACATTTGAAAAATAATAAAGTTTAGTCCACAATTTACAACATTAGTGTTTCTTACACCTGTTAGGAGGAGCATTACAGGAATAAGCACACTAAGGCCTTAGTACTTTTCTGCTTATCTTTATCTGTCAACCAAGATGAAGAGGGCAGGGAGTAAGGCACGTGGGCGTGGGCGCGGAGCAGGGAGAGGAGCAGGGAGAGGACGTGGTGATTCTGTGCCTGCTGCGGGCGCCGGTGACTCGTCGTCACTCAGTTTCAGCAGGGAACAGTCCTTCATGCGCAGCTTTGTCGGAGAGCGCCGTGCACCGCTGCTGCGTGAAGACCAAATTGAAGCCGTTGTCGGGTGGATGGCAGCTAACGCCTCGGCATCGACTTCAGTTAGTGCCACATCCTCTCAGGCACAGAGCACTGGAGAGCAGCCATCTGTCTCTTCACCACCTGCCAAATTGGCCAGGCAGTCAGAGAGCCCAGGACAGGAGCCGTCTCTACTTCTGTTCTCTGAATCTCTTGGCTTGGAAACAGGGGGCCAGCCAAGCAGCATTGGAGAAATGGAAGAAGAGGCAGTGTGCAGTGATGCCCAACACCTTTTTCTCTCTGACTCTGAAGAGGCAGGTGGGCCAGTGCCTCCGGTGACCACAGCGCAGTACGCATCTGATGATGAAACTCAGGTGCCGCTTTCTCGTGCGTACTGTGCTGCTGAGACTACCCAGGAGGAGCAGTTGGTGGCAGAGGGTAGTGGAGATGATGAGGTCCTTGACCCATCGTGGCGTGAGGAACAGGAAGGTGGTGGGAGCAGCTCAGAGGAAGAGCTTCCTCTTACGGGCCAAAGAGGGAGAGGGAGGGGGAAGACTGCGGAGCCTGTAGCCTCCACTTTGGCACCCGTTAGGAGCCTGTCTCTTTCCAAAGCCAAAAAGGGCGCTCCCAAGACTTGCAGTGCCTGGTCCTTTTTTGACACAGTTGCAGATGACATTTGTTTTGTCAAATGCAAGCTGTGTCATCATAAAGTAAAAAGAGGGAAAAATGTCAGCAACCTCAATACCACAAATATGTGGAAACATGTGCGGACCAGGCACGCGGTGGAGTTACAGAAACACACTGAAGATGTAGGCCAACCAACAGCGGCAGCTACCACCTCTTCAGCTCGTGTTGCCTCTTCCTCCAGCTCACGCACAGCTGGTTTGGCTTCCTCCCAGAGACCTTGTGTAATTCCACCCACAGCACCACCTTCCCAGTCATCCTCACACTCCCAGTCTACTCTACAGCCATCGGTAGTACAGGCATGGGAGAAAAGGCGGGCATTCTCGGCCAACCACCCCCGAGCACAGGCTCTGAATGCAGGCATTGCCAAACTGTTGTCCCTGGAAATGCTCTCGTTCAGGCTGGTGGAGACTGACAGCTTCCGTGACTTGATGGCATTGGCAGTCCCACAGTACAAGGTGCCCAGCCGCTTTTACTTCAGCAGGCAGGCTGTCCCTGCCCTGCACAGGCATGTTGAGGCAAACATAAAACATGCGCTACTGAACGCCGTCAGTAGCAAGGTCCACCTCACCACCGATGCGTGGACCAGTCAGCATGGGCAGGGGCGATATGTTTCCCTCACTGCCCATTGGGTTAATGTTGTTGAGCCAGGTACAGATCGTGCGAGTGGCGCAGGACGTGTCCTGCCCACTCCAAGGATTGCAGGAATCCAGTCTGTACGCATCGACTCCTCCTCTTACACCAGTTCCTCTGATTCCTCTCTGCAGGATCCGTCACAGTCCACCCCCACATGGACCCGTGAACGTTTACCTATGACCGACATGAGCACAGCCGTGGCCAAACGTCAGCAGGCCGTCTTGAAACTAGTTTCATTGGGGCATCGAAGCCACACAGCGCAGGAGCTCTGGAATGCCATAAAGCAGGAGAGCGATGTGTGGTTACTGCCAGCGAATCTCCAGCCAGGCATGGTAGTGTGTGACAATGGCCGAAATCTGGTGGCAGCTTTGGCCCTTGGCAACCTCACTCACATCCCATGTCTGGCACATGTGCTCAATTTGGTTGTGCAGAGTTTTCTGAGGGACTATCCGGATCTTGATGCCCTGCTGCACAAGGTCCGCCTAGAGTGTGCTCACTTGCGGCGTTCCAGCTTGGCCAGATCCCGCATTGCTGCTCTGCAGCGCCGATTCCGCCTTCCGGAACACCGCATCATATGTGACCTACCTACCCGGTGGAATTCCACGTTACATATGTTGGAGCGGTTGTGTGAGCAGCAGCAAGCAGTTATGGAGTACCAGCTGCATCAGGCGCAAAGAAGTCGCAGTCAGCGCCGATCAGACTTCACAACCACAGAGTGGGCCACTATGAAGGACGTCTGCCAGGTTTTGCGTCCTTTTGATTATTCCACGCGGATGGCAAGTGCAGATGATGCACTAGTCAGCATGACTGTCCCCCTTATCTGCCTGCTTCAGCAAACTTTGCAAGGGTTAAGGGATGATGTGGTGGAAGAGGTGGAGGATGAGGAGTCACCTTTTCCATCAGCTTCTGGAGAGTCAGCGCCACGTGGTTCCTCACAAAGGGGTACGCAGGGGCCAATTTGTGAGGAGGATGAGGAGGAGTCAATGGAGGAGGAAGAGCTCCGTCCAGAGGAGGGAGCGACACAATTGTCCAGTGGTCAGTGTGTACAGCGAGGGTGGGGTGATGACGAGCGGGCAGAGATCATGTCTCAAGCAGGGGACAGCGTTTCTGGGCCGGTTGGCACTCTGCAGCACATGGTGGATTTCATGCTGCAGTGCCTGAGAAACGACCGCCGCATCGACCACATTCTCAACATGCCTGATTATTGGGTGTTCACCCTCCTCGATCCTCGCTACCGGGACAACGTCCAAAACCTCATCCCTGCGTTGACCCGGGAGCGTAAATTGCGGGAGTACCACGACACACTGGTGAATTCCATCATCTTCTCCTGTCCAACTGAGAGGAGTGCTGCTAGTGCTTTACAAAGCAGCTCAGTGCGTCGAGGCAGTGGGGGAGGCTCTGCCCAAAGAGGGAGCAGAAGCAGTGCCTCTGCCCAAGGCAAGCCCAGTATGGCACAACTCTGGCACACTTTTGTGTGCCCGCCCCAAATGTCTACACCATCACCGGCGGCTCCAGTCAGCAGGAGGCAACGGTTCCGTCAGATGGTGACAGACTACATGGCTTGCCCTCTTACTGTACTCCCAGACGGCTCTTCCCCGTTCAAGTTTTGGGTCTCTAAGCTGGATACATGGCCAGAGCTTAGCCAGTATGCATTGGAGGTGCTGGCTTGCCCTGCGGCTAGTGTCTTATCGGAACGTGTCTTTAGTGCCGCAGGTGGTGTACTAACAGACCGTCGCATGCGACTATCCTCCGATAACGTTGACCGGCTTACTTTCCTGAAAATGAACCAGGCCTGGATCTCGCAGGAATTTGCCACTCCTCTGCCTGATTAAGTAATTGGGTGTCATCCAGGTCTCCTGCTGTGTTCATCTTTCTACCACCTGAACTGCTATTCCTGGGCTCCAACACCGCCAGTTGCGGCTCAGAAGTGCAGGCTGCACAGTAAAAACATACGACCCAGTGTTATTGGGTTTCAGTAACGTCAGCTGATCCCCAGCTGTGTAGCCGGCAATGTGTCCTGCGACCGCCACGCTGGCACAACAACCTAAATGTAAGGGAACCTTTCCCCCCATCCCCCCCCCCGTCGTTTGTTACTGAAAGAGCCATCTTGTGCAGCAGTAATGCTGCACAAGGAAAAGGTAGCTCTTTTTTTTTAGCTCTTTGCACACGCAGAACTTAACACTTATAAAATGTGTTCACTGATACCGTTATACCGTCCCGGAGCTGGGACTTTCCTTCGTAATGTGACGCAGCACAGCCGTCATTCCTACCCCCTTGGTGCCATGCGCTGCCTCCTCAGCGTTGTTTTAAGCTGTCACGGAGCCTGCGCTGTTCTGTTATCCCTTGGGCATGCCCTATTTGTGCTGCCTGTCTTCTGACATAATTTGGTGTCAGGCTGGCTGCGCCTGTGCGGCCGCGGTGCCCGAGATCCCGCCTCGCAGTGTCTTCTGATTGAGTCACACTGCGGGCCTGGGATCCATGGGCATGCGCAGTGCATATCTTCCCCTCGGGCTCTCGCTCATTTCCCTCCGCCTTCTTTAGACTGTGCGCCGTCAGCTGATCCCTAGCATGCCACGGCCGTGACACCGCACAGTCTGAAGAAGAGGGAAGGAGGGGAGTGAGAGTCGAGGTTATGCACTGTGCATGCCCATGGTTCCAAGGCCCGCAGTGGGATTACGTTAGATGAGACTGCGAGGTGGGATCTGGAGCAGCGTGGAGGCACAGGCACTGACAGCCTGACACCAAATTATGTCAGAAGACAGGCAGCGCTAATTGGGCATGGCCAAGGGCTAACAGAACAGCGCAGGCTCCGTGGCAGCTTAAAACAACGCTGAGGAGGCAGCGCACGGCATCAAGGGGATAGGAATGACAGCTGTGCTGTGTCCCATTACGAAGGAAATTCGCACCTCCGGAACGGTTTAACGGTATAAAGGGACACATTTTTAGTGTTTACTTCGGTGTTTGCAAGGAGCATAATTAAAAGAGCAACCTTTTCCTTTTGCATCCTTAGTGCTGCACAACATGGCTCTTTCAGCTACAAACGTCTTGGGGGGGGGGGGTTAAAGGTTTCCTTTCAACTTGCTCCAATCAGGCTTCGGCCTACACTCTGTTCCTCTGCTCCTCCTGCTGTCCCTGGGCTCTAACACCGCCAGTTGGTGCCTGGAAGTGCTGTGTGCACAGTCAACAGTCGCTCCTCTGTTATTGGGGTTCAGTAACGTCAGCTGATCCCCAGCTGTGTGTGCGGCAATACCTCCAATCTGCTCCTCCTGCTGTCCCTGGGCTCTAACACCGCCAGTTGGTGCCTGGAAGTGCTGTGTGCACAGTCAACAGTCGCTCCTCTGTTATTGGGGTTCAGTAACGTCAGCTGATCCCCAGCTGTGTATCCGGCAACGTGTCATGCGACCGCCACGCTGGCACAACTAAAATGTAAGGGGACCTGTCCCCCCCCCCCCTAGGCGTTTGTTACTGAAAGAGCCACCATGTGCAGCACTAATACTGCACAAGGGAAAGGTCGCTCTTGAAATTATGCTCCTTGCAAACGCTGAACTACACACTCATGTAATGTGTCCCCTCACACCGTCCAACCGTCCCGGAGGTGGGACTTTCCTTTGTAATGTGACGCAGCACAGCCGTCATTGCTACCCCCTTGGCACCGTGCGCTGCCTCCTTAGCGTTGTTTGATTCCGTCATGGACCCTGCGCTGTTATGTTATCCCTTGGCCATGCACAGTTTGCGCTGCCCGTCCTCTGACATCATTTGTTGTCGTCCTGGCTGCGCCTGTGCGTCCACGCTGCCCGAAATCACACCTCGCAGTGTCGTCTAATGTGATCCCACAGTGGGCCTGGTATCCATGGCCATGCGCAGTGCATATACTAGCCTCTCACTCCCCTTCTTCACGCTTCTTCAGACTAGGCGGCGTCAGCTGATCCCTAATAGCATGCCACGGCCGTGACGCCGCACAGTCTGAAGAAGCAGGAAGGAGGTGAGTGAGAGGCGATGATATGCACTGCGCATGCCCATGGATCCCTGGCCCGCAGTGGGACTACATTAGATGACACTGCAAGGTTGGATCTCGGGCAGCTTGGACGCACAGGCACTGCCAGCCTGACACCTACATGATGTCAGAAGACGGGCACCGCTAACTGTGCATGGCCAAGGGATAACATTACAGTGCGGGCTCCGTGACAGAACCAAACAACGTTGAGGAGGTGGTGCCCGGCACCAAGGGGGTTGGAATGACGGCTGTGCTGTGTCACATTACAAAGGAAAGTCCCACTTCCGGGATGGTTTGACGGTGTGAGGGGACACATTATATGAGTGTGTACTTCAGCGTTTGCAAGGAGCATAATTTTCGGAGCCACCATTTTCCATGTGCAGTATTACTGCTGTACAAGATGGCTCTTTCAGCAACAAATGCCTGGGGGGGGGGGTTAAAGGTTCCCTTTCAACTTGCTCCACTGCAGGCTTCGGCCTACACTCTGCTCCTCTTTGATTCCCTGGGTTTCAACACTGTCAGTTGCCACCTGGAAGTGTTGTCTACACAGAAAAAAAGACTAGGTGATGTGTCAGTGGGGTTCAGCACCGCCAGCTGTTCCCCTGCTGTGTAGTCGGCAACGTGTCCAGCACAAGCCACGCTGGCACAACAGAACAAAAGCTGCCACCAGTGCAGGCTTCGGCCTACACTCTGCTCCTCTCCTCCTCCTGCTGACCCTGGGCTCAAACACCGCTAGTTTTTGCCCGGAAGTGCTAGCTGCACAGAGAAAAACACCAGCCAATGTGTTAGTGGGGTTCAGCAACGCCAGCTGTTCCCCTGCTGTGTAGCCGGCAACGTGACCTGCAAACGCCACGCAGGCACATGAACTGAAATTAAAGGGAACCTGGCCCCACCCCCCCAGGTGTTTCTATGTATAACAGCCACCTAGTACAGCAGTACTGCTGCATTTGTACAAGGTGGCTGACTTTTTCTCCTTGCCCACGTGGAACTCAACACGTACAAAATGTGTCTCATTGAGACCATTCCACTGTCCCTGAGGTGTGACTTTCCTTTGTAATGATACGCAGCACCCCCCTTGGTAGCGTTTCCCGTCTTTTGTCATCATGGTTAGCTGGCTGCGCCTGTGCATCCGCCCTGCTAGAAACAACGCCCCTCGTTGTCATATTTATTTTGTCAGCGAGGGTGTGGTTTATGGGCACGAGCAGTGCATATGTTCGCCTGTCTTAACTCATCTCCTTCCGCCTTCTTCAGACTGTGCGGCCTCCTGGCCGTGGTAGGCGATAAGGGATCAGCTGAGGCCGCCCAGTCTGGAGCAGGTGTAAGGACATGTGTAAGCGGCAAACCTATTTACTGCACAAGGCCACGAATCCCAGCCACGCAGTGTGATTTTTTGAAAACACACTGTGGGTCTGGGATTCATGTCCATCGCTAACCGCAACGGCCGACATGAAATGAGGTCAGAAGACAGGAAGCGCTCACAGCGCATGGCCAAGGGATCACAATAGCGCAGACTCCTGTACAGCAAATAACAACGCTCAGGAATCTGCGCCCAGTACCTAGGTGCAAATTTTTACACCTGTGCTGCGTCTCGTTAAAAAGACAAGTCACGCCTCCACAACTGTTTGACAGTATAATGGGCTAAATAGTGTACGTGTTTTAGTCAGCGTGTGCAAGGAGCAAAACAAATAGAGCAACCTTTTACTTGTGCAGCATTAATGCTGCACAAGGTGTGGCTCTTGTACCTTGCAACACCTGAGGGGGGGGTTAAAGGTAACCTTTGAAATTGGTTCAACTAGGCTTCGGCCTACACTCTGCTCCTCTACTCCTCCTGCTGACCCTGGGCTCAAACACCGCTAGTTTTTGCCCGGAAATGCTAGCTGCACAGAGAAAAACACCAGCCAATGTGTTAGTGGGGTTCAGCACCGCCAGCTGTTCCCCTGCTGTGTAGCCGGCATCGTGTCCAGCACAAGCCACGCTGGCACAACCGACCAAAAGCTGCCACCAGTGCAGGCTTCGGCCTACACTTTGCTCCTCTCCTCCTCCTCCTGCTGACCCTGGGCTCTAACACCGCTAGTTTTTGCCCGGACATGCAATGTGCACAGAGAAAAACACCAGTCAATGTGTCAGTGGGGTTCAGCAACGCCAGCTGTTCCCCTGCTGTGTAGCTTGCAACGTGACCTGCAAACGCCACGCAGGCACATGAACTGAAATTGAAGGGAGCCTGCCCCCCACCCACAGGTGTTTCTATGTATATCAGCCACCTTGTACAGCAGTACTGCTGCATTTGTACGAGGTGGCTGACTTTTTCTCCTTGCCCACGTGGAACTCAACACGTACAAAATGTGTCTCATTAGAGACCATTACAATGTCCCTGAGGTGTGACTTTCCTTTGTAATGACACGCAGCACCACCCTTGTTAGCGCTGCCCGTCTTTTGACATCATTGGTTAGCTGGCTGCGCCTGTGCATCTCCCCTGCTCGAAACAACGGCCCTCGGTGTCTTATTTTTTTGGACAGCGAGGGTGTGATTGATGGGCATGTGCAGTGCATATGTTTGCCTGTGTTCACTCATCTCCTTCCGCCTTCTTCAGACTGGGTGTCCTCATGGCCGCGGCAGGCGATAAGGGATCAGATGAGGCCGCCCAGTCTGAAGCAGGTGTAAGGACATGTGTGAGCGGCAAACATATTTAGTGCACCAGGGCACAAATCCCAGCACCGCAGTGTGATTTTTTAAAAACACACTGTGGGTCTGGGATTCATGTCCATCGCTAACCGCAACGGCCGACATGAAATGAGGTCAGAAGACAGGAAGCGCTCACAGCGCATGGCCAAGGGATCACAATAGCGCAGACTCCTGTACAGCAAATAACAACGCTCAGGAATCTGCGCCCAGTACCTAGGTGCAAATTTTGACACCTGTGCTGCGTCTCGTTAAAAAGACAAGTCACGCCTCCACAACTGTTTGACAGTATAATGGGCTAAATAGTGTACGTGTTTAATTCAGCGTGTGCAAGGAGCAAAATTAAATAGAGCAACCTTTGACTTGTGCATCATTAATGCTGTTCAAGGTGTGGCTCTTGTACCTTGCAACACCTGAGGGGGGGGTTAAAGGTAACCTTTGAAATTGGTTCAACTAGGCTTCGGCCTACACTCTGCTCCTCTACTCCTCCTGCTGACCCTGGGCTCAAACACCGCTAGTTTTTGCCCGGAAATGCTAGCTGCACAGAGAAAAACACCAGCCAATGTGTTAGTGGGGTTCAGCACCGCCAGCTGTTCCCCTGCTGTGTAGTCGGCAACGTGTCCAGCACAAGCCACGCTGGCACAACAGAACAAAAGCTGCCACCAGTGCAGGCTTCGGCCTACACTTTGCTCCTCTCCTCCTCCTGCTGACCCTGGGCTCAAACAACGCCAGTTTCTGCCCGGACATGCTAGCTGCACAGAGAAAAACACCAGCCAATGTGTTAGTGGGGTTCAGCACCGCCAGCTGTTCCCCCGCTGTGTAGCCGGCATCGTGTCCAGCACAAGCCACGCTGGCACAACCGACCAAAAGCTGCCACCAGTGCAGGCTTCGGCCTACACTTTGCTCCTCTCCTCCTCCTCCTGCTGACCCTGGGCTCTAACACCGCTAGTTTTTGCCCGGACATGCAATCTGCACAGAGAAAAACACCAGTCAATGTGTCAGTGGGGTTCAGCAACGCCAGCTGTTCCCCTGCTGTGTAGCTTGCAACGTGACCTGCAAACGCCACGCAGGCACATGAACTGAAATTGAAGGGAGCCTGCCCCCCACCCCCCCAGGTGTTTCTATGTATAACAGCCACCTTGTACAGCAGTACTGCTGCATTTGTACAAGGTGGCTGACTTTTTCTCCTTGCACACGTGGAACTCAACAAGTACAAAATGTGTCTCATTACAGACCATTACAATGTCCCTGAGGTGTGACTTTCCTTTTTAATGACACGCAGCACCCCCATTGTTAGCGCTGCCCGTCTCCTGACATCATTGGTTGGCTGGCTGTGCCTGTGCGTCCCCCCTGCCCGACACAACGCCCCCCGTTGTCTCATATATTTTGACTGCGAGGGTGTGATTGATGGGCACGAGCAGTGCATATGTTCCCCTGTTTTCACTCCCCTCCTTCCGCCTTCTTCTGACTGTGCGGCCTCATGGCCGCGGCATGCGATAAGGGATCAGCTGAGGCCGCCCAGTCTGAAGCAGGTGTAAGGACATGTGTGAGCGGCGAACATATTTACTGCACAAGGCCACGAATCCCAGCACCGCAGTGTGACTTTAGGAAAAGCCACTGTGGGTCTGGGATTTATGGCCATCGTTAACCGCACCGGCCAACATGAAATGAGGTCATGAGACGGCCTGCACTAACAGGGTATTGCCAAGGGATAACACAAGAGCGCAGACTCCTGTACAGCAAATAACAACGCTCAGGAATCTGCGCCCAGTACCTAGGTGCAAATTTTGACACCTGTGCTGCGTCTCCTTAAAAAGACAAGTCACGCCTCCACAACTGTTTGACAGTATAATGGGCTAAATAGTGTACGTGTTTAATTCAGCGTGTGCAAGGAGCAAAATTAAATAGAGCAACCTTTGACTTGTGCATCATTAATGCTGTTCAAGGTGTGGCTCTTGTACCTTGCAACACCTGAGGGGGGGTTAAAGGTAACCTTTGAAATTGGTTCAACTAGGCTTCGGCCTACACTCTGCTCCTCTACTCCTCCTGCTGACCCTGGGCTCAAACACCGCTAGTTTTTGCCCGGAAATGCTAGCTGCACAGAGAAAAACACCAGCCAATGTGTTAGTGGGGTTCAGCACCGCCAGCTGTTCCCCTGCTGTGTAGTCGGCAACGTGTCCAGCACAAGCCACGCTGGCACAACAGAACAAAAGCTGCCACCAGTGCAGGCTTCGGCCTACACTTTGCTCCTCTCCTCCTCCTGCTGACCCTGGGCTCAAACAACGCCAGTTTCTGCCCGGACATGCTAGCTGCACAGAGAAAAACACCAGCCAATGTGTTAGTGGGGTTCAGCACCGCCAGCTGTTCCCCCGCTGTGTAGCCGGCATCGTGTCCAGCACAAGCCACGCTGGCACAACCGACCAAAAGCTGCCACCAGTGCAGGCTTCGGCCTACACTTTGCTCCTCTCCTCCTCCTCCTGCTGACCCTGGGCTCTAACACCGCTAGTTTTTGCCCGGACATGCAATCTGCACAGAGAAAAACACCAGTCAATGTGTCAGTGGGGTTCAGCAACGCCAGCTGTTCCCCTGCTGTGTAGCTTGCAACGTGACCTGCAAACGCCACGCAGGCACATGAACTGAAATTGAAGGGAGCCTGCCCCCCACCCCCCCAGGTGTTTCTATGTATAACAGCCACCTTGTACAGCAGTACTGCTGCATTTGTACAAGGTGGCTGACTTTTTCTCCTTGCACACGTGGAACTCAACAAGTACAAAATGTGTCTCATTACAGACCATTACAATGTCCCTGAGGTGTGACTTTCCTTTTTAATGACACGCAGCACCCCCATTGTTAGCGCTGCCCGTCTCCTGACATCATTGGTTGGCTGGCTGTGCCTGTGCGTCCCCCCTGCCCGACACAACGCCCCCCGTTGTCTCATATATTTTGACTGCGAGGGTGTGATTGATGGGCACGAGCAGTGCATATGTTCCCCTGTTTTCACTCCCCTCCTTCCGCCTTCTTCTGACTGTGCGGCCTCATGGCCGCGGCATGCGATAAGGGATCAGCTGAGGCCGCCCAGTCTGAAGCAGGTGTAAGGACATGTGTGAGCGGCGAACATATTTACTGCACAAGGCCACGAATCCCAGCACCGCAGTGTGACTTTAGGAAAAGCCACTGTGGGTCTGGGATTTATGGCCATCGTTAACCGCACCGGCCAACATGAAATGAGGTCATGAGACGGCCTGCACTAACAGGGTATTGCCAAGGGATAACACAAGAGCGCAGACTCCTGTACAGCAAATAACAACGCTCAGGAATCTGCGCCCAGTACCTAGGTGCAAATTTTGACACCTGTGCTGCGTCTCCTTAAAAAGACAAGTCACGCCTCCACAACTGTTTGACAGTATAATGGGCTAAATAGTGTACGTGTTTAATTCAGCGTGTGCAAGGAGCAAAATTAAATAGAGCAACCTTTGACTTGTGCATCATTAATGCTGTTCAAGGTGTGGCTCTTGTACCTTGCAACACCTGAGGGGGGGGTTAAAGGTAACCTTTGAAATTGGTTCAACTAGGCTTCGGCCTACACTCTGCTCCTCTACTCCTCCTGCTGACCCTGGGCTCAAACACCGCTAGTTTTTGCCCGGAAATGCTAGCTGCACAGAGAAAAACACCAGCCAATGTGTTAGTGGGGTTCAGCACCGCCAGCTGTTCCCCTGCTGTGTAGTCGGCAACGTGTCCAGCACAAGCCACGCTGGCACAACAGAACAAAAGCTGCCACCAGTGCAGGCTTCGGCCTACACTTTGCTCCTCTCCTCCTCCTGCTGACCCTGGGCTCAAACAACGCCAGTTTCTGCCCGGACATGCTAGCTGCACAGAGAAAAACACCAGCCAATGTGTTAGTGGGGTTCAGCACCGCCAGCTGTTCCCCCGCTGTGTAGCCGGCATCGTGTCCAGCACAAGCCACGCTGGCACAACCGACCAAAAGCTGCCACCAGTGCAGGCTTCGGCCTACACTTTGCTCCTCTCCTCCTCCTCCTGCTGACCCTGGGCTCTAACACCGCTAGTTTTTGCCCGGACATGCAATCTGCACAGAGAAAAACACCAGTCAATGTGTCAGTGGGGTTCAGCAACGCCAGCTGTTCCCCTGCTGTGTAGCTTGCAACGTGACCTGCAAACGCCACGCAGGCACATGAACTGAAATTGAAGGGAGCCTGCCCCCCACCCCCCCAGGTGTTTCTATGTATAACAGCCACCTTGTACAGCAGTACTGCTGCATTTGTACAAGGTGGCTGACTTTTTCTCCTTGCACACGTGGAACTCAACAAGTACAAAATGTGTCTCATTACAGACCATTACAATGTCCCTGAGGTGTGACTTTCCTTTTTAATGACACGCAGCACCCCCATTGTTAGCGCTGCCCGTCTCCTGACATCATTGGTTGGCTGGCTGTGCCTGTGCGTCCCCCCTGCCCGACACAACGCCCCCCGTTGTCTCATATATTTTGACTGCGAGGGTGTGATTGATGGGCACGAGCAGTGCATATGTTCCCCTGTTTTCACTCCCCTCCTTCCGCCTTCTTCTGACTGTGCGGCCTCATGGCCGCGGCATGCGATAAGGGATCAGCTGAGGCCGCCCAGTCTGAAGCAGGTGTAAGGACATGTGTGAGCGGCGAACATATTTACTGCACAAGGCCACGAATCCCAGCACCGCAGTGTGACTTTAGGAAAAGCCACTGTGGGTCTGGGATTTATGGCCATCGTTAACCGCACCGGCCAACATGAAATGAGGTCATGAGACGGCCTGCACTAACAGGGTATTGCCAAGGGATAACACAAGAGCGCAGACTCCTGTACAGCAAATAACAACGCTCAGGAATCTGCGCCCAGTACCTAGGTGCAAATTTTGACACCTGTGCTGCGTCTCCTTAAAAAGACAAGTCACGCCTCCACAACTGTTTGACAGTATAATGGGCTAAATAGTGTACGTGTTTAATTCAGCGTGTGCAAGGAGCAAAATTAAATAGAGCAACCTTTGACTTGTGCATCATTAATGCTGTTCAAGGTGTGGCTCTTGTACCTTGCAACACCTGAGGGGGGGTTAAAGGTAACCTTTGAAATTGGTTCAACTAGGCTTCGGCCTACACTCTGCTCCTCTACTCCTCCTGCTGACCCTGGGCTCAAACACCGCTAGTTTTTGCCCGGAAATGCTAGCTGCACAGAGAAAAACACCAGCCAATGTGTTAGTGGGGTTCAGCACCGCCAGCTGTTCCCCTGCTGTGTAGTCGGCAACGTGTCCAGCACAAGCCACGCTGGCACAACAGAACAAAAGCTGCCACCAGTGCAGGCTTCGGCCTACACTTTGCTCCTCTCCTCCTCCTGCTGACCCTGGGCTCAAACAACGCCAGTTTCTGCCCGGACATGCTAGCTGCACAGAGAAAAACACCAGCCAATGTGTTAGTGGGGTTCAGCACCGCCAGCTGTTCCCCCGCTGTGTAGCCGGCATCGTGTCCAGCACAAGCCACGCTGGCACAACCGACCAAAAGCTGCCACCAGTGCAGGCTTCGGCCTACACTTTGCTCCTCTCCTCCTCCTCCTGCTGACCCTGGGCTCTAACACCGCTAGTTTTTGCCCGGACATGCAATCTGCACAGAGAAAAACACCAGTCAATGTGTCAGTGGGGTTCAGCAACGCCAGCTGTTCCCCTGCTGTGTAGCTTGCAACGTGACCTGCAAACGCCACGCAGGCACATGAACTGAAATTGAAGGGAGCCTGCCCCCCACCCCCCCAGGTGTTTCTATGTATAACAGCCACCTTGTACAGCAGTACTGCTGCATTTGTACAAGGTGGCTGACTTTTTCTCCTTGCACACGTGGAACTCAACAAGTACAAAATGTGTCTCATTACAGACCATTACAATGTCCCTGAGGTGTGACTTTCCTTTTTAATGACACGCAGCACCCCCATTGTTAGCGCTGCCCGTCTCCTGACATCATTGGTTGGCTGGCTGTGCCTGTGCGTCCCCCCTGCCCGACACAACGCCCCCCGTTGTCTCATATATTTTGACTGCGAGGGTGTGATTGATGGGCACGAGCAGTGCATATGTTCCCCTGTTTTCACTCCCCTCCTTCCGCCTTCTTCTGACTGTGCGGCCTCATGGCCGCGGCATGCGATAAGGGATCAGCTGAGGCCGCCCAGTCTGAAGCAGGTGTAAGGACATGTGTGAGCGGCGAACATATTTACTGCACAAGGCCACGAATCCCAGCACCGCAGTGTGACTTTAGGAAAAGCCACTGTGGGTCTGGGATTTATGGCCATCGTTAACCGCACCGGCCAACATGAAATGAGGTCATGAGACGGCCTGCACTAACAGGGTATTGCCAAGGGATAACACAAGAGCGCAGACTCCTGTACAGCAAATAACAACGCTCAGGAATCTGCGCCCAGTACCTAGGTGCAAATTTTGACACCTGTGCTGCGTCTCCTTAAAAAGACAAGTCACGCCTCCACAACTGTTTGACAGTATAATGGGCTAAATAGTGTACGTGTTTAATTCAGCGTGTGCAAGGAGCAAAATTAAATAGAGCAACCTTTGACTTGTGCATCATTAATGCTGTTCAAGGTGTGGCTCTTGTACCTTGCAACACCTGAGGGGGGGGTTAAAGGTAACCTTTGAAATTGGTTCAACTAGGCTTCGGCCTACACTCTGCTCCTCTACTCCTCCTGCTGACCCTGGGCTCAAACACCGCTAGTTTTTGCCCGGAAATGCTAGCTGCACAGAGAAAAACACCAGCCAATGTGTTAGTGGGGTTCAGCACCGCCAGCTGTTCCCCTGCTGTGTAGTCGGCAACGTGTCCAGCACAAGCCACGCTGGCACAACAGAACAAAAGCTGCCACCAGTGCAGGCTTCGGCCTACACTTTGCTCCTCTCCTCCTCCTGCTGACCCTGGGCTCAAACAACGCCAGTTTCTGCCCGGACATGCTAGCTGCACAGAGAAAAACACCAGCCAATGTGTTAGTGGGGTTCAGCACCGCCAGCTGTTCCCCCGCTGTGTAGCCGGCATCGTGTCCAGCACAAGCCACGCTGGCACAACCGACCAAAAGCTGCCACCAGTGCAGGCTTCGGCCTACACTTTGCTCCTCTCCTCCTCCTCCTGCTGACCCTGGGCTCTAACACCGCTAGTTTTTGCCCGGACATGCAATCTGCACAGAGAAAAACACCAGTCAATGTGTCAGTGGGGTTCAGCAACGCCAGCTGTTCCCCTGCTGTGTAGCTTGCAACGTGACCTGCAAACGCCACGCAGGCACATGAACTGAAATTGAAGGGAGCCTGCCCCCCACCCCCCCAGGTGTTTCTATGTATAACAGCCACCTTGTACAGCAGTACTGCTGCATTTGTACAAGGTGGCTGACTTTTTCTCCTTGCACACGTGGAACTCAACAAGTACAAAATGTGTCTCATTACAGACCATTACAATGTCCCTGAGGTGTGACTTTCCTTTTTAATGACACGCAGCACCCCCATTGTTAGCGCTGCCCGTCTCCTGACATCATTGGTTGGCTGGCTGTGCCTGTGCGTCCCCCCTGCCCGACACAACGCCCCCCGTTGTCTCATATATTTTGACTGCGAGGGTGTGATTGATGGGCACGAGCAGTGCATATGTTCCCCTGTTTTCACTCCCCTCCTTCCGCCTTCTTCTGACTGTGCGGCCTCATGGCCGCGGCATGCGATAAGGGATCAGCTGAGGCCGCCCAGTCTGAAGCAGGTGTAAGGACATGTGTGAGCGGCGAACATATTTACTGCACAAGGCCACGAATCCCAGCACCGCAGTGTGACTTTAGGAAAAGCCACTGTGGGTCTGGGATTTATGGCCATCGTTAACCGCACCGGCCAACATGAAATGAGGTCATGAGACGGCCTGCACTAACAGGGTATTGCCAAGGGATAACACAAGAGCGCAGACTCCTGTACAGCAAATAACAACGCTCAGGAATCTGCGCCCAGTACCTAGGTGCAAATTTTGACACCTGTGCTGCGTCTCCTTAAAAAGACTAGTAGTCACGCCTCCACAACTGTTTGACAGTATAATGGGCTAAATAGTGTACGTGTTTAATTCAGCGTGTGCAAGGAGCAAAATTAAATAGAGCAACCTTTGACTTGTGCATCAATAATGCTGTTCAAGGTGTGGCTCTTGTACCTTGCAACACCTGAGGGGGGGTTAAAGGTAACCTTTGAAATTGGTTCAACTAGGCTTTGGCCAACACTCTGCTCCTCTCCTCCTCCTGCTGACCCTGGGCTCAAACACCGCTAGTTTTTGCCCGGAAATGCTAGCTGCACAGAGAAAAACACCAGCCAATGTGTTAGTGGGGTTCAGCACCGCCAGCTGTTCCCCTGCTGTGTAGTCGGCAACGTGTCCAGCACAAGCCACGCTGGCACAACAGAACAAAAGCTGCCACCAGTGCAGGCTTCGGCCTACACTTTGCTCCTCTCCTCCTCCTGCTGACCCTGGGCTCAAACAACGCCAGTTTATGCCCGGACATGCTAGCTGCACAGAGAAAAACACCAGCCAATGTGTTAGTGGGGTTCAGCACCGCCAGCTGTTCCCCTGCTGTGCAGCTTGCAACGTGACCTGCAAACGCCACGCAGGCACATGAACTGAAATTGAAGGGAGCCTGGCCACCACCCCCAGGTGTTTCTATGTATAACAGCCACCTTGTACAGCAGTACTGCTGCATTTGTACAAGGTGGCTGACGTTTTCTCCTTGCCCACGTGGAACTCAACACGTACAAAATGTGTCTCTTTGAGACCATTCCACTGTCCCTGAGGTGTGACTTTCCTTTCTAATGATACGCAGCACCCCCCTTGGTAGCGCTTCCCGTCTTCTGACATCATTGGTTGGCTACTTGCGCCTGTTCGTCCGCCCTGCCTGAATAAAATGCTCCTCGTTGTCTTAATTATTTTGACTGCGAGGGTGTGATTGATGGGCACGAGCAGTGCATATCTTCGCCTGTCTTAACTCATCTCCTTCCGCCTTCTTCAGACTGTGCAGCCTCATGGCCGCGGCATGCGAGAAGGGATCAGCAGAGGCCGCCCAGTCTGAAGCAGGTGTAAGGACGTGTGTGAGCGGCCAAAATATTTACTGCTCAAGGCCACGAATCCCAGCACCGCAGTGTGGCTTTATGAAAAGACACTGTGGGTCTGGGATTTATGGCCATCGTTAACCGCACCGGCCAACATGAAATGAGGTCATAAGATGGGCAGCGCTAACAGGGCATTGCCAAGGGATAACACAAGAGCGCAGACTCCTGTACAGCAAATAACAACGCTCAGGAAGCTGCGCCAAGCACCAAGGCGTTATTTTGGACACCTGTGCTGCGTCTCATCAAAAAACCAAGTCACGCATCCACTACAGTTTGACTGTAGAATGGGGTAAATTGTGTATGTCTTTCATTCAGCGTGTGCAAGTAGACAAATTAATAGAGCAACCTTTCACTTGTGCAGCATTAATACTGCACAAGGTGTGTCTCTTGTACTTTGTAACACCTGAGGGGGGGGTTAAAGGTTTCCTTTGAAATTGGTTCAACTAGGCTTCGGCCTACACTCTGCTCCTCTCCTCCTCCTCCTGCTTCAACACGGGCTCTAACATCGCAAGTTTTTGCCCGCAAGTGCTAGCTGCACAGATAAAAACACACGCCATTGTGTTAGTGGGGTTCAGCAACGCCAGCTGTTCCCCCAGTGTGTAGCCGGCAAAGTGTCCTGCAAACGCAACGCAGACACAAAGCTGCCTCCAGTGCAGGCTTCGGCCTACACTCATCTCCCCCTGCTTACCCTTTGCTCCAACACCGCTAGTTGGGGCTCTAGGAAGACAATCTTTAATAGGCAAGGCAACGCATCCGGGTTCCAGCACCGCCAGCTGGTTCTCGGCAGTGTTCTTGTCACAGGTACTCCCTCGTGCCAAGCCTGGTTTCAGCACCGTCAGCTGTTTCCGGGTTGTGTCAACTTCACTGAGACGCCTATGCTTGCCCCGTCGTGGGGCGGTCGAGTTAGCCAACTCCAGGGTGCCTCCAGTTTAGGAGCTTCCTATGTGGGCTGCGTGAACTGGTAGTCAAGGCTGGTTCTGTAGTGCCAGTAGGCCCAGCTCCCCCTGTAGGACTGTTGGGGTTCGGTAACTGCGGCTGCCTCGCGGCCTAGCTGTTCTCTCCTCTCCTGTGGGCCTTGGGGTCCACCACCTGGTTCCAGCACCGTCAGCTGGTTCCGGGCCGAGCCTTTGGCTTAGGTGCCTCCTCCTGGGTAGCCGAGTTCCGCCAACGTTAGGCGGTCCTTGGTAGTGCTTTTAAGCGCGGGCACCTACAGCTTAGTAACCGGGTTCCAGCACCGTCAGCTGGTCCTCGGTCGTGCCATTGGCTCTTGCACACTGGGGCAACGCATCTGGGTTCCAGCACCGCCAGCTGGTTCTCGGCAGTGTTTTTGTCACAGGTACTCCCTCGTGCCAAACCTGGTTTCAGCACCGTCAGCTGTTTCCGGGTTGTGTCAAGCTCACTGAGACGCCTATGCTTGCCCCGTCGTGGTGCAGTCGGGTTAGCCAACTCCAGGGTGCCTCCAGTTTAGGAGCTTCCTATGTGGGCTGCGTGAACTGGTAGTCAAGGCTGGTTCTGTAGTGCCAGTAGGCCCAGCTCCCCCTGTAGGACTGTTGGGGTTCGGTAACTGCGGCTGCCTCGCGGCCTAGCTGTTCTCTCCTCTCCTGTGGGCCTTGGGGTCCACCACCTGGTTCCAGCACCGTCAGCTGGTTCCGGGCCGAGCCTTTGGCTTAGGTGCCTCCTCCTGGGTATCCGAGTTCCGCCAACGCCAGGCGGTCCTTGGTAGTGCTTTTAAGCGCGGGCACCTACAGCTTAGTAACCGGGTTCCAGCACCGTCAGCTGGTCCTCGGTCGTGCCATTGGCTCTTGCACACTGGGGCAACGCATCCGGGTTCCAGCACCGCCAGCTGGTTCTCGGCAGTGTTCTTGTCACAGGTACTCCCTCGTGCCAAGCCTGGTTTCAGCACCGTCAGCTGTTTCCGGGTTGTGTCAACTTCACTGAGACGCCTATGCTTGCCCCGTCGTGGGGCGGTCGAGTTAGCCAACTCCAGGGTGCCTCCAGTTTAGGAGCTTCCTATGTGGGCTGCGTGAACTGGTAGTCAAGGCTGGTTCTGTAGTGCCAGTAGGCCCAGCTCCCCCTGTAGGACTGTTGGGGTTCGGTAACTGCGGCTGCCTCGCGGCCTAGCTGTTCTCTCCTCTCCTGTGGGCCTTGGGGTCCACCACCTGGTTCCAGCACCGTCAGCTGGTTCCGGGCCGAGCCTTTGGCTTAGGTGCCTCCTCCTGGGTAGCCGAGTTCCGCCAACGCCAGGCGGTCCTTGGTAGTGCTTTTAAGCGCGGGCACCTACAGCTTAGTAACCGGGTTCCAGCACCGTCAGCTGGTCCTCGGTCGTGCCATTGGCTCTTGCACACTGGGGCAACGCATCCGGGTTCCAGCACCGCCAGCTGGTTCTCGGCAGTGTTCTTGTCACAGGTACTCCCTCGTGCCAAGCCTGGTTTCAGCACCGTCAGCTGTTTCCGGGTTGTGTCAACTTCACTGAGACGCCTATGCTTGCCCCGTCGTGGGGCGGTCGAGTTAGCCAACTCCAGGGTGCCTCCAGTTTAGGAGCTTCCTATGTGGGCTGCGTGAACTGGTAGTCAAGGCTGGTTCTGTAGTGCCAGTAGGCCCAGCTCCCCCTGTAGGACTGTTGGGGTTCGGTAACTGCGGCTGCCTCGCGGCCTAGCTGTTCTCTCCTCTCCTGTGGGCCTTGGGGTCCACCACCTGGTTCCAGCACCGTCAGCTGGTTCCGGGCCGAGCCTTTGGCTTAGGTGCCTCCTCCTGGGTATCCGAGTTCCGCCAACGCCAGGCGGTCCTTGGTAGTGCTTTTAAGCGCGGGCACCTACAGCTTAGTAACCGGGTTCCAGCACCGTCAGCTGGTCCTCGGTCGTGCCATTGGCTCTTGCACACTGGGGCAACGCATCCGGGTTCCAGCACCGCCAGCTGGTTCTCGGCAGTGTTCTTGTCACAGGTACTCCCTCGTGCCAAGCCTGGTTTCAGCACCGTCAGCTGTTTCCGGGTTGTGTCAACTTCACTGAGACGCCTATGCTTGCCCCGTCGTGGGGCGGTCGAGTTAGCCAACTCCAGGGTGCCTCCAGTTTAGGAGCTTCCTATGTGGGCTGCGTGAACTGGTAGTCAAGGCTGGTTCTGTAGTGCCAGTAGGCCCAGCTCCCCCTGTAGGACTGTTGGGGTTCGGTAACTGCGGCTGCCTCGCGGCCTAGCTGTTCTCTCCTCTCCTGTGGGCCTTGGGGTCCACCACCTGGTTCCAGCACCGTCAGCTGGTTCCGGGCCGAGCCTTTGGCTTAGGTGCCTCCTCCTGGGTAGCCGAGTTCCGCCAACGCCAGGCGGTCCTTGGTAGTGCTTTTAAGCGCGGGCACCTACAGCTTAGTAACCGGGTTCCAGCACCGTCAGCTGGTCCTCGGTCGTGCCATTGGCTCTTGCACACTGGGGCAACGCATCCGGGTTCCAGCACCGCCAGCTGGTTCTCGGCAGTGTTCTTGTCACAGGTACTCCCTCGTGCCAAGCCTGGTTTCAGCACCGTCAGCTGTTTCCGGGTTGTGTCAACTTCACTGAGACGCCTATGCTTGCCCCGTCGTGGGGCGGTCGAGTTAGCCAACTCCAGGGTGCCTCCAGTTTAGGAGCTTCCTATGTGGGCTGCGTGAACTGGTAGTCAAGGCTGGTTCTGTAGTGCCAGTAGGCCCAGCTCCCCCTGTAGGACTGTTGGGGTTCGGTAACTGCGGCTGCCTCGCGGCCTAGCTGTTCTCTCCTCTCCTGTGGGCCTTGGGGTCCACCACCTGGTTCCAGCACCGTCAGCTGGTTCCGGGCCGAGCCTTTGGCTTAGGTGCCTCCTCCTGGGTATCCGAGTTCCGCCAACGCCAGGCGGTCCTTGGTAGTGCTTTTAAGCGCGGGCACCTACAGCTTAGTAACCGGGTTCCAGCACCGTCAGCTGGTCCTCGGTCGTGCCATTGGCTCTTGCACACTGGGGCAACGCATCCGGGTTCCAGCACCGCCAGCTGGTTCTCGGCAGTGTTCTTGTCACAGGTACTCCCTCGTGCCAAGCCTGGTTTCAGCACCGTCAGCTGTTTCCGGGTTGTGTCAACTTCACTGAGACGCCTATGCTTGCCCCGTCGTGGGGCGGTCGAGTTAGCCAACTCCAGGGTGCCTCCAGTTTAGGAGCTTCCTATGTGGGCTGCGTGAACTGGTAGTCAAGGCTGGTTCTGTAGTGCCAGTAGGCCCAGCTCCCCCTGTAGGACTGTTGGGGTTCGGTAACTGCGGCTGCCTCGCGGCCTAGCTGTTCTCTCCTCTCCTGTGGGCCTTGGGGTCCACCACCTGGTTCCAGCACCGTCAGCTGGTTCCGGGCCGAGCCTTTGGCTTAGGTGCCTCCTCCTGGGTATCCGAGTTCCGCCAACGCCAGGCGGTCCTTGGTAGTGCTTTTAAGCGCGGGCACCTACAGCTTAGTAACCGGGTTCCAGCACCGTCAGCTGGTCCTCGGTCGTGCCATTGGCTCTTGCACACTGGGGCAACGCATCCGGGTTCCAGCACCGCCAGCTGGTTCTCGGCAGTGTTCTTGTCACAGGTACTCCCTCGTGCCAAGCCTGGTTTCAGCACCGTCAGCTGTTTCCGGGTTGTGTCAACTTCACTGAGACGCCTATGCTTGCCCCGTCGTGGGGCGGTCGAGTTAGCCAACTCCAGGGTGCCTCCAGTTTAGGAGCTTCCTATGTGGGCTGCGTGAACTGGTAGTCAAGGCTGGTTCTGTAGTGCCAGTAGGCCCAGCTCCCCCTGTAGGACTGTTGGGGTTCGGTAACTGCGGCTGCCTCGCGGCCTAGCTGTTCTCTCCTCTCCTGTGGGCCTTGGGGTCCACCACCTGGTTCCAGCACCGTCAGCTGGTTCCGGGCCGAGCCTTTGGCTTAGGTGCCTCCTCCTGGGTAGCCGAGTTCCGCCAACGTTAGGCGGTCCTTGGTAGTGCTTTTAAGCGCGGGCACCTACAGCTTAGTAACCGGGTTCCAGCACCGTCAGCTGGTCCTCGGTCGTGCCATTGGCTCTTGCACACTGGGGCAACGCATCTGGGTTCCAGCACCGCCAGCTGGTTCTCGGCAGTGTTTTTGTCACAGGTACTCCCTCGTGCCAAACCTGGTTTCAGCACCGTCAGCTGTTTCCGGGTTGTGTCAAGCTCACTGAGACGCCTATGCTTGCCCCGTCGTGGTGCAGTCGGGTTAGCCAACTCCAGGGTGCCTCCAGTTTAGGAGCTTCCTATGTGGGCTGCGTGAACTGGTAGTCAAGGCTGGTTCTGTAGTGCCAGTAGGCCCAGCTCCCCCTGTAGGACTGTTGGGGTTCGGTAACTGCGGCTGCCTCGCGGCCTAGCTGTTCTCTCCTCTCCTGTGGGCCTTGGGGTCCACCACCTGGTTCCAGCACCGTCAGCTGGTTCCGGGCCGAGCCTTTGGCTTAGGTGCCTCCTCCTGGGTAGCCGAGTTCCGCCAACGCCAGGCGGTCCTTGGTAGTGCTTTTAAGCGCGGGCACCTACAGCTTAGTAACCGGGTTCCAGCACCATCAGCTGGTCCTCGGTCGTGCCATTGGCTCTTGCACACTGGGGCAACGCATCCGGGTTCCAGCACCGCCAGCTGGTTCTCGGCAGTGTTCTTGTCACAGGTACTCCCTCGTGCCAAGCCTGGTTTCAGCACCGTCAGCTGTTTCCGGGTTGTGTCAACTTCACTGAGACGCCTATGCTTGCCCCGTCGTGGGGCGGTCGAGTTAGCCAACTCCAGGGTGCCTCCAGTTTAGGAGCTTCCTATGTGGGCTGCGTGAACTGGTAGTCAAGGCTGGTTCTGTAGTGCCAGTAGGCCCAGCTCCCCCTGTAGGACTGTTGGGGTTCGGTAACTGCGGCTGCCTCGCGGCCTAGCTGTTCTCTCCTCTCCTGTGGGCCTTGGGGTCCACCACCTGGTTCCAGCACCGTCAGCTGGTTCTCGGCAGTGTCTTTTGCTCTTGTACCTTCTGCTCCCCATCCTGGTTCCAGTACCGTCAGCTGGTTCCGGGCAGAGCCTTTGGCTTAGGTGCCTCCTTCTGGGTATCCAAGTTCCACCAATGTCAGGTGGTCCTTGGTAGTGCTTTCAGGCACGGGTACCTCCTGCTTAGTAACCGGGTTCCAGTAACGTCAGCTGGTCCTTGGTAGTTCCATTGGCTCTTGGACATTCGGCTACCCATCCGGGTTCCAGTACCGTCAGCTGGTTCTCGGCAGTGTCTTTTGCTCTTGTACCTTCTGCTCCCCATCCTGGTTCCAGTAACGTCATCTGGTTCCGGGCAGAGCCTTTGGCTTAGGTGCCTCCTTCTGGGTATCCGAGTTCCGCCAACGTCAGGCGGTCCTTGGTAGTGCTTTTTAGCACGGGTACCTCCTGCTTAGTAACCGGGTTCCAGTAACGTCAGCTGGTCCTCGGTAGTTCCATAGGCTCTTGAACCTTCGGGTAGCCATCCGAGTTCCAGTTCCATCAGCTGGTTCTTGGCATTTTCTCAGCCTTCTTGTACCTTCTGCTACATTTCCAAGTTGAAGACCCTAACGTCGACAACCCGGAAGACCACCCCGATGACGACGACCCGGAAGACCACCCCGATGACGACGACGACGACGACGGCGGAGACGACGACGGCTGAGACGACGACGGCGGAGATGACGACACTGGAGACGAAGACCCTGGAGACGACAACATGGAAGACCGAGAAGCAGAAGAACAAGAGGCTGCAGAACAAAGAGCAGAAGAACATTAAGCATAAGACTTAATATCAGAGCAAAAGATATTATCTAAATTATATGCAGAAGAAGACTAAGCAGTGTATGGGGGTGAGTCCGTTCCTCCTCGTGGTGCCCCTGGATAAAGCCTGATGCTGCAGGCCAAACTGAACGCGGACAAATGTAACTTTTGTGACTGGCAGAACGGAAGGTGTAATCTTCCAACTTTTATAGACAACAACTACGGGAATGCCTGTCACAAATGAGAATATGATGAAGAAGTAGAATAGGAAGAATAATAACAGTGGAATAAAAAGAATATGTAGAATAGGAAGAATAATAATAGTTGAAGAAAATGAATATGAAGAATGTAATAAAAAAAAAAATAGGTAGAAGATGAAGAAGAAGATGAATAAGGTGAAGAAGTTGATGTCAAGGATGCTGATGATGATGAAGATGAAAGTGTGGGAAAAGAAAAAAAAAAAAAAAGAAAAAAAAGAAGGGGAAGGGCGTGGAATAGTGAAACATCAATATCTGACAAAATAAAAAAAATTTACATACTCAATATCTTTTTCAATCCGAACTTCTTTAAAAAAAAAAAAAAAACATGCTATTCTATTTGATTGGACTAATCCTCATTGCCTTTAATGTCTCCGCCACCTCCCCCATACATCCTACATTATTCTTAGTTGTTTTCCTTCAGGTAGAATGAACCTACAAGGAAAGAAAGGGTTTATTTTAATTCCGATATTTTGGTCCCATTGACTTGCATTGGGATCGGGTATCGGTATCGGCGATATCCGATATTTTTTGAATATCGGCCGATCCAAACCGATACCGATACTTTCCGATATCGGAAGGTATCGCTCAACACTATTTGTCACACTTAAATGTTTCAGATCACCAAACAAATTTAAATATTAGTCAAAGATAACACAACCAAACACAAAATGCAGTTTTTATTATTAAGGGAAGAAGAAATCCAAACCTAAAGGTCATTGTTTGAAAAAGTTATTCTCCCCGCCCGCCCCTTTAAAACATAACTGTAGTTTTTGAGAAGCTGAGTTCCAATTCTCTAGCCACACACAGGCCTGATTATTGCCACTCCTGTTCTCAATCAAGAAATCTGGGGCTGTTTTGCTGCTCCAAGAGCTGGAAGACTTTCTGTGGTAAATGGAATTATGAGTTCTGCTATCCACCAAAAAATCCTCAAGGAGAATGTCTGGCAAGCCATCTGTTCATGACCTCAAGACAATGATCCAAAACACACCAGCAAGTCCACCTCTGGATGGGTTAGTAAAAACAAAATTAAGACTTTGGAGTGGCCTAGTCAAATCCTGACCTTAATCCAATTGAGATGCTGTGGCTTGACCTTAAAAAGGCAGTTCATGCTCGGAAACCCACCAATGTGGCTGAATTAGAGCAATTCTGCAAATTCTGCAAAATTCCTCCAGAGCGTTGTAAATGACTCATTGCCAGTTATCGCAAATGCTTGATTGCAGTTTTTGCTGCTAAGGGTGGCCCAACCAGTTATTAGGTTTAGGGGCAATCACTTTTTCACACAGGGCCCTGTAGGTTTGGATTTCTTTTTCCCTTAATAATAAAGACCTTTATTTTAAAACTGCTTTTTGTGTTTACTTGGGTTATGTGTCTAATATTGACATTTGTTTGGTGATCTGAAACATTTAAGTGTGACAAACATGCAAAAGAAATGGAAATCAGGAAGGGGCAAACACTTTTTTACACAACCGAAGTACATTAAAATGACTTTTCACATGTCATCCTGTCCTAAATTGTTGATGGCACAGGGGCTTGTGAACATGTGCAGTAGAAAGATTCACACCCCCTTTATTTTTTATGAAAATGTACTCTTAGCCCTGCTGTAATACTTTATATACTGAGCTGTGCTGAGGTGAGAAGAGGCTATTCACACTCCTGTTTTTCCTGTCATTCTGATCTAATACTGGAGATAACAGGTTTGTTGGGGTAAGAAGAGTCTACTCACACTGCTGTCCTCCCTGTTTATCTGATTTAATACTGGACATATCAGGGGTCCTCACACAGCTGGCCACCCTGGAATCTCCAGTACTAGGTCAGAAAGACAGGGTGGACAGCAGTGTGAGCAGAGTTTTCTTACCTCAGCTTCTCTATTATTTCTAGCATTAGATCAAATAGACATAGTGGACAGCAAAGTGAGCATCTTCTACTAGCCTCAGCACCCCTGGTAAATCAGAATGACAAGGCAGACAGCAGAATAAGCTGACTTTTCTAACCACGGCACCACTATTATCTCCGAAATTACATCAGATATACAGGGTGGACTGGATCAGAATAACCACTAGGAATACATCATCCTTCACACAAAAAGATAGAATTTTCTATTCTATTAAAATTCTAGAATAAGTTTCTGTATCAAGACTGCCATTTTAGTGTACTGTAACGATTACCTCACTAGATAAACTGAGTGTGATTTGGTATTTGAAGGTAGTTATGAATATATTAACAATGGCATCTTCTTTCTTTATTTTACTTTTATTTTTTTGCTGGAGAATTTGTTAAAGCATAACTAATGGGGTTGTCCAGGACTTAAAACATAATCGTTTTCAGAGGGAGTGAGAAAAACATTTTAATCAAAATTTTCCTGTTTACCCAAGTGGGTTAATTGGATTTTGTTGCACGCTAACCCTACACATTTGGCATCTATGGGACAGGTCAACAATATGACATTCGTGGGGGTCCGACACCCGGCACCCACTGATCAGCTTATATGTGCACTGGCAACAGCCAAATATATGTCATGTATGAAGTGGAACACAGCAGCCGCTGCCGAGCTCTGTATTTTATCTTACATTCATTTGCTGTATTCCACCCTGTATTTTGCTTATCTCTGGCCGCTGTTGGGTGTCTGACCCCACCGATTTCATATTGTTGACATATAATATGGATAAATCATAAGTTAACTTTTGGACGACCACTTTAAGTTGTTGAAAGGGGTCCAGCAGAATCCTGGTAGCCCATTAACAGGCAAACGCTGTGACAGCGGTTTCAGTAAGTTCATTTTGTCATGTATTTCATCAATAAAAAATACTGTTTTTTTTGTTTTTTTGTTTTTAGGTAGACACCTGGATAAAGACATTCTCAAACAGCTTTTTGAATCTACTCTGAGAAGTTGACACTTCCATTCCTAATAAAAATGATTGTTGATTGGGTTTTTCTCCTAAAACATGGTTTTGCATTTCTAATTACTGGTTGTTAAAAACAGTGCTCGATTTTATCTCTAAATATGTAATTTATTGTTAATAATAAATGACATCTGTAATAAAGCATAAGTTATGATTTCTGAGATTCTTCCCAGGTCCTAATGAATTTACTGATGCCTCCTACACCTGTACAGTGCCTTGAAAACTATTCATACCCCTTTTTTACATTTTTTTCACATTACACCCACAAACTTAAATGCATTTTATTGGGATTGTATATGCTCTACCAACACAAAATAACAAGTATTTGTGAAGTGTGAAGGAAATGATTCATGGTTTTCTAAATATTTAAAACAAAAAATCAGAAAATTGTGACTTGCATTTGTATTCATCCCTCCTGAGTCAATACTTTTTAGGTGCAACATTCGCTGCAATTACTTCTGCAAGTCTTTTGGGTTTTGTCGCTAACAGCTTTGCACATCTAGAGGCTGAAACTTTTGCCCATTCTTTCTTGCGAAATCTCTTGCTCAGTGAGATTGGATGGAGGGCATCTGTGAACAGCAAATTTCAAGTCTTGCCACAGATTCCCAATGGGATTTAGATCTGCACCAGTCTCTTAAGACTTTTGTAGCCTCCATCAGCTTTTCCTCCAGGATTGCCCAGTATTTAGCTCCATCCATCTTCCCATAAACTCTGACCAGCTTCCCTGTCCTTCCTGAAGAAAAGCATCCCGACAGCATTATGCTGCCACCACCATGTTTCACGGTGGGGATGACATTTTCAGGGTAATGTGCAGGGTTAGTTTTCTACCACACGCAGGATTTTCCATTTAGCTAAAAAAAAAGTTCTACTGTGGTCACATCTGGTCAGAGTACCGTCTTCCAAATGCTAGCTGAGTCCCCTACATGACTTTTTGCAATCTGCAAATGGGACTTCTCATGGATTGCTTTCAAAAATCTCTTTCTTCCTGACACTCTTACATGAAGGGCAGATTTTTGGAGCATACGACTAATAGTTGTCCTGTGGACAGATTCTCACACCTGAGCTGTGGATCTCTGCAGCTACTCTACAGTGACTACTGGCCTTTAGGCTGCATTTTTCATTAGTGCTCTCCTTGGTAGGTCATGGCAGGTTTGCAGTTGTGTGAAAAAAATGTGGAAACGTACATGGGGTATGTATACTTTTTCAAGGCTGTGTAAATGCTATACTCAGTGCCAATGAAATGCTGTGGTACCAGCAGGTTTATAGGGATTATCACTTCATACCATTAGTATTAAACTGCGGTACACAAGTGACAATAGCATTTGAAGTTTACTGCCACTTTGTAGTCACTAGTAACTTTTTTGCAGTGGAATTTTTGGGAAATTATATGGCTTTTTCTTCTTGCTTATTGAGAATTCTGTAAAGTACAATGTTGAGGCAGTTCCATAACAATATTCACCTTAACCCCTTTACTCTCAAAGGTGGTTTGCACGTTAATGACCGGGCCAAATTTTACAATTCTGACTGCTGACACTTTATGATGTAATAATTCTGCAACGCTTCAACGGATCCCAGTGATTCTGAGTTTGTTTTTTGTGACATATTGTACTTCACAATAGTTGTACAATTTCTTAGGTATGACATGCATTTATTTGTGAAAAAACAAACAAACTGAAATTTGGCAAAAATTTCGCAATTTTTCAACTTGGAATTTTCATGCCCTTAAATCACAGTTATGTCACACAAAATACTTAATAAGTAACATTTCCCACATGTCTACTTTACATCAGCACAATTTTGTAACCAAAATTTTTTTTTGTTAGATAGTTATACAGGTTAAAAGTTGACCAGCGATTTTTAATTTTTCCAGGAAAATTTACAAAACCATTTTTTTAGGGACCACATCACTTTAAGGTGTCTATATGAGAGAAGATACCCAAAAGTGACACCATTCTAAAAATGGCACCCCTCAAGGTGCTTAAAACCACATTCAAAAAGTTTATTAACCCTTTAGGTGCTTTAGAGATTTTTATATATATATATATATATATATATATATATATATATTAAATTTTAACTTTTTTCACAAAAAATTTACTTCATATCCATATTTTTTTTGTTTTGACAAGGGTAATAGGAAAAAAATGGACTCCAAAATTTGTTGTGTATTTTCTCCCGAGCATGCTGATACCCCCCATGTGAGAGTGAAAACCACTGTTTGGGCACACGGCAGAGCTTGGAAGGGAAGGAGCGCCATTTGACTTTTTGAATTCAAATTGGTGGATGCCATGTTGCGTTTGGAGAGCTCCTGATGTGCCTAAACAGTGAAAATCCACCACAAGTGACACCACTTTGGAAATTAGACCCCTCAGGGAACTGATCTAGATGTGTGGTGAGCACATTGAACCCTCAGGTTCTTCACAGAAGTTTATAACATTGAGCCGTAAAAATAAAAAAAATTAAATTTTTCCCACAAATATGTTTTTAGCACAAAATATTGTATTTTCATAAGAGTACTAGGAGAAATTGCACCATACAATTTGTTGTGCAATTTCTCAGTACACCGATACCCAATATGAGGGAGAATACTACTGTTTGGGAGCATGGCAGGGCTCGGAAGGGAAGGCGCATCATTTGACTTTTTGAATGTAACATTTCCTGGAATCATTAATGGACGTCATATGCCATTTGGAGAGCCTCTGATGTGCCTAAACAGTGGAAACCCTCGACAAGTGATCCCATTTTGGAAACTAGTCCCCTCAAGGAATGTACTTAGATGGGTGGTGAGCACCTTGAACCCCCAGGTTCTTCACAGACTTTATAACATTGAGCCATGAAAATAAAAATATCACATTTTCCCCACACAAATGTTATTTTGTCCCCAAATTTTGCATTTTCATAAGGATAACAGGAGAAATTGCACCATACAGATTGTTGTGCAATTTTATTATTATTATTTATTATTATTATTTATTTACAGGTCCTTCTCAAAAAATTAGCATATAGTGTTAAATTTCATTATTTACCATAATGTAATGATTACAATTAAACTTTCATATATTATAGATTCATTATCCACCAACTGAAATTTGTCAGGTCTTTTATTGTTTTAATACTGATGATTTTGGCATACAACTCCTGATAACCCAAAAAACCTGTCTCAATAAATTAGCATATTTCACCCATCCAATCAAATAAAAGTGTTTTTTAATAACAAACAAAAAACCAACAAATAATAATGTTCAGTTATGCACTCAATACTTGGTCGGGAATCCTTTGGCAGAAATGACTGCTTCAATGCGGCGTGGCATGGAGGCAATCAGCCTGTGACACTGCTGAGATGTTATGGAGGCCCAGGATGCTTCAATAGCAGCCTTAAGCTCATCCAGAGTGTTGGGTCTTGCGTCTCTCAACTTTCTCTTCACAATATCCCACAGATTCTCTATGGGGTTCAGGTCAGGAGAGTTGGCAGGCCAATTGAGCACAGTAATACCATGGTCAGTAAACCATTTACCAGTGGTTTTGGCACTGTGAGAAGGTGCCAGGTCGTGCTGAAAAATGAAATCTTCATCTCCATAAAGCATTTCAGCCGATGGAAGCATGAAGTGCTCCAAAATCTCCTGATAGCTAGCTGCATTGACCCTGCCCTTGATGAAACACAGTGGACCAACACCAGCAGCTGACATGGCACCCCACACCATCACTGACTGTCGGTACTTGACACTGGACTTCAGGCATTTTGGCATTTTCTTCTCCCCAGTCTTCCTCCAGACTCTGGCACCTTGATTTCCGAATGACATGCAAAATTTGCTTTCATCAGAAAAAAGTACTTGGGACCACTTAGCAACAGTCCAGTGCTGCTTCTCTGTAGCTCAAAAGTGGCTTTACCTGGGGAATGCGGCACCTGTAGCCCATTTCCTGCACACGCCTGTGCACGGTGGCTCTGGATGTTTCCACACCAGACTCAGTCCACTGCTTCCTCAGGTTCCCCAAGGTCTGGAATCGGTCCTTCTCCACAATCTTCCTCAGGGTCCGGTCTCCTCTTCTCGTTGTACAGCGTTTTCTGCCACATTGTTTCCTTCCAACAGACTTACCATTGAGGTGCCTTGATACAGCACTCTGGGAACAGCCTATTTGTTGAGAAATTTCTTTCTGGGTCTTACCCTCTTGCTTGAGGGTGTCAATGATGGCCTTCTTGACATCTGTCAGGTCGCTAGTCTTAAGGTACCGTCACACTAGACGATTTTACAACGAGAACGACAACGATCCGACCAAAATAAGATCGCTGGAACGTCGCTGTTTAGGTCGCTGCAGAGATGCCAAACACACCAACCTACGAACGATGCTGGAGCGATACAGTGACGTAACAGCGACTCACAGATCGTCCTCGCTAGTCGTTTGCTCAGTGTCACACAGCAAGAGTGTAACGATCTAACGATGCAGACGTAGCCAGATAGGTGTGTTTTATGCACAGGGAGACACCCAGGATGTGACGTTACGGCGTCCCGGAATATAAACCGCAACTCTACAGCGATTGATTCATATTGTTGGAGCGCTGTGTCTTCACGGTCTTCTGCCTTTCCAGCGTCCTGTTCGGAACGATCCTTCGCCAGCTACGATCCTCTTCTCCCGTGGACGTTCTGTCTAGAACGTATTCTACTGCAGGCGTCTTCATCGTTTCTTTTCTTGCTCATCAACGGTATGAAATGTCTTTCAGTTGTTTGTTTCTTTTGTGTATAGTTATGGCTATTCAATAATGTTTATCTATGTATATGGTGTAATGATGGATAAAACACCTCCGGCAGCCATCTTGTGCATCTGGCAAGCAGACGCACAAGATGGAGGCATTACTATGCGGTTTGCAAACTCAGTTGCGCTGTCTGCCAATTTTGCACACACCATATGGAAAGGTTAACTAATTCTCTTGTGTCTGCCTTGGCTGGCCCTGGCGTGCTCCGCTAGTAAATAAAACAGCACACAACTTAAAGGAACGAAATTTTTTTTTTTTTAGAAACTGAACTGATTTTTTTTTTTTTTTCAACAAAACACTAACATCTGTCAAGAAAAACAGAAAAAAAAACATTTTTAACGCCCGCGCGCCAAAAGGTGTCGCAGCGTGCGTCCATGTTGCTGCACTTGATGCTGCAGCAGCACTACTGTGCGCTCCAAGAGCGCTACTGTCCGCTCCAGTCCCTCTTGTTTGGCCAGCAGCTCTCTCACAGTGTCCGGTTCTGTAGATAGAAGATAGAATAAAAGTCATTTTTTTTTGTCCTGTCCCAGAGGTCTTTTTTTTTTTTGGTTGCATTTTATTAGTCGCTGTCAAATGTGACATCCCACCGATAACCCCTCCCACTGTCTGTATACTTACGGAGAAGGGATGCCTGTTGTCCATCACTGGAGCTGCTGACCACCCATCCCCTGTCTCGGGCCAGAGTTCCCGGAGCTAAAAGGAATCAAAATCATATCTGTTTAACAATTGAACTCGCTGTGGGGAACCGCTCGCAGTTTATCGTCACTTACGAATGCTCGCCTCTGGGGAGAATGATGCCGAGCCGGGGGAGGAAGATGGGTAGCGGAAGGGCGGAGTAGTGGCCTGTGGTGGGGTTACTGCATCTGTAATGTATACAATATTTCAGCTCACCTCTTATGTCCCATATGCCGTTATAATTTTGAAATGAATGATGGATAACTTACGTGACGGTCCAGCTTGTGGGCTGCTGCTGCTGCTGCTGGAAGATGTGGGGGAGGATAGTATCCTCTGTAGCCGGCGGCGTCTCTCTACACAAAAATAAAAGAAACACCATGTTTAGACAACAAAAGTACAGAGCTGTAGACATCACAATAAAACTAGACAATATTGACAGCAAAAGTTAGGAGCCTGAAATGAATGATGGATAACTTACGTGACGGTCCAGCTTGTGGGCTGCTGCTGGCCGCTGTGGTGGAGGTCAGTGCCCTCTGGTGCCGGCGGCGTCTTTCTACACAAAAATATAAAAAAAAGAAATCGCCATGTTTAGACAACAAAAGTACAGAGCTGTAGACATCACAATAAAACTAGACAACATTGACAGCAAAAGTTAGGAGCCTATCGAAATTCGGCAGCATCTGTAATGTATTCTATATTTCTGCTCCCCTGTAAAGTCCCATATGCAGTTATAAAATTGAAATGAATGATGGATAACTTACGTGACGGTCCAGGCTGTGGCCTGCTGCTGGCCGCTGTGGTGGAGGCCAGTGCCCTCTGGTGCCGGCGGCGTCTCTCTACACAAAAAAATTAAAAAAAAGAAATCGCCATGTTTAGACAACAAAAGTACAGAGCTGTAGAAAAAAAAAAAAAAAAGAGGCCATTTGCGGGAAGGAGTAAAAATCAATTTTGACAAGCTAAATGTAATTACATATATAGAACATAGGAAGCACCTCACGGCAGTGCACGTCTCCTGTTTCCCCCTACTGGCAGTGCGAGCAGGGTTGCCAACCTCCACGTAATGATTTCAGGACAATCGGGATTACAATTGCGGACATCCGTATAAATTAAATATGGGGGGTGGAGATTATGGAATTCATGACCTGACCAATTTTTACGCGACAACGCATTTTTGCGCTTGGACATTATAGAAATTTGAAAAGAAAATATTAAATTTTTGTCCTCGTAAGTCCCGGACAAGTTGGCAACCACGGGCACGAGTCTCCCATTTCCCCCCGCTCGGTACCGTGCGTCTTCCAATTCCACCATTCTGATACTTGCCTTGCTTTGCCTCCGCTCGCAAGTGTGCCAGATGGAGTGGCTGCTTATAGCGCAGGTCGGCCCACTTCTTGCGCAGTTGCAGCGCACTGCGCCGGATGCTAAACCTCCTCTCCATCATTTCTGCAATGCGGCCCAGCACTGCATTCTTGTGCAAATTTGGGTGGGCAGGCCGGCTCCTCCGTCCCTCATAGTCGAGGGCATCCATCTTGTCCACAAAAAAACGCACCTCGGCCTGCCCCAGAGGAGCACAGCGCTGTCTCGCCGCCATTTTCTAAAGATAGACGCTGTACGGCACCGCCTAACCACGCCCAGAGGAGGTCCTAGCTGCGGCGCGATCGGCATCGCTATAGCGTCTCTGATTATGCACAGCGTCGCGTTTGTGACGCCGGCTCCAGACATCCTTTTTTTTTTGGCGTTCCTGTTACCAAGTCACAGCGTTTATTGTCTTGCTTTCAGTTTTGTAGTAGCTTGTATCGTAATTTTGGGATGTTAATGAGGTGCGGCTGTAGTGTTAAACGCTGCTTATTGCACATGTAAATATAAATTTGCATTAAATCCTATGTTCACATTTCTGTAGAACAGGGCAGCGTCTGAGATGCAACGCTGAACAGATATGTGAGCACATGCCCAACGCCGCTTTTTGTGACCCATGCATTAACTTTTCCATGGTTTTAGGGTCAGAAAAAAAAACATCATGCATCGTCCTCTGTGTCCTGACGCATGATTCACAAAACGATAGGGCAACACATGTTATTTCAGGCCCCTAGGTAAAATATAGTGGCACATGCATTGCCGTGGCTGCACCGAACAAAACGCTAATGTGAACTTTGCCTTCTAACCAAAAAAAAAAAAAAAAAGATGTGTGAACACTATTTAACAGTATTGGTTGTCTTGTGTCACTTTAGCAAATCATATGTAATAATTATTTTTTATTGTGCTTTTTCAGGTTGCCATGTCTCTTTCGGATGTACCTGCGATTGTAGCGGCTGCATTGCTGTTAGAAGCTCAGAACCAGCTGGAGGCTGAAGCGCGAAACAATCGTGCAAAGCGACAGCGCCGCATGTGGACCAGACAGTGGCTGCAGAAGAGGAATCAATTGTCCCACATGGGCCTAATCAGGGAACTGAAGGAGAACAACCCGCATGATTTCAAGAACTACCTGAGAATGTCCGAGGATTCATTTAATTTCCTACTTGAAGCTGTGGAACCTTATATTAGGCGGCAAAATACAAGGATGCGAGCTGCTGTCCCTGTGGATGAGAGACTGGCTGTTACGCTCCGGTTCCTGGCGACTGGAAGGTCTATGCAAGACTTGCATTACTGCGCTGCGATTTCCCGAACCCTACTCAGCGTCATAATTCCGGAGACATGTAAAGCAATTATCTCTGCTTTACACCAAAATTACATGCCTTTCCCGGAGACCCCGGATGATTGGAAAGAGATTTCAAGGGGATTTCATGAGCAATGGCAGTTCCCTAATTGCGGGGGTGCCTTGGATGGGAAACATGTCCGCATCACCCAACCACCACACTCCGGCTCCTTTTATTATAACTATAAGGGTTATTTCAGCGTAATTCTGATGGCCCTCGTTAATGCGAACTACGAATTTGTAAGTGTGTCTGTAGGGATTAACGGGAGATTATCTGATGGCGGAGTTTTGGAGCTAACCGATTTTGGGGACCGCTTGAAAGAAAACAAACTGGCCTTGCCTCCCAACAGTGACACTACAGAAAACATGAACTTTGTGTTTGTCGGAGATGAGGCGTTCCCACTGCATCCCAACCTTTTGAAGCCATTCTCCCAGAAAACTCTGACACCTGAGCGGCGCATATTTAATTACCGGCTTTCGAGAGCTAGACGCGTTGTGGAGAATGCGTTTGGAATCATGGCAAACCGATTTCGTGTTTTCCACACTGCAATGAACATGAAACTATCGTCTATAGACTCTGTGGTTCTTGCTTGTTGCGTCCTCCACAACTTTTTGCGCCGCCGTGATGCCACTGCATACAGCCCTCCACAGTATGTAGACTCTGTTGACCCTGCAAACGGGGATATAACCCAGGGAGAATGGCGTCTAGATGAGCACAGGGTTTCTGGCCTGGAAAGTCTGGGATCCGGAAGGAACAATGATGACGCGACAAATTGCAGGGAAAAATACTGTGACTTTTTCAATGGTCCAGGGGCTGTCTCATGGCAGCACCAACAATTGTAGCGCAACTGTAGGCATATCTTTTACCATTTATTATGTATTACATTTGTTTTTGTTCATCCGCTCTCGTGTACCATTCTTTTTAGAACCCAACCAATTTCTTTGTCAAGTAACAATGTCAACATAACGATATATTGATTTATGTACATTGTCTTGTTCTTTTTATTCCATTCCAATTAAAATATTGAACTATGAAAATACTCTACTTCTGTATCAAACATATGAACCATGGGAATCAACAACCTCTTCTGCCCTAGCGCTTTCATGATGTGTGTGTGTGTGTGTATGTATATATATATACATACATATATACAAAATAGGAAAAAGAAGGCAGCACTCATAAAGTTTCATGTGAAAAAAATATGGAGATTTAATCGACCCACATCACTGCGCGACGTTTCAGCTCACTGAACCTTTTTCAAGGCTCGAAAAAGGCTCAGGGAGCCGAAACGTCGCGCAGTGATGTGGGTCGATTAAATCTCCATATTTTTTTCACATGAAACTTTGGGAGTGCTGCCTTCTTTTTCCTATTTTGTATATATGTTGGATAAATGCTTGGACCATTCTATCCAGGGGGCTAGGCACCCGCTATTGGTGAGCATTGTGCTGTTCTATATATATATATATATATATATATATATATATATATATATATATATATATATGTATATAATCTATCCCGATTATAATGCATTTGGTATTGTACAGTATGCATGTCCACTTTGCATATTGCCCACCCACATAGTATTTTGCCCATCCAGAGAGCCACGTAGTATGGAGACAAATTTGAAAAATATATATATTTTATTTGTTTTCACATGACATTTTCACTGTTGATGATCCATAGGGGATTACGGAGTAGGGGAGGGATAAATTGGCCGAGTTTATTAACATATAAATATATTTGTATACTCACCTTCCGAAGTCCCGTTGAAGCAGTGCTATACTCACCCTACGCCACCTTTCCCAGGGACCGTAAGCTGCCGCTTTCAATGGAGTGGTCCTGGGAGTGGCAAAGGCGACGGAGGGTGAGTATAGCAGGTGTGATAGCCTTTTTTTTAATTTTTATCTTAAATTAAGTTTTTTTTAAACTATTGATGATGCATAGGCACAAGGATTAATTACCGGGCGTCAGGCCAATGACTGCAGGGCAGTAGGCAGAGTGGATTATGGACGTTATAAAACTGAAGTCTCTAGTGTTTTCAAGACAAGATCCCTACAAATTTTGATAGTAGGTGCCCATCTCGCTGTACCGGTCCGTGGACGTAGGAGGTCCTTGTGAAAAGTCTGCAAAAGAAGGAGGTGCAGGTGGTGTCCAGAACTGAGAATGATGTGGGCCTGGTCTGCGGACAGGAGTGCTGTGCATGGGCTCCTGTGGTGGTCCCAAATAAAACTGGCTACTGGGCTGACGCTCGGTGATGTTCAACATAGATGTGTCGCTCAGTTTTCCAGCGGCTGCCGCGTTCAGAACGTCAAACATCAATCGCTCCGCGTGAGATCGTTGGGTAACGTCCAATTTTTTTAACCGTTCCTCAACCAAGGTTGGGAATGCGGAGAGCTGGGTTGCCGCATGCTTGGACAAGATGTTGTTAGCCATTGCCAGGAGATCCACAGGTGTCCCCGCTGTCGACTTTCTTTTGCGAGATGGCCGCTGTGGACGTGTCTGATCCTCGAGACACGGGCTTCTGGAGGACTGATGGGACTGGACATCGTTCCCTTCTGGTCTTTCCCGCTGTTGAAGAGGCACCTGCGATTCAAGCAAAAAGAAAAAAAAATTAAAAGTCAATAACATACAAACAACTCAGCCTAGAGCCCCACCTCTCCAACACCTCTATTCCTGTTCATGGGAAGCTATGAGGAACTAGGTAGCAAACCACAGGGGTTACAGAGCTTTCAGAGCTGGGCTGAACTACATTGGGCAGCAATACTGTACGTACAAATGTGCGGAAGACACAATATGTTAATGTATTTATCTTTATGTTATAGACTTTGGAAATTATTAAAAATGCATTTAAAGGAGGGGGGAGTACTGTTTGGACATACTTCTCAGAACAGGAAGTGACAACTGTTATTAACAGGGGGATTAAACATGAAAAATGTGAATCATTATTATTGGAAACCATGCAGTCTCATAAACCTACAAGACACACGGCATGCTACTAGAAGGGAAGCTAGGGGGTACTTACATGCTCGTCCGGAGACTCGGGCAGGTTCTCTTCAGGCGATGGTGCACATATGCTTGTGACAGTCTGGCACGGACGAGGAATTTCCTGGTCCCGAGTGAACGCCAGCAGGTCATAGTACCACAACTTGGGCACATAGACGTCGTCAGTTCCGGCCCCAGACTTCAGCGACTTTTCCACCTTGTTCAACTCTTTTTTGTAGACTGTGCGGAGAGCCTGGATTTTTTTACGCACAATGTGTTCATCCACCGTCTCAGTGGGATGATGCTCCTTGTAGATGGCCACCAGGTTCTCATACGCATCTTTCTTTTTGTAGCGGTTGCTGTAATCCGCCGACTTTATCTTCCACAAGCAGGGCAGGGAGCGGTACATCTCTATGAGTGCCCGAACACAGTCTTGTTCATTGGCAGACATCTAAAAAAAAAATAAAAAAATGAAGCAACATCAAGCAAGAAAGTTGTGGCCCCTGTGCCTTTCCTAATGTGAGCAGCCTTCTCTTGTATGGGATGGGCCGTGCGCTCTTTCCTTTTGGTAGCCACCATTTTAGGGATGGAATGGTTCGTATGCTTTTTTTATATTATTAATACCAATTTTGGGGCTTGAAAATGGCAGATTAAAAAAAAAAAAAAAATTACCATGAAAGATTTAATAAGAACGCTGATGAGTTCAAAATCTCCAACCAGGTCGCTCACAAGAAGCTAGAGAACGATGTAAAGGTCTCGATTTACAACCACGACGCTCACGAGATGTTAAATCAATACGGAGCAGAATTCCAGATTTCAAAACAAGACGCTCACGAGAGGTTATAAAACAAAGACGCTGCAAAGATCTTGATTTCCAACCAGTACGCTTACGAGATGGAGAATGAACACGATGCAGAGTTGTGGATTTCCAACCTATTGCAAGATGCTCGTAGTTGAAATACGCACAAGTGATTGAACAGTTGACTCAAGCTTTTTATATCGGAACCTTGCTATAGAACCTACCTATAGATGATCCCGCTGTGGCCTATCACAGTTCACAGGGAGACATCACACCCACTCCATTGTATAACGTTATGGCGTCACCATTTTTTTTTTTATTAAATAAAGTAAAAGCCTTTTTTTGTAATGGCTGTTGTAATCCCCATGTAGGCTGTGGCGACAGATGGCATCTCCTTTTGTAAAGTCATGTTATGGCGTCACCTTTTTTAATGTCATTATGTCCTCCCCTTTGTCATTGTAATGTATTATAAAGACCCCCTTTATTTATAATGTAGACACCACATCACAGACTATTGCGACACAATGGCATCTCCTTTGTAAAGTCATGTTCTGAGGTCACTTTTTTAATGTTATAATGTAATGTAAAGGCGTCTCCTTTTGTAATTGTTATGTATTGTAAAGACCTCCTTTATGGAATGTACACACCACCTCCCAGGCTTTATCAGGACAGAGGGAGTCACCTTTTGTAATAGCGTATCCTTTTTTTTATTTTAGGTAATACTTTATCACTTGGCGGTCCCCTATCCTTTGTAATTGCATATTTTATTGTATTAATCAGGCGATATGTATTGGACCTAGGCTATCATAGTATGGGAAGTTTATGTGATCGTGGTAAATTGATATTTTCCAAGAAAACGTTTAAAATTTAAATCTATTACGGGCGTCACTGCAATGTATTGTAAAGGCGTCTCCTTTTTAATGTACAACGCCTACCTGGCTAGAGCAAGACGCTGCGACGGCCCCTATGATCGTTGCTGGCGTCGTTGCTTTTGGTGTCAAACACAACGATACACGCCAATCGAACGACAAAATAAAGTTCTGAACTTTCAGCGCCGACTAGCGACATCACAGCGGGATCCAGATCGCTGCTGCGTGTCAAACACAACGATATCGCTAACGAGGACGCTGTTACGTCACAGATCGTTGTCGTTCTCGTTGTAAAATCGTCTAGTGTGACGGTACCTTTACCCATGATGGGGGTTTTGAGTAATGAACCAGGCAGGGAGTTTATAAAAGCCTCAGGTATCTTTTGCATGTGTTTAGAGTTAATTAGTTGATTCAGAAGATTAGGGTAATAGGTCGTTTAGAGAACCTTTTCTTGATATGCTAATTTATTGAGACAGGTTTTTTGGGTTATCAGGAGTTGTATGCCAAAATCATCAGTATTAAAACAATAAAAGACCTGACAAATTTCAGTTGGTGGATAATAAATCTATAATATATGAAAGTTTAATTGTAATCATTACATTATGGTAAATAATGAAATTTAACACTATATGCTAATTTTTTGAGAAGGACCTGTATATAGCACCATTGATTCCATGGTGCTGTACATGAGAAGGGGTTACATACAAGTTACAAATATCACATACAGTAAACAAACTAACAATGACGGACTGATACAGAGGGGCGAGGACCCTGCCCTTGCGGGCTTACATTCTACAGGATTATGGGGAAGGAGACAGTAGGTTGAGGGTTGCAGGAGCTCCGGTGTTGGTGAGGCGGTAGCTCCGGTGTTGGTGAGGCGGTAGCTTCGATAGTGATGAGGCAGCAGCGGTGTCAGTGCAGGCTGTAGGCTTTCCTGAAGAGATGAGTTTTCAGGTTCCGTCTGAAGGATCCGACTGTGGTTGATAGTCGGACGTGTTGGGGCAGAGAGTTCCAGAGGATGGGGGATATTCAGGAGAAGTCTTGGAGGCGATTGGATGAGGAGCGAATAAGTGTGGAGGAGAGAAGGAGGTCTTGGGAGGACCGGAGGTCATGTGAGGGAAGATATCGAGAGATTAGTTCAGAGATATATGGAGGAGACAGGTTGTGGATGGCTTTGTAGGTCAGTATTAGCAATTTGAACTGGATACGCTGAGGGAATGGGAGCCAGTGAAGAGATTTGCAGAGGGGGGAAGCGGAGGAGTAGCGAGGAGAGAGATGGATTAGTCGGGCAGCAGAGTTAAGGATGGACTGGAGAGGTGCAAGGGTGTTAGCAGGGATGCCACAGAAAAGGATGTTGCAGTAGTCAAGGCGGGAAATGATGAGGGCGTGCACAAGCATTTTAGTAGATTGGGGGTTGAGGAAAGGACGGATCCTGGAGATATTTTTGAGCTGGAGGCGACAGGAGGTGGAAAGAGCTTGGATGTGTGGTTTGAAGGACAGGGCAGAGTCGAAGGTTACTCCGAGGCAGCGGACTTCGGGTACAGGAGAAAGCATGATGTCATTGACTGTGATAGATAGGTCAAGTAGGGAAGATTTGTGGGATGGAGGAAAGAAAGTATTTCTTCTGAGTACTCCGATACCCCATATGCACAGTGCAAAGCTCAGAAGGGAAGAGGCGCCATATTGGAGTTTTGGATTTTGCTGGAATTGTTTGAGGGTGCCATGTCACATGTGGCAGAGCCCCTGAGGTGCCAGAACAACAGAAACCCCCTATATGTGTACATGTGCCTCACAGAATGTCATACCACTGAGCGGTGAAGAAAGAATATATTACATTTTTGCCACTAAAATGTTGTTTTATCCCCAAGTTTTTAATTTTTCTAAGGGCTAGTAGGAATTCTTTACAGCAAACTGAGGTCCATTTTTTCCTGAATGCGCCAATACCCTACCTGTAATCGGAAAATATTTTTCAGGCACAGGTCAAACCTCAGAAGGCAAGGAGCGCCAGATTTTACTGTTATGCTTTGCAGGTGCCATGACCCACTGGGAGAGCTCATAAGGTGCCAGAACAGCAGAACTCCCCATAATTGACCCCATTTTACAAATTACACCTCTCAGTGAATTCATGTAAGGGTGCAGTGATCATATTGACACCACGGGTGTGTCACAGCATTTTATACCATTGGGCAGTGAAGAAAAAATAACTTAATTTTAACACCAAAATTTTGTTTTAGCCCCAGATTTTACATTTTCACACAAGAAGTGGGTAAAAATAGCATCAAAATTTGTCCCACAATTTCTACTAATTTCATACCCCATATGTGGCTGTGCAGTACTACTTAGCCATACAGAGAGACTCGGGAGAAGTGGAGCGCTATTTGAGTCCTGGAGTGCAGATTTTCCTACAACAGTTTGCGGACTCCATATAGAGAGCCTGTAATTGCCAGAAGAGCAGAATCCCCCCTCAAGTGACCCCATTTTGGAAATTATACCCCTTGTGGAATTTGTCTACAGGTGTAGTGACGATTTTGACTCCATGGGTATTTTACAGAAAAAAGCAGCAATGAATGTTGCCGAATGAAAATTGCAAACTGCTGTTGTAGTGACCAGTACATTGTAGTCACCAGTGCGTTATGCCCAGCCCATGCTTCTGGAGACATTAGTATTATTTATTTATATAGCACCATTAATTCCATGGTGCTGTACATTAGACATGCAGCGGTAAGATAGGCAGGCAGTGGCGGATTATAATGAGGTCAATCTGGGCGGCAGCCCAGGGCCCAATGGTGTTGGGGGGGCCCTGGGCAACCGCTCAGATTGACCTCGGCCACCATCAGGGCATTACTGCCCTGACTGGCGTATGGGCCCGGTGGGCAGGGCCCCGTCTCATCTTCTCACCGGGCCCCCCCCTACAGGCGCTGCGGCATTAAGGCCTATTGACGTTCGGGTGCGGGCCCGTACATCAATAGTTAACAGCCAATCGGAGGCTGGCAGCTAACGTGTGCCGCAGCGCGCACTTCGCTGGTGTCTGACGTCATTGTCAGCCGTTGGCGAGTGCGCGCTTCACCTGAGTGGAGGGAGGATGCTTCGCCCGCTGGCCGCCGCAGGAGCACGGCTTGGTAAGTAAGAACTCGTATTTTGTTTTTTTTTTTTGTTTTTGAGAGAGGCGATCCCGGGGCAGAATGCTGGACACGCTGGGGGCAATATGCTGGACACACTGGGGCAATATGCTGGACACACTAGGGGGCAGGATGCTGGACACACGGGGGCAGAATGCTGGACACACTGGGGGCAATATGCTGAACACTGGGGCAATATGCTGGATACACGGGGCAATATGCTGGACAGACTTGGGGGCAAGATGCTGGACACACTGGGGGCAGAATGCTCGACACACGGGGCAATATGCTGGACACTGGGGCAGAATGCTGGACACACGGGGCTGGATGCTGGAGACACTAGGGCAGATTGCTGGACACACTGGGGAAACATGCTGAACACACTGGGGGCAATATGCTGGATACACTGCGCAATATGCTGGACACACTGGGGGCAATATGCTGGAGACACTGGGGCAGATTGCTGGACACACTGGGGGCAGGATGCTGGACAAACTGGTGGCAATGCTGGACACAATAAGGGCAATATGCTGGAGACACTGGGGCAGATTGCTGGACACACTGGGGGCAATATGCTGGAGACCCTGGGGGCAATATGCTGGAGACACTGGGGGCAATATGCTGGACACACTGGGGGCAAAATGCTGGACACACTGGGGGCAATATGCTGGACACACTGGGGGCAATATGCTGGACACACTGGGGCAGATTGCTGGACACACTGGGGGCAATATGCTGGAGATATGGGGGCAATATGCTGGAGATACGGGGGCAATATGCTGGACACACTGGGGGCAATATGCTGGACACACTGGGGCAGATTGGACACACTGGTGGCAATATGCTGGAGACACTGGGGCAGATTGCTGGACACACTGGGGGCAATATGCTGGAGACCCTGGGGGCAATATGCTGGAGACACTGGGGGCAATATGCTGGACACACTGGGGGCAATATGCTGGACACACTGGGGACAATATGCTGGACACACTGGGGCAGATTGCTGGACACACTGGGGGCAATATGCTGGAGATATGGGGGCAATATGCTGGAGATACGGGGGCAATATGCTGGACACACTGGGGGCAATATGCTGGACACACTGGGGCAGATTGGACACACTGGTGGCAATATGCTGGAGACACTGGGGCAGATTGCTGGACACACGGGGCAATATGCGAGAGACACTGGGGCAGATTGCTGGACAGTGGGGGCAATATGCTGGAGACACGGGCAGATTGCTGGACATACTGGGGGCAATATGCTGGAGACACTGGGGCAGATTGCTGTAGATACTGGGGCAATATGCTGAACACTGGGGGCAATATGCTGGAGACACGGACAGATTGCTGGACACTGGGGCAATATGCTGGACACACTGAGTGCAATATGCTGGACACACTGGGGGAAGGATGCTGGACACACTGGGGGCAGAGATGCTTGACACTGGGGGAAGAGATGCTTGACACTGGGGCAGAGATGCTGGACACTGGGGGCAGAGATGCTGGACACACTGGAGGCAGGACTGGAGACATGGGCAAAATGTAGATACGGGGCATGATTGGGGACACGGGGCAGAATGAAATACATGGGGCAGGATTGGAGACAGATCGTGCAGGATCATGGGACAGGATGGAGACTGATGGGGCAGGATGGGGAGATCATATGGGGCAGAATGGATACTCATGAGGGCAGGATGGGAGAACATATGGCTGGAGTCAGGAATGAGATACATGGGGCCAGGATGGGGGATATTATTATTACCTTAGGGCTAATTAAGGGATATTATTACTGCAGTGATGTATTTATTTTATTTTTTGAAGACACTGTTTTAAATGGGAGAGGCGGTCCTGTTACTGTGTAGAATGACACAATGTCACCTCTTTTTCTTCATGTGATGTAATGTAGAAGTTGGGAAAAATTAAGTAATGTGTTCTACAAGCGGAGCTCGAGATAACTGTGTTATTTCCTGCAGAGACGAGTCCTGGCTGAATGAAGTGATGGCGGTCTGTGCTGGATGAAAGATGAAGGACTTCACCTAAAGACGTCACTGGTGAGTCAGTGTTACATATACACTGACACTATACACTGTATACTATATACTGAACTGAAGGGCAAATTGACTAGATCAATGGATGTTTGACAGGTTATAGTTTCACACAGAAACTATTTTTCTGGAATAATCTGGTTCAGGTATATGATGACCCCATCACATGACCGGGTGGCCCACAATGTCTGAACCGGGCCCGGGGCCCTGGCTACCCTTAATCCACCCCTGTAGGAGGGCTCTCATCGCTTCAGAAATGGCAAACGTGGATGATATATGTGGTTTAGGTACACTGTGGGGCTCAGAAGGAAGCCCCTACATTTCCGTTAACAGATGAGAGACTTGAGTGCTTTTTTTGTGGATTGAGTTGAAGCTTTTATTAGGAACATTTTACCTAACAATTATGATCACATCCAGTGCTCTACTCCGGCCACTTACATTATTGGGGATTCCATCTAAATCTCATCAAATTGTCTCTTCAGAGAGAAAGAGAACTAGAACTCTAGTGCCACCTATTGGAAGTAGCAATCCTAACAGTCAATATTGACCCTTTAATGAGCCTTGTTACATGACTTGAGTCATGTGATTCAGATGGAACCCCCGAGGGATCCATTCACTATAATGAGGCAGCAGAGTTTAGGGTACCGTCACAGACTGCTGTCACACTTTGCAATGTACGACGCTGGAGCGATAATTTCATGACGTATGTGCGATGTAGAAGCCGTTGGTTACTATGCACACATCGTATACGATATATGTTACACCATGCGATCATGCCGCCACAGCGGGACACTAGACGACGAAAGAAAGTTTCAAACGATCTGCTACGACGTACGATTCTCAGCGGGGTTCCTGATCGCAGGAGCGTGTCAGACATTGCGATATCGCTCGAACGTCACGGATATATCGCTCGAACGTCACGAATCGTGCCGTCGTAGCGATCAAAATTTCACTGTGTGACGGTACCCTTACTCTGGACTCTGTCTGGCCTCTGTTCAGCGGTGTCCTTTTCAGAAGTGCACAAAAATGGCTGACAGCACTTTTATGAGATCCTAAAAAGACGGACACCACCGGATCACAGGACAGACAGTGTCCAAGGTGCCTCCATCTGCCTCATTATAGGGAATCTTCCCCCAGAGGTTCCGTCTGAATCTTGTATTTCAGAGATTTACACAGAAACCCTGATGTAAGCGCTCAGCGCAGGATAAATGTGTGCTGAGCCTTAAGGTCCCTTCACATTAAGCAACGCTGCAGCGATACCGACAACGATCCGGATCGCTGCAGCGTCGCTGTTTGGTCGCTGGAGAGCTGCCGACGCTCACAGCCAGTACAGGAGGAGTGCAGAGAAGCACAGCGCCGGGGACAGACAGTGGTAGGTAAGTATGTAGTGTTTGTTTTTTTTACTTTTACGCTGGTAACCAGGGTAAACATCGGGTTACTAAGCGCGGCCCTGCGCTTAGTAACCCGATATTTACCCTGGTTACCAGTGAAGACATCGCTGGATCGGTGTCACACACGCCGATCCAGCGATGTCTGCAGGGAGTCCAGCGACGAAATAAAGTTCTGGACTTTCCTCAGCGACCAACGATCTCCCAGCAGGGGCCTGATCGTTGGTCGCTGTCACGCATAACGATTTCCTTAACGATATCGTTGCTACGTCACAAAAAGCAACGATATCGTTAACGATATCGTTATGTGTGAAGTTACCTTAATAGGAGAATGCCATGGTATGTACTTGGCAAGTGAGTCAGTGGCCTAGTAAGGTGTGTAGAGCTAATGCATGAAGGGGCAATATGGCTACAACTAAGCAAAACCTTTCTTTCTTTTTAAGGCCTGCTCTGCTTTGGTGAGAAAGTACATTTAAAAGTTTACATCCAATAAAACAGACGTTGCAATGTCTTGTAAGTGTCCAAATAAATTATAAAATTCAGCAACCACACAAACTGTCAACATAACCACAACATAAGTAGATTGTTGGCCCAATGTTACAATGTGTAAGCCCCTTAGTTTGTATTATATGACTCAGGCTGCATGGCACAGGAGTACTTCATCTTTTTTTTATACTTTGGGAGGGGCTGCTTGTGAGAGTGGAGGAGAAGCAGATGAAGGAGGAACAGCTGTTTGATCACAGCACACAGCCCCCTAGCTGCATACCAGAGAAGCCCACCTACTTGTACATTTTTCAATTTCTGTTAACACATTTGGACATATCATTGTCTGATGTTCTTTCTTTCAGATGTTGATATAAATGAACAAGAACACATTTAACAGCTTGACTTTACAAAAGTTTATTGAACAAAAAAAATCTCAGAGTTATGCCATACATTTTTTATTATCTTAAAGACCTAAAATTAGAATGGGGTACACCAGATAAGGCAAAAAAAAAAAAAAATGAAAGCATCAATACAGAGGATTCTGGATGAACACATTTTAGGGTGTTCCAATTTATTAAACCCATTACTGTTTTGACACAAAAGGAATAGGAAAAAATACATGCAAATAGGACCTTGGGCTCAGTTCATAACATGCTTGTGTCCAGTATTTGTTCTTCCAAGACTAGGAAATGTATTTCACACTTGGTATACCATAGGCTACATTTATACAGCCGTGTAAAATGTCGGTGTGCCGTCCAGATTTTTATCAGACCCCGCACCGACTCATTGAGTCGAATGGCTGTTTTCACACAGCCATTAAAATAATAGATCCGACAGCAATGAGAGCGGGTCCTAGTGCATTCCCATTATTAGCCATTACTGAACTTATAACACAAAGGTCTGGACATCGTAAACATTTTAGATACTTTATATACGAAAAGGTTGCCTTTTAATCTCTAACAGGAGGAAGTGTATAAACCACCACTAAAGAGTATAATCCTTGTAAAATTAGAGCTTTATTAAGTACCGTATTTTTCAGACTGTAAGATGCAACCGACAATAAGACGCACCCCAAATTTTGGGGTGGAAAATAGCAGAAAAAAGATTTTTATAAGATGTGGGGTCTGTCTTATTGTCTGAATTTAAGGTATCTTACCTGAGAGCCGTCGGTGGTACAGTTGGGTCACAGAAGGCAGGGTCCCTTCCTCAGGAAGCCGGCAGCAGCAAAATTGGGGCAATGCTGCAGTCCCAGGGTGCGATGCTATGGGTCTGGTGTCGGCGGTGAGACAGAGCTGGAGCAAGGTCCCATCCTCAGGATGCTGGCGGCGGCAGAGGTGTGGCGATGCTGCGGCGGTGCAGAATGCACCTGAGCAGGGTCCCTTCTTCAGGATGCCAACAGCAGAAATGTGGCGCCGCTGCCCGATGTCCACGCTGAGCAGACTGCATCATTGGTTTCCCTGCGGCCATCTTCCTGAAGCCGTGGGCTGCCAGAGGCTTCATGAAAATGGCCGCACGTGCGCAGACTGAGATCTTGGCAGCCATTTCCCTGACGTTCAGTGCCACCGAGATTTCAGTCTGCGCACGCGAGGCCTCCGGCAGCCATTTTCATGAAGCCTCCGGCAGTCCACAGCTTCAGGAAGATGGCCGCAGGGAAATCGGCGATGCAGTCTGTTCACCGTGAGCTGCCACATTCACGTTCACCGGTGCTGCCACATTTCTGCCTCCGGTATTCTAAAGAAGGGACCCTGCTCAGGTGCACTTCTTATCACCCACCACCGCAGCAACGGCACACCTCTGCCGCAACCCCCGGTAAGCCTGCATTCGCCCTATAAGACACCCCGCCATTCTCCCAATTTTTTGGGGGAAAACATGCGTCTTATAGTCCGAAAAATACGGTATACATTCAAAATTATGAGAATCAAAAAGACTACTGGACATGAAATCAAAAACAGGGACAGAATGTTGCCAATACGATACACAGTGTATAAATTATACAGTATGTCAATAGGTTAGTATATTACAATATACCCCCATAATAATAACACTGGTCAAAACAAAAGAATCTGTTTTATGCAGGTTGATGTGATGAGTCAAAAAATATGCTTAGTTTTGCTCTATCACATAACGTTTCTAAGATAGAAGTATGTTTGTTATTACGTTATTTCTGCATTTTCAATGTATTTGGTTTTTCCTATGTTATTGCCAATTGTTTGCTTGTCTTAATTGTGAATTTTCTTACAGGGACAACATCAGTATAGGTTTTAGTGAGTTTTATGGAACATAGTAACAAAGTTAGCAAGGCCGAAAAAAGACATTTGTTCATCCAGTTCAGCCTATATTCCGTCATAATAAATCCCCAGATCTACGTCCTTCTAAAGAACCTCATAACTGTAAGATACAAAATTGTTACGCTCCAGGAAGACATCCAGGCCTCTCTTGAACCCCTCGACTGAGTTCACCATCACCACCTCCTCAGGCAAAGAATCCTCTTCTATGTTGGTGGAAAAACCCTCTCCTCCAGACGCAAAGAATGACCCCTTGTGACCGTCACATTCCTTGGTATAAATAGATCCTCGGAGGATCTGGAGGATGGAAAGGAGTATTGACAGTGCAGTCAACCAATGACTGCTTCTCGGATAGTCACATGTTATGGGGAGGAGCTAACTTATGAGGCGTTAAGATTTGAGTCAGTCAGAAAAGGATGGTGATGGCAGCAAGGACTGGTATGAGAGACTCTGACAGGAGACAGGGCTCTACAGGGGTCAGCCCTGCCACAGGGAGATTGAATGGAATGCAGCGGACAGCCGCCATTGTGAGAGGATTTTCACTGCTTTTCTGGGAAGGCAAGTCACCTCAGAGGGAAGAAAACAGCTCAGCCACTGAGGTGTAACTGAGTGAGAGTCTCAACAGAGAGAGTACCTGAAATCACTGAGAAACTGCCTGTCTGCAAATGTTCATCTGTAAGGAATAGGCTGACCCATTTACCTTACAACTGTATAAAGTTATCTACCAGATTACCTCCAGAAAAATCAGCTCTAAACACAAGCTGCCTCTGTCATCTCTGGGGAAATATCTACATATAGTTGGTCGGCTCATCTCATTGTTTTTGAGTTAGTCACCACCATTTAACTGAACTTAGGGTACCGTCACACAGTGCCATTTCGATCGCTACGACGGTACGATTCGTGACGTTCCAGCGATATCGTTACGATATCGCTGTGTCTGACACGCAGCAGCGATCAGGGATCCTGCTGAGAATCGTACGTCGTAGCAGATCGTTTGGAACTTTGTTTCATCGCTGGATCTCCCACTGTCATCGCTAGATCGGTGTGTGTGACACCGATCTAGCGATGCGATCCAGCGATGCGTTTGCTTGTAACCAGGGTAAACATCGGGTTACTAAGCGCAGGGCCGCGCTTAGTAACCCGATGTTTACCCTGGTTACAAGCGTAAAACTAAAAAAAAACAAACAGCACATACTTACATTCTGGTGTCCGTCAGGTCCCTTGCCGTCTGCTTCCCGCACTGTGACTGCCGGCCGTAAAGTGAAAGCAGAGCACAGCGGCTGTGCTTTCACTTTCACTTTACAGCCGGCAGTCAGTGAGTGCGGGAAGCAGACGGCAAGGGACCTGACGGACACCAGAATGTAAGTATGTGCTGTTTGTTTTTTTTTAGTTTTACGCTTGTAACCGGGGTAAACATCGGGTTACTAAGTGCGGTCCTGCGCTTAGTAACCCGATGTTTACCCTGGTTACCCGGGGACCTCGGGATCGTTGGTCGCTGGAGAGCTGTCTGTGTGACAGCTCCCCAGCGACCACACTACGATTTACCTACGATCACGGCCAGGTCGTATCGCTGGTCGTGATCGTAGGTAAATCGTATAGTGTGACGGTACCCTTACTCTACTGTTTCATCTGATTTAAAGGAGAAAAATGCACCGACAGTGTCAATCATCCAAACAGATTGTGCTATGTGTGTGGTTCTTTTACACCAAAAGGCCAAGTACGTTCAATCACTCATGATATTAAAAATATGTACCAAATGTACTTTAAGTGTCCACTTGGTGATCAAGACAAAAGCTTGGCCCCTCAGGTCAGGGCCGCCATCAGGGCATTACAGCCGTGACTGGCGTAAGGGGCCCAGTGAGCAGAGGGGGCCCGCATCTTACCTGCTCACCGGGCCCCTACCGGCAGCCGCAGGCTGAACCGGGCCCTTAGCGGCGGCCGGCGCTGCAGCTGTACGCTATTGACATGCGGGCCCGCGCCCGCACGTCAATAGTTAACAGCCGCCAGCCGCAGCGTGCAGGTCGCCGGCGTCTGACGTCATTGTCAGTCGCCGGCGAGTGCACAGTGCAGCTGCGTGGAGAGATCAGGAGCGCGGCAGGTAAGTAGAACTTTTTTTTTTTCTATTAAGAGCGGAGAGCGGCGATCGGGGGGGGGGGGGGTTTGGGCAAGAAGGCTGGACACAGAGGGGGCAGAAGGCAGCTGGACACAGGGGGGCAGTAAAGCTGGACACAGAGGGGGCAGAAGGCAGCTGGACACAGGGGGGCAGTAAAGCTGGACACAGAGGGGGCAGAAGGCAGCTGGACACAGGGGGGCAGTAAAGCTGGACACAGAGGGGGCAGAAGGCAGCTGGACACAGGGGGGCAGTAAAGCTGGACACAGAGGGGGCAGAAGGCAGCTGGACACAGGGGGGCAGTAAAGCTGGACACAGAGGGGGCAGAAGGCAGCTGGACACAGGGGGGCAGTAAAGCTGGACACAGAGGGGGCAGAAGGCAGCTGGACACAGGGGGGCAGTAAAGCTGGACACAGGGGGGCAGTAAAGCTGGACACGGGGGCAGAAGGCAGCTGGACACAGAGGGGGCAGAAGGCAGCTGGACACAGAGGGGCAGAAGGCAGCTGGACACAGAGGGGGCAGAAGGCAGCTGGACACAGGGGGGCAGTAAAGCTGGACACAGGGGGGCAGAAGGCAGCTGGACACAGAGGGGGCAGAAGGCAGCTGGACACGGGGGCAGAAGGCAGCTGGACACAGGGGGGCAGAAGGCAGCTGGACACAGAGGGGGCAGAAGGCAGCTGGACACAGGGGGGCAGTAAAGCTGGACACAGGGGGGCAGAAGGCAGCTGGACACAGGGGGGCAGAAGGCAGCTGGACACATAGGGGGCAGAAGGCAGCTGGACACAGGGGGGCAGAAGGCAGCTGGACACAGATGGGGCAGAAGGCAGCTGGACACAGAGGGGGCAGAAGGCAGCTGGACACAGGGGGGCAGAAGGCAGCTGGACACAGGGGGGCAGAAGGCAGCTGGACACAGAGGGGGCAGAAGGCAGCTGGACACAGGGGGGCAGTAAAGCTGGACACAGGGGGGCAGAAGGCAGCTGGACACAGAGGGGGCAGAAGGCAGCTGGACACAGGGGGGCAGAAGGCAGCTGGACACAGGGGGGCAGAAGGCAGCTGGACACAGAGGGGGCAGAAGGCAGCTGGACACGGGGGCAGTAAAGCTGGACACGGGGGCAGAAGGCAGCTGGACACAGAGGGGGCAGAAGGCAGCTGGACACAGGGGGGCAGAAGGCAGCTGGACACAGAGGGGGCAGAAGGCAGCTGGACACAGGGGGGCAGTAAAGCTGGACACAGAGGGGGCAGAAGGCAGCTGGACACAGAGGGGGCACAAGGCAGCTGGACACGGGGGCAGAAGGCCGCTGGACACGGGGGGGCAGTAAAGCTGGACACAGGGGGGCAGAAGGCAGCTGGACACAGGGGGGCAGAAGGCAGCTGGACACAGAGGGGGCAGAAGGCAGCTGGACACAGGGGGGCAGAAGGCAGCTGGACACAGAGGGGGCAGAAGGCAGCTGGACACAGGGGGGCAGAAGGCAGCTGGACACAGGGGGCAGAAGGCAGCTGGACACAGAGGGGGCAGAAGGCAGCTGGACACGGGGGCAGAAGGCCGCTGGACACGGGGGCAGAAGGCCTCTGGACACAGGGGGGCAGAAGGCCGCTGGACACAGGGGGGCAGTAAAGCTGGACACAGAGGGGGCAGAAGGCAGCTGGACACAGAGGGGGCACAAGGCAGCTGGACACTGGGGCAGAAGGCCGCTGGACACGGGGGGGCAGTAAAGCTGGACACAGAGGGGGCAGAAGGCAGCTGGACACAGAGGGGGCAGAAGGCAGCTGGACACAGGGGGGCAGAAGGCAGCTGGACACAGAGGGGGCAGAAGGCAGCTGGACACAGGGGGGCAGAAGGCAGCTGGACACAGAGGGGGCAGAAGGCAGCTGGACACAGGGGGGCAGAAGGCAGCTGGACACAGAGGGGGCAGAAGGCAGCTGGACACAGAGGGGGCAGAAGGCAGCTGGACACGGGGGCAGAAGGCAGCTGGACACAGAGGGGGCAGAAGGCAGCTGGACACAGAAGGGGCAGAAGGCCGCTGGACACAGGGGGGCAGTAAAGCTGGACACGGGGGGGGGGGGGGCAGAAGGCCGCTGGACACAGAAGGGCAGTAAAGCTGGACACGGGGGGCAGAAGGCTGGACACAGGGGGGCAGTAAAGCTGGACACAGGGGGGGCAGAAGGCTGGACACAGAGGGGGCAGTAAAGCTGGACACAGGGGGCAGTAAAGCTGGACACGGGGCAGTAAATCTGGACACAGAGGGGGCAGTAAATCTGGACACAGAGGGGGCAGTAAATCTGGACACAGAGGGGGCAGTAAATCTGGACACAGAGGGGGCAGTAAATCTGGACACAGAGGGGGCAGTAAAGCTGGACACAGAGGGGGCAGTAAAGCTGGACACAGAGGGGGCAGTAAAGCTGGACACGGGGGGGGCAGAAAGCTGGACACGGGGGGGGCAGAAAGCTGGACACAGGGGGGGCAGAAAGCTGGACACGGGGGGGGGGGGCAGAAAGCTGGACGGGGGGGGCGGGGCAGAAAGCTGGACATGGGGGGGGCAGAAAGCTGGACACATGGGGGGCAGAAAGCTGGACACATGGGGGGCAGAAAGCTGGACACGGGGCAGAGTGCTGGACAGAGATGGGGCAGAGTGCTGGACAGAGATGGGGCAGAGTGCTGGACAGAGATGGGGCAGAGTGCTGGACAGAGATGGGGCAGAGTGCTGGGAAGAGTGCTGGACAGAGATGGGGCAGAGTGCTGGACAGAGATGGGGCAGAGTGCTGGACAGAGATGGGGCAGAGTGCTGGGCAGAGTGCTGGACAGAGATGGGGCAGAGTGCTGGACAGAGATGGGGCAGAGTGCTGGACAGAGATGGGGCAGAGTGCTGGACAGAGATGGGGCAGAGTGCTGGACAGAGATGGTGCAGGATTGGAAACAGATGGGGCAGGATGGATACGATGGAGACAGATGGGGCAGGATGGGGAGATCATATGGGGTAGAATGGATACTCATGAGGGCAGGATGAGAGAACATATGGCTGGAGCCTGAAATGAGACACACGGTGGCCAGGATGGCGAATATTACCATAGGGGCTAATTAAGGGATATTATTATTGCAGTGATGTATTTATTTTATTTTTTGAGTATACTGTTTTAAATGGGGGGGCGGTCCTGTTACTGTGTAGAGTGATACTATGTTGCCTTCTTCATGTGGTGTAGTGTAGAAGTTGGGAAAATTAAGTAATGTGTTCTACAAGCGGAACTCGAGATAACTGTTTTATTTCCTGCAGAGACGAGTCCTGGCTGGATAAAGTGATGGCGGTCTGTGCTGGATGAAAGATGAAGGACTTCACCTAGAGACGTCACTGGTGAGTCAGTGTTACCTATACACTTACACTATACACTGTATACTATATACAGAGGTCCTGTGTACAATGTCACCAGTGATCACTGTATTATCTATACATTATATACAGAGCTCCTGTGTGTAATGTCACCAGTGATCACTGTATTACCTGTACACAGACACTGCTTACTAATTACAGATCTCCTGTGCATAATGGCACTGATTGTGATAGTATTGTGGTTTTTTTTTGTATTACTGATCAGTATTGTAGTATTCAGTCATTGTTGGTAATATGTGGTCTGGTCATGATGTGGAGGTAATATGTGGTCTGGTCATGGTGTAGCGGTATTTGTTCCTTGTATTTTATATTATTCGATCACTGTGGTGGTAATATGTCATCTGGTCATAGTGTTGTGGTATTTGTTCCTTGTATGTAGTATTATAGGTCATTTTAAAAATTGAAAAATAAATAAAAATATACCTAAATTGTATTGCATATTTTAACAAATATTTAGTAGGTTACAGTAGAGTAGGGCCCGGCCAAAAGTGTCTACCTTGTTGTGGTGGCGGCTTAAAAAATCTTTTGGCCAAAACAAAAGCTGCCGGCTATATGTGTGATCTGGTGATGGGAACTGTTAATGTGTGATAGGTGAGAAGTGGAGATTATCCAAGAGAGAGTGGTGGGACTGTGGACAGTTCGTGGGGTGGAGCCTGGAGGCGGGGCTGGGGTGGAGCCTGGGCGGAGTTTCAAGGGGGCCCCGAAAATTTTGCCAGTATGGGGCCCCGAAATTTCTAGTGGCAGCCCTGCCTCAGGTGATATGCTCAAGTTGTTCAAATGGTCTTCGTGACTGGTTGAATATGAGGAAAGTGGCTATGCCATTTGCTGTTCCCATTATTCTGTGGAGATTTGAAAGGGATTGGTCTGATAATGGGAATGCAAGGAGGTTTCACAAAATATTGTTTCTTCTTGTGTTTGTGGGACAGTAGAAATACAGTAGAGCATTATGTTTGTCGTGATTAGGGACAGATAAACATCAATGCTCCTGGTAGAGACAATGTTCAGCATAATACTTTTAGTTGCTTCAAGAAAAATCTTTCTTCCTCCACTACATATAAAGATGGGATTGATTAAAAACTTTGTAAAAGCCATAGCAAAGACACATTCACAAGGGTTCCAGTACATTTCACACAAATTCTCCAGCATTTCTCCAGCAAAACTGAAGGAAGGGGTATTTGTTGTTCCTCACATCAGAGAGCTTATGAGAGATGATGTGTTTGAAGGAACTCTGAAGGATAAGGAATTGAGATCTGGGAAAAGCTTCAAGTGGATGTGTGAGCACACCAGTGTCATGGATGTCGCATGTCTCTTAAAATCCACTTTTTGCATTTACATTTAGATTTCCTCCCTCAAAATCTTGGGGATGTAAACGATGAACAAGGCCAGCGGTTTCACCAGGACATTAAAGTAATGGAACACCGCTACCAGGGTTTTTGGAAGGACTCAATGATGGCAGATTACTGTTGGATGTTATATAGGGACAACCCTGAAACATTGTATCAACAACAGTCTAATGTCAAGAAGTTTTAATTTCTGCTCAGATTTTGGGTTCTATTTTGCATGTGAAATTATTTTGGAACAATAAAAACTTTGGTAAGGTGAAGCATTTTTTTCTGATATGTAGATGACTGTTTTCTTAATGTCATGAATATATTTCCTATACCTTATAATAATGATGCAGCTCCATGGAAACTATACATGCTGCAGAAAAACAATGTACATTTTTGAAATGAGGACAAAAAGATGATTCAGAAAAGTTCAAAGTCACCTGCGATGATTACAAAAAATATTTTTTTGTAGACCTGCGTAATGAATAATTGATAGCACACAGCTAAGAATAGTTCAAAGTGCAAAAGAGTACATGGGTATTACTACCAAAATACAGATAGAATGTGACCTCAACGTAGCACTGAATGTATGTGTCTTTGGCAGTGCAAGGAGAAGCACACTCGATTAGCAGCATGAGAAAATAAAGTGCAATGTGCTAGCCAGCAGAAAACATGGGATACATCCCAAGGTAAAAGATGGCATATAGTAAGGGGGAAACTTAGGCTGGTTTCACATTTGCATTTAAAAACGCAGCGTTTTAAATGCAAACGCATTTGGTGAAAAACGCGTTTAAACGCTACGTTTTTTAGGCGCATGCGTTTTTGCATGTTTTAACACAAACTTGGTGTTTTGACGCGTTTACATGCTTTTTTTGTGCGTTTGCGTTTTTGAAACGCATGATGAGAAGTGTGTGACAGCTGCCAATCATCAAAATCGACCAGAAAACCCACTATAAACAGAAATACCTAGGGTTAGGGCTAGGATCCCTAGTAACCCTAGGGATCCTAACTCAAACCCTAACACAAACCCTAACCCAAACTCTAACCCTAACACAAACTCTAACCCAAACTCTAACCCTAACACAAACCCTAACCCAAACTCTAACCCAAACTCTAACACTAACCCAAACTCTAACCCTAACACAAACCCTAACCCAAACTCTAACCCTAACCCAAACTCTAACCCTAACCCAAACTCTAACCCAAACCCTAACCCTAACACAAACTCTAACCCAAACTCTAACCCTAACACAAACCCTAACCCAAACTCTAACCCTAACCCAAACTCTAACCCTAACACAAACCCTAGCCCTAACCCTAGGGATCCTAACCCAAACTCTAACCCAAACTCTAACACAAACCCTAACCCAAACTCTAACTGTAACGGACTCTACCAAGCTGGGGTACCTCTTTCAGTACCACCCCATGTTTCAGGAGGTCCAATCTGCTTTTGCTAGATTCTGAATGAAGGACGCTGGCAGGAATTTCTTGATTACATGAGAGCATATAAAAGCTGACTGCTTCTCCAGGTATTTCCAGTCTAAGAACACCCTTTATTTACAGCACACAGAATATAAAACACAGATACACAGGGTAGGCTAATAGGAAAACAGCTGGCCAGACATACATTACAATAGCCGCAGGGGGCCGGAGCCTGCCGCTATTTACTGTGGGAATTACAAAGGTGGGGGGAGGTCAGAAAGAGAATATCTTGTCCAGGGGCGCAGCCGGTGGACTGATGCATTTCACATAGAAACTATTATACATACATATACTGCATAACATTCTTGGTGCTGGGGGGTTCTGTAACACGGCTCCCCTTTTCAGCGACGCGATCGGCATACACAGTCTGATACTGAACGGATCGGTTTGGGGATGACTGAAGTTTATGGGGTTGCTACAAGTTCCGTTTCTCGACTTAGTCCATCGGCGTTACCGTTTTGTTTGCCGGGTCTGTAGTGGATGGTGAAGTCCAGAGGTTGTAGGACTAAACTCCACCGCAGTAATCTGACGTTGTCTCCGGAGACCCGATTAAGCCAGACTAGGGGATTATGGTCTGTTAGGAGGGAAAACTGTCATCCATACAAATATGGTTGTAACTTTTTGAGTGCCCATACTATTGCCAGGCACTCCTTCTCGATGGCCGCATAGCTCACTTCACGGGGGCAGTAGTTTCCGACTCAGGTAAGCTACCGGGTGTTCTTGGCCGTCCAGCCTGACTTGGCTCAGTACTGCCCCCAATCCAAACATAGAAGTGTCTGTGTGGACAAGGAAACGTTTAGTTGGATCGGGTGCGGTCAATACAGGGGTATTGGTGAGGGCGTCCTTTAGCTGGCGGAAGGCTTCCTCACACTCTGGGGTCCAGGTTACCTGGCGGGGTTGGTTCTTACGGGTCAGATCAGTGAGGGGCTTGGCTACGCTGCTGTAATTGGGAACAAATTTCCTGTAATACCCCGCTGTCCCTAGAAACGCCATGACCTGGGTTTTAGTGCGTGGGGTGGGCCATTTGGCTATGGCCTCAATCTTGGCTGGTTCTGGTCTCTGTTTCCCACTTCCCACCCAATGCCTTAAATACTGAACCTCTGCTTTGCCCACGTGACACTTGTTTGGGTTCAGGGTGATTCCGGCCTTGTGGATCCTGTCTAATACTGTCTCTAGGTGATTTAGATGCTCTTCCCATGTCGCACTGTAGATGGCAATGTCATCCAGGTAGGCACACGCATAGTCCTGGAGACTATTCAGAAGCCGATCAGCCAGCCTCTGGAAGGTCGCCAGGGCAGTCTTCATCCCGAATGGCATAACTCACAACTGGAATAAGCCAAATGGGGTGACAAATGCTGACTTGGGAATAGCATCAGGACTAAGGGGAATCTGCCAGTAGCCTTTGCATAGATCGATGGTGGTCAAATACTTTGCCCCTGCCAGCCGGTCTAACAAGTCATCCACATGCGGCATGGGATATGCATCCGTCACTGTTTTCTCATTGAGCTTATGATAGTCTACACAAAACCGTGTAGTCCCATCCTTCTTGGGCACTAACACTACGGGGGATGCCCAGGGACTATCTGACTCTTCAATGACCCCTAAACGCAACATCTCTTGTATCTCTTGTCGCATCCCCTCTTGTACAGACTCAGGGACGCGGAAGGGGGGTTGTCGCAGGGGGGTCTGATCCTGGGTCTCAACCTTGTGTTGTGCCAGGTGAGTGTACCCGGGTTTCCCCGAAAACATCCTGTCGCTGCCTCAACAACTCCTCCGCCTGCTGTCTCTCCCCGGGACCTAAGTCTTCACCCCAGTGTACCTGGTCCCATGTTTTAGACTGAGTCCTCTCCCCTAAGACATCAGGCAAGGGAAGTCCGGCTAAATCCTCTGCTTCAGGTGCACAGATGGCCACTACCTCTTCAGGGCGCTCCCGATAGGGCTTCAGCATATTCACGTGGAACATGCGGATAACCCTGGGGTCGTCACAATCGGCGACATTATAGGTGGTGTCGGCTATTTTCCCCACTACCTAGTAGGGCCCCTGCCATGCAGCTTGGAACTTGTTCTGCCTCGTGGGCTCTAACACTAGGACTTTCTGCCCTATTTCCAAGGTGCGCTCTCTGGCCCTCCGATCGTACCATACGCGCTGGCGCCGCTGGGCCACCTGCATGTTCCCACGTACAGCCTGGGTCAGCTCCTGTAGGCGGTCCCGGAATTCCAGCACATAGGGTACAATAGGTACCCCTTCTATGGTGTCCTCCCCTTCCCAGTGTTCTAGCACTAAGTCTAGGGGTCCCCTTACCCGTCTCCCGTATACCAGTTCGAATGGGGAGAACCCCGTGGATTCTTGGGGCACCTCTCAATAGGCAAACAGGAGGTGAGGCAAGAATTTCTCCCAGTCCCTGTAGGTCCTGGTAAAAATCCCAATGAGTTGTTTTAACGTCCCGTTAAAGCGCTCACACAACCCATTGGTTTGCGGGTGGTACGGGGCGCTTCTAATGGACTTTAGGCCGCACAGCTTCCACAGTTGGTTGGTCACCTCTGCTGTAAACTAGGTACCCTGGTCTAAGATAATCTCCCGGGAAAATCCAACCCGTGAGAAAACCTGGAGCAAGGCAGCCGCCACCGTCTGCCAGTATGTTAGGTAACGCGACTGACGCCAAAGTGCCCGGCCAAGGGTATGTCATGAGAGATTCGCAGTAACTCCTGCCTATACTTCTTGGGAACTAGCAGCTGTTGTTTTGTAGTGGAGCTCGTCCCTGTGTGGTGCTGCTCTGTGATCCGGTAGAGGAGTCCCTGCTTCCATATAAACTGTCCCCCTTCCAGTACCCCTCTCCCCTCCTGTGCCTTCCCACGATATCCCTCCAATGAAGGATCCTCAAGTAACTCCCTCTTAAATTCATCTGGGGTGGCCTAAGAAATGTGTCTGACTATGGGAATACGTGTAGGGCTGGGATGTCTTACCTGGGCCTCCTCTGAGTGTGATTCTGCCTCCGCAGCTCGAGCTTGTCTCCGGGTGGTCACAGGATATGTCTCAGCCAGAGGGGCAACTGAGAAGGCAGACAACATGGGCCCCAAGTCATTTCCCAGCAAAACGTCTGCAGGCAAATCCTCCATCAAGCCGACGTCAACAAGGCCATCCCCAACTACCCAGTTCAGGTGAATCCTGGCAGTGGGCAGTCGATGTATGGCTCCCCCTGCTACACGGACTGCCACTGTCCGGTCCGTCTTCTCTTGGTCCTGGATGAGATGAGGCTTCACAAGGGTCAAAGTTGCTCCGGAATCTCTTAGTCCCTGCATGCGTTTCCCATTAACTCACATGACCTGTCGATGCTGTTGTCGATTATCTGCCCGGGCTGCCTGCACGGGGTCTACTCCATGCAGCACTTCCTCCATGTCTTCCACCCCTTGGTTAGTTGTAGCCTCTAATGCCAGGTCAGCTTCGCCTTGGTAGCAGTGTACAGCGGCCCGGCGGAAGGTAGCTGTTCCCGCCTTTGGCCACTGGGTATGCTGAGTCCGGTTGGGACATTGTCTTTGCAGGTGGCCCAGCTGACGGCAGGTGTGGCATCGCGCCCCAGGGGAACTGTGGTAGGCCGGGTTTCTAGCTGGTCCCCCTACAATCTTCGGTGGTTTGGGGCCCTCCAGGTCCATGGGTGGACCCCTAGTGACCATCTTTGATCCGGAAAACTGAGGCCTCCTGGCATCATGATGTTCATCGGCCAGACGAGCGGCTTCCTCAAGAGTCATTGGCCGCCTGTCCTGAAGCCATTCCTGTGTCTCGGGGTTTAGTCCATTAAAGAATCGTTCTAACAAGAAGAGCTGGAGGACGTCTTCCTTAGTGGTTGCTTGGCTCCCTTGTACCCACTGTAGCAGTGACCGCCGTAATTTACAGGCCCATTCAGCGTGGGTATCGGTTACTCGTTTTATAAGTCCACGGAACTTTTGGCGGTATGCCTCTGGTGTCAGCGCATACCGGGCCAAGATCACTTCTTTGATCTGCTCAAAGTCCATACAGTCCTCATGGGGTACCGTGCGATAGGCATCCGCTGCCCGGCCTGTCAGCTTGCTGGCCAGAATCTGAACCCGTTCCTCCGGCTTCACTTGATGAAGGGCACACTGCCGCTCAAAGTCCTGCAGAAAGCCATCAATGTCTTCCTCTGCCTCCCCCAACTGTCAGAAGGCATTATACTGGATCTTTTTGTGGCTTACGGTTGAAGGTACATGGGCGGAGGCCAGAGCTCCCCTTGCTCACTGACTCTCCTCTCTCCGCTCTGCCATCTCCATCTTGGTCAGCTCCACTTTGGTCCGCTCTGCCATCTCCATCTTGGTTAGCTCTATCCTGGTCCGCTCAGCCATCTCTTCCTTCAGATCAGTACGCACATCAGCCATCACCTCTCGTATGATCTCTACTGCAGGGTTTGGGCCATAGAACGCCAGTCTGTTCTTTACCTCCCTCTGGAATTCAGTCTCCTCCATGTTCACATTGGGGGGCGCTGCACTGTCGTGTTCCATGATGGCTGCTATCAAATCCGCTTTTGTTTTGTTGCTGGCGATTAACCCTCGGGCTTCCACCAGATCTTTTAATGTAGTCCTCTTTAACTTCTGGTAGTTGTCTTCCATTCATTCCTTTCCTCCTTTAGAAGGTATATCACATCTGTCTGCCACCAGTGTAACAGAGTCTACCAAGCTGGGGTACCTCTTTAGTACCACCCTGTGTTTTAGGAGGTCCAATCTGCTTTTGCTAGATTCTGAATGAAGGATGCTGGCAGGAATTTCTTGATTACATGAGAGCATATAAAAGCTGACTGCTTCTCCAGGTATTTCCAGTCTAAGAACACCCTTTATTTACAGCACACAGAATATAAAACACAGATACACAGGGCAGGCCAATAGGAAAACAGCTGGCCAGACATACATTACAATAGCCGCAGGGGGCCGGAGCCTGCCGCTATTTACTGTGGGAATTACAAAGGTGGGGGGAGGTCAGAAAGAGAATATCTTGTCCAGGGGCGCAGCCTGTGGACTGATGCATTTCACATGGAAACTATTATACATAAATATACTGCATAACATTCTTGGTGTTGGGGGGTTCTGTAACACTAACCCTAACCCAAACTCTAACCCTAACACAAACCCTAACCCTAGCCCTAACCCTAACCCTAGGGATCCTAACCCTAACCCTAGGAATCCTAACCCTTAGGGTTAGGATCCCTTAGGGTTAGGGTTAGGGTTGGGGGGTGGCTTATCAGTGTGTATTCTTGTGTTTTTCTATAAAAACGCATGCAAACGCATGTGCTTAAAAACGCATGCGTTTACATAGACATCAATATGTTTTTTTGCATGCGTTTTTTTGCGGCAAAATAACGCCGCTAGAAATTACTACATGTTGCATTTCTGCAACACAACGCATGCAGAGAAAAATGTTAAGTATAGGGAAAAAAACGCATGCTTTTTTTGCGTTTTTTTGCGCAAAAACGCAAAAAAAAACGCAAATGTGAAACCAACCTTACTGATTATGACATGGCAACAAGTTGTCCCCTGCTGCCTCAGCGCATGTTTCGTTTAGACTTCTTCATGAGGCGACTCCTGAAGAAGTCTAAACAAAACGTGCCTTGGGGTGGCGGGGACAGCTTCTTGCCATGTCATAATGAGTAAGTTTATCCCCTTACTATATGCTTCATTTGACTAGGCTTGCCCAAAGCCATCTTTTACTTTGGGATGTATGCCATGTTTTCTGCTGGCTAGCACATCGCACTTTATTTTCTCATGTTGCTAACAGAGTGTGCTTCTCCTTGCAGTGCCAATGACACATATAGTGAGTACAGAAAGTATTCTGACCCCTTTAAATGTTTAACTCTTCGTTTCATTGCAGCCATTTGGCAAATTCAAAAATGTTCATTTTTTTCACATTAATGCACACTCTGCACCCCATCTTGACTAAAAAAAACTGAAACGTAGAACTTTTTGCAAATGTAATAAAAAAAGAAAAACTGAAATATCACATGTTCATAAGTATTCAGACCCTTTGCTCAGACACTCACATTTAAGTCACATGTTGTCCATTTCCTTTTGATCCTCCTTGAGATTGTTCTACTCCTTCATTGGGGTCCAGCTGTGTTTAAACTGATAGGACTTGATTTGGAAAGGCACACACCTGTCTATATAAGACCTCACAGCTCACAGTGCATGTCAAACCAAATGAGAATCATGAGGTCAAAGGAACTGGCCATGGAGCTCAGACAGAATTGTGGCAACACACAGATCTGGCCAAGGTTACAACATAATTTCTGCAGTACTGAAGGTTCCTAAGGGCACAGTGGCCTCCATAATCCTTAAATGGAAGAAGTTTGGGGCCACCAAACCCTAGACCTGGCTGTCCAGTCAAACTGAGCAATCGTGGGAGAAGAGCTGTGGTGAGAGAGGTAACGAAGAAGCCCAAGATCACTGTGGCTGAGCTCCAGAGATGCAGTAGGGAGATGGGAAAAAGTTTCACAAAGTCAACTATCACTGCAGCCCTCCACCAGTCGGGCCTTTATGGCAAAGTGGCCTGAAGGAAGCCTCTCTTCAGTGCAAGACATATGAAAGCCCACATAGAGTTTGCTAAAAAAAAAAACACACGAAGGACTCCCAGACTATGAGAAATAAGATTCTCTGGTCTCATGAGACAAAGATAGACCATTTTGGTGATAATTCTTTTTTTTTTTTTTTTTTTTAATTCTGTTTATTAAGTTTTTCATCAGATAACAAAACAGACATACAATAATAGCAATTCTAACAACAATTCCCTTCCTTGGAACCCACCCCGAACCCTCCCCATAAATTCTGTGTGTTTGGTGATAATTCTAAGCGGTATGTGTGGAGAAAACCAGGCACTGCTCATCACCTGATCAATACAATCCCAACAGTGAAACATGGTGGTGGCAGCATCATGCTATGGGGGTGTTTTTCAGCTGCAGGGACAGGACAACTGGTTGTCATTGAAGGAAGCATGAATGCTTCCAAGTACAGAGATATCCTAGATGAAAACCTCTTCCACAGTGCTCTGGACCACAGACTTGGCTGAAGGTTCACCTTCCAACAAGACAATGACCCTAAGCACACAGCTAAAATAACAAAGGAGTGGCTTGAGAACAACTATGTGACCATTTTTGACTGGCCGAGCCAGAGCCCTGACCTAAACCCAATTTAGCATCTCTGGAGAGACCTTAAAATGGCTGTCCACCAATGTTCACCATCCAACCTGACGGATCTGGAGAGGATCTGCAAGGAAGAATGGCAGAGGATCCCCAAATCCAGGTGTGAAAAACTTGTTGCATCATTCCCAAGAAGACTCATGGCTGTACTAGCTCAAAAGGGGGCTTCTACTCAATACTGAGCAAAGGGTCTGAATACATATGACCATGTGATATTTCAGTTTTTCTTTTTTAATAAATTTGCAAAAATGACTACATTTCTGTTTTTTTTTCAGTCAAGATGGGGTGCAAAGTCTACATTAGTGAGAAAAAAATACTTTTTTGAATGTACCAAATGGCTGCAATCAAGCAAAGAGTGAAAAATGTAAAGGTCTGAATACTTTCCGTACCCACTGTACATTATTTATTTTATTTCTACGTTGAGGTCACATTCGATCTGTATTTTGGTAGTAACACGCATGTGTTCTTTTGCACTTTGAAGTTTTCTTAGCTGTGTGCTATCAATTATTCATTATTATTACGGGATTATATTGTAATATACTTAATTGACGTACTGTATAATTTATACACTGTGTATCTTATTAGCAACATTCTGTCCCGGTTTTTGATTTGGTATCCAGTAGTCTTTTTGATTTTTTGATTCTCATCAAGGATTATACTCTTTGGGGGTGGTTTATTCACTTCCTCTTGTTAGTGTTTCAATACTATTGTGTTTTTTGTCCTTCACATATAAACTAAACTTGTGTTAAATATTGCCTTTTAATCTGCCAATACTAATTATTGTTTAATTCCTTAATGCATTAAGGGAGGTACCCACATGTGGAGGGGGCGCAGAAGCTGAGCTCTCTCTATATGCGGTAGATGCTGGCTATATTACATAGCTGGCTGGCATCTGTGTCCAACAGCAGAAGCCGGAGCTGAGTTCTGATCACTGCTGTTAACTATTTAAATGCCATTGTTAATATCTCACAGCTGTGTTTAAATGGCATAGCACTGATGGTTTATTTTGGCAGCCGGGGGCCTCCTGATAGTCCCTGGTGCTGCCATCTTGGAATTCTTGTCATAGATCACAAGTCAAAATTAGGGGATTAAAGGGAATCTGTCAGCAGGGTTTCGCTATGTAAGCTGAGAACAGCATGAGGTAGGGGTTTAAACACTCAACGATATGTCACATGTCTGGTTGTGTGGTGTTGTTTTCTCATGCTGAAGGTCTAATTACCTTGTGATTAACATTGCTGTGACTATCTGGCCATGTGAGCCCTGGTCTGACCTGCTCCCTTCTGTGATAAACAGCTATAGAGAAAGGCTGGTGGAGGCGGGATTTGCTTTCTCAGCTCTGCTGCATTGCTAAATCTAAAACCTCTGATTGTGTCAGAACTGCTGCACCCAGTAAACTAAGTGATACATCCTTGGATTCAGCTTGTCTTTGCCTTTATTATGCTGCTCTCAGATAAGGTAGCAAAACCCTGCTGACAGATTGCCTTTAAGAAATTAAGCAAAAAAAATATGCCCCCACACAGTTCACTCAATGGATAAATAAAATTTTTCGGAAAATGGCGACATGTAGCAATCTTCTGAATCCATTTTTGGAATTTCTCTAGCTAATCGACTTCTACATGTGAGTTTTCTAGGCGTTCTCTAATCTGGGCAAATGATCACAATAGGTTGTATTGTAGTATTACTTATACCTTTTATATATAATTCTCTATATTACCATTAGCCATGACAATTATACTTTGAACCACTTTAGCACAGTTAAATCTGTTTTGTTTTTTTGTTTTGTAATGTAATATTCTTCACACACAATTGTTCTACATTCCATGCAGCACCATTCTTTTGAGCGCCCGGGTTTCGGGCCAAAACTTTAAAAATTCTGGATTAATTTTCTGGATATATTGGACTGCATGAATAAATATTTTATTTGCTTCACTTCATCCATTTGAATGTCGAGTTTTCATATAGCTAATCTGGGCAAAGGTCATGTGATTTGAGATCACCTATTGTGATGGATGGATCCTGTGTTACCTACTGTATATAGAGGTATTATCAGTCATTGTACATGAGGAGGAGGAGGTGAGCTGTGACATCATCTATTGTGATGGGTAGATCCTGTGTTACCTACTGTATATAGAGGTATTATCAGTCATTGTACATGAGGAGGAGGAGGTGAGCTGTGACATCATCTATTGTGATGGGTAGATCCTGTGTTACCTACTGTATATAGCGATGTTATCAGTCATTGTACATGAGGAAGAGGTGAGCTGTGACATCATCTATTGTGATGGGTAGATCCTGTGTTACCTACTGTATATAGAGATGCTATCAGTCATTGTACAGGAGGAGGAGGTGAGCTGTGACATCATCTATTGTGATGGATGGATCCTGTGTTACCTACTGTATATAGAGGTGTTATCAGTCATTGTACATGAGGAGGAGGTGAGCTGTGGCATCATCTATTGTGATGGGTAGATCCTGTGTTACCTACTGTATATAGAGATGTTATCAGTCATTGTACATGAGGAAGAGGTGAGCTGTGACATCATCTATTGTGATGGGTAGATCCTGTGTTACCTACTGTATATAGAGATGCTATCAGTCATTGTACAGGAGGAGGAGGTGAGCTGTGACATCATCTATTGTGATGGATGGATCCTGTGTTACCTACTGTATATAGAGGTGTTATCAGTCATTGTACATGAGGAGGAGGTGAGCTGTGACATCATCTATTGTGATGGGTAGATCCTGTGTTACCTACTGAATGTAGAGGTGTTATCAGTCATTGTACATGAGGAGGAGGTGAGCTGTGACATCATCTATTGTGATGGGTAGATCCTGTGTTACCTACTGTATATAGAGGTGTTATTAGTCATTGTACAGGAGGAGGAGGTGAGCTGTGACATCATCTATTGTGATGGGTAGATCCTGTGTTACCTACTGTATATAGAGGTGTTATCAGTCATTGTACAGGAGGAGGAGGTGAGCTGTGACATCATCTATTGCGATGGGTAAATCCTGTATTACCTACTGTATATAGAGGTGTTATCAGTCATTGTACAGGAGGAAGAGGTGAGCTGTGACATCATCTATTGTGATGGGTAGATCCTGTGTTACCTACTGTATATAGAGATGTTATCACTCATTGTACATGAGGAGGAGGAGGTGAGCTGTGACATCATCTATTGTGATGGGTAGATCCTGGGGCGTACTCACCGGTGGGACCCCCTCATCTCTCTCCCCCCACGGGCATTAGGTGAGCATACTATGTTATTTGTACCGCTGGTATTGGGGCCGTCTTGGTCACTCATGCACACTGGCTGTGCACTCTGCATTAGGTACTAGCGCAGCGGTGACTCCCTCTCACACCATATTACTTTTACTATATGGTACGCTTTTGTTCCTATTGGTGTGATAGGGATCGCCATGGATGTCACTATAGACATGTTGCTAGGCTCTGCACACGGTTAGCCACTTATGAGTCAGGCACCACCACCGCTGCAGGGGTTTCCTTTCAGTGCCAGTGCACATTTGGCCCTCGCCTTTTTGGTGAGACCTAGCTACTACTGTGACCCTATTTTATCTCTATATACCTACCTGCATAGGTGCTCACCGTTTATTGCTGCATTACGACCATCTAATTACCCCACGTTGAGGTGGCGGGATGTGGGGTGTTTTTTTCCCCCTTTTCATGTTATGTCATGGTATACATTGTTACGCTTATTGATGTCCTATAGCTCTTTTAATCTTTTTGTATTAATAAAGATTGTTCGTTTTATACATTTACTATATCCTCCCGTTTCTCCTCTTTTTTCAAATCTAGTATTTGGAGCTACTATATAAAGTCTGGGGGACCACCATATATACTAGTTCTCTTTTTCCCAGATTTCTGTTAATATGCACTCGGTATCCTGCTTGGCATCTATTGTGATGGGTAGATCCTGTGTTACCTACTGTATATAGAGGTGTTATCAGTCATTGTACAGGAGGAGGAGGAGGTGCGCTGTGACATCATCTATTGTGATGGGTAGATCCTGTGTTACCTACTGTATATAGAGGTGTTATCAGTCATTGTACATGAGGAGGAGGAGGTGAGCTGTGACATCATCTATTGTGAATGGTGGATCCTGTGTTACCTACTGTATATAGAGGTGTTATCAGTCATTGTACATGAGGAGGAGGTGAGCTGTGACATCATCTATTGTGATGGGTAGATCCTGTGTTACCTACTGTATATAGAGATGTTATCAGTCATTGTACAGGAGGAGGAGGTGAGCTGTGACATCATCTATTGTGATGGGTAGATCCTGTATTACCTACTGTATATAGAGGTGTTATCAGTCATTGTACAGGAGGAGGAGGTGAGCTGTGACATCATCTATTGTGATGGGTAGATCCTGTGTTACCTACTTTATATAGAGGTGTTATCACTCATTGTACATGAGGAGGAGGAGGTGAGCTGTGACATCATCTATTGTGATGGGTAGATCCTATGTTACCTACTGTATATAGAGGTGTTATCATCAGTCATTGTACATGAGGAGGAGGAGGTGAGCTGTGACATCATCTATTGTGAATGGTGGACCCTGTGTTACCTACTGTATATAGAGGTGTTATCAGTCATTGTACATGAGGAGGAGGAGGGGAGCAGTGACCTCATCTATTGTGATGGGTAGATCCTGTGTTACCTACTGTATATAGAGGTGCTATTTATCATTTTAATCCTGAAACGTTTTCTGTAAAGAACGGGCTATGTCAGTCTATTATTAGTGGCCAGCGTGAAAAGGGCAAGATTTCTTCTTTTTATTTATATAGATACAAATATGGAAAATTAAAGATAATTATCAAAATTTGTATAAAAACATTTACCATAAAAATGATTTAAACAATAAGTCATTATGTAAAATACTTTGCAAATATAGCAAGGATTGTTTAGGATTACAGCTCAGAAGTCTTCAAAATCATTGTGAATGCTGCCCTCATTACCGATTGTAACTCATTGTTACAATTAAAGATCGGCAATATATTTATAAATGTACTGGATGTTGTTTTTTTCTTCTTTTTCTGTTATTTTTCTTTTTCACATCGAGGACAGTTGGGATGTCATCTTTGCATTACACACACTTTAAAAGGTTGAGGCTGTAATGTCATTTTTGCTATGTACTTTGTATTAACTTCTGTCACTCCTTTTGGAAGTTGGAATCTGAATGCTCTCATTAGAGTAATAAAGAAAATGACCAATTCAAATCGTGCTAATTTTTCTCCCAGACATACTCGGTGCCCTGTAAAAAATGCAATATTTATATTTATTAAGAGATATCAAAGACGTACTTAACCCCTTCATTGACCTAGCCAATTTTGACCTTCATGGCCAGACCAAATTTTTTAAATCTGACCACTGTCTCTTCGTGTGTTAATAACTCTGGAGCGCTTCATCGGATCCCGCTGATTCTGAGATTGTTTTTTTCTGGACACATAGCACTTTTATGTTGGTGGTAAATGTAGGTCAATATGTTTTGCATTTATTCGTCAAAATAATTTGGTAGAAAAATTCGCAATTTTCAAACTTTCAATATCTATATCCTTAAAGCAGTTAGTCATGGTGTACTAAGTAATTAATAGCATTTCCTACATGTCTACTTTAAATCTGCATCATTTTTCAAGCCTAATTTTATTTTGGTAGGATGTTAGAAGGGTTAAAAGTTTAGCAGCAATTTCTCATTTTTTCAAAACCTGTTTCTTTAGCGATCTTTTCAGATATACTTGTAAATATTCCACAAAAGTTGTACCATCTTAAAAATCGCACCCCTCAAACACTTCAGTCAGGATATTTTTTAACCCTTCACGTGCTACACAGGAATTAATGCAAAGTGGAATTTTAAAAAAATCCCCAATTTTATTCACTTTTACAAGGAATAGAATGAGAAAATGGACCCAAACATTTGTTACCCAGTTTCTTCTGAGTGCTCTGACCCCCCACATGTGGTCAGAAATCTCTATTTGGACAAAACGACAGGGCTCGGTAGGGAAGGAGCACCATTTGAATTTTGGAACACAAATTGTTGTGCAATAGTATGTCGAGATAGACATGTATTTGAGTTCAAAGGACTATCTGTGCTAGCATAATACAATTCTTCGGCATCGGGGTGGTTGGAGACACAAAGCACAGTATATTCCATTGGCAGCATTTATATGTAAGTACTTTTGCTTATCTTTATATTGTCCCATCATTTTGCTGCCTTGGGCGTCCGACTTATGTTAAGATTAGTGTTGAGCCACCCCCCATTGAAACCAATGGCAGGCAAACACAAACACATACAAACACATACAAAACACTTAGAAAACACCTTAAAAGGTGTCCAAAAGCTGACAAACTGCTCAGAAGACACAACAAACACATGGAAAAGTCACAACTACATATAGTCATGCGAAAAGAAAAAAGGTGGAGGAGTAAAAGGAGGAGGAGACACAGATATAGGCATGTCATGCCCTTCTAAAATCAAGAAAGGCTGGAGTAAAAATCTAAAATCACCCTACCAACACCCAGCCGTCATGACAAAAAAATTTAAAAAGAAATATTTTTAGGTAGAATGGCGGTGGGTCCATTCAGAACATTTTTCTTAGAAGATTTCGTGGTATCCCCGTTGTGAGTCGTGCCAAAAAAGGAACCCAATACATTCAGACTAATCCACCATTTGTCATATCCAAGGGGCAGGTCAGTAAACGACAACATCGACGCGGAACCAAGTACAGTACTATGTACTGTACCTCCTTTGACGAGGCAATCATGCCGGTCAAGAAGTTGGGAAGGGGCACCCTAATGGCCAAAACAGACATTGAGGGGGCATTCCGGTGACTACCTGTGCCTCCGAATAGTGTCCTCCCATTGGGCTGCTTCAGTGAAGGAGCATACTACATAGATAGCTGTTTGCCCATGGGGTGCTCCATATCCTGCTCACTATTTGAGGCGTTTAGTTGCTTCCTCGAATGGGTCATCATGGACGTTTCTAAAGGGGCACATATTATCCATTACCTCTATGACTTCTTATGCCTGGGCCCAAAAGATTCGCCACAGTGTGAATACATGCGGTAGTCCACCCGTGAGAAGGAGAGAGCTGGAGGGAGAGTGGACAACCCAGAGCCAAGGGGTTAGATTGAGAAAGGAAGAAGTGCTATGAACTGCTGTAACCTACCCTGAAAAGGGCTGATATTACAACTAGTCCCGACTCCTCCCGACTCCCTAAACCTATCTCTCTGACAATTCGCTCCAAAAAAAACACTATTAGTCTGTATAGCACCCACAGCAGCAGCGGTGCCATCTAACACTAAGCTGCAGCAGTGAGGAAATGGTGGCGACAGGAAAAATGGCTGGTTCTTATAGGGCAAGGACATGTGACATACACAGCCAATGACACATGCCCTTGCTTGTGTGCATCACATGCACATTGCTGTGTGTGTGTGCACTGCTGATAGGCTGAGAGACTGCACCGCCCCACTGTAAATGCGGGAAAGGAAAAAAAATGGAGATTGGCATTATTTCAGGACAGATCTATCCCCCCCCTGCCCACTATACACTGAAACAGTCTATTAACAATGATAAACAGTTTTAATGTGCAAATCAAGTTAGGCTTTTGGTGAACGAACAGTTATCGAACAGTAACTCGAACAGCCGAATTTTAAGCAAATTGTTCGAGTTCGACGAACGACTCGAACACCGCCCAAAACAGCTCGAATTTGAAATTGGCGAACAGTTCGACTCGAACACCGCTCATCTCTAGTTAACATCCATAGGCTTACCAGATGTCAGCATCAATAACATGTCGGATGTCAGCATCAATGGGCAGTATTTATTACTGGCACTTTTATGGGACATTGCATTACCCTGGCACAGTTAGTCGTTTGAACTTAAATGCATGTCTGTCTCAACATACTATTGCACTTACGTATGCTCTAGCACTTTTATAGTATGCTTTTGGTTTTTGTCATATATGGGTTTATCAATCTTATATGTTCAACTTACTGATTTGGACTTTTTTGATTTATGGCCTCTGTTCTTCAACATTTGGAGGCTTCTTGTCCTGTCTTTTTTATTCCACTTTATGTGTTTGTTTCAATAAAGAATATGTTTTTAATGATTTAGCTTATATCTTGTGAGGCAGGGAGGGGGATCATATGCGAGGGTCAATATGTATCCCCCAGGATGCGGACGGAGTCCTGTAGAAGGACGTAGATCTGGGGATTTATTATGATGGAATATAGGCTGAACTGGATGGACAAATGTCTTTTTTCGGCCTTACTAACTATGTTACTATGTTACTATGTTACTATTAGACCCACTGGAGTGCCTTGTGGTCACAGCAGGACGCCTGTGAGTCACAAGGCAAAATAAAAGTAAGCATGGACCTGGTCAAGCTATTTGGCCAGGGCATTGTTCTAGAAAACCCATTATGGGATTTTATTTTTTAAACGGACTACAGGAAGGTAGTAGGGCAGTACATTTCCTCCAGGCCGAGTCGTGCAAGTGGCCCATAGCCACAGATTCCCGTTTAAAAAAAACCTGCAGCAAGGGTTTGGGTGTGTGAGTGTTTGTTTGCAAGTAGCAGAGCAGGTGGCTCTGGAGTGTTCAGCCTGTATGAGGTAACACAGAGCCCAGAGCAGTGAATGCCTAGTACCCCGCAGCGTGATACGGTGGTGCAGTCGCCCTCGGCAACTATACAGGCTGTTGTGACGCTCTGGCTGCAATCCGGAGGAAACCATGTGCTGTGCACTGTGTGAGTTTTTGGACATTAAACACGTTTGCTGTGAACTTTCTTGTGGTCCCTGTCTATCTGTCACACTGCACCAACCCCACTGCACTACAATCTCTTTATATCCTGTGATGAATTTGATTTTTTGGGATAATGGTTAGTTTACTAAGAGTTTAGCAACATAATGTTATTGTCGTTGGGACATGTGATTAATATTTTGAGAGCGGTATTTTATTGTTTTTTTGGTGAACTGAACTGTATGAGGGCTTATTTTTTGCGTGACAAATTGGAGATTTTTCGGGTACCATTTTGGGGCACATAATATTTTATGATAGCTTTTTATTGAGGTGTTTCAGACACAGGATGAACAAAAATCAGCAATTCTATTATTGTTTTTATAATTTTGTTGCAGTTCATTCAACAGTAAAACTAATAAGACTGATTTGTTCGTTGGGTCATTACGTTTACAGGGATACCAGATTTATACAGTATCTTTTTGTTACGTTTTGCTACTTTTACAGACTAAAAATAATATTTAACAAAAATTAATCTCTTTGATTGCATTTTATTCAATTTTTTTGTGTGTCAGTATGAAGAAAAAGCAAAATTTTTGGCATGTTTTTTAGTTTTTTTTTTACAGTGTTTGCTGTTTGGAATAAATAACGTAACAGTTTTATCGATTGAGTTTTTCCGGACATGGCAATACCAATTATGTGTACAACTTTTTTACATTTGAATTTTATGACACAGGCTGTGTTTTTAGTGGCAAATCTTTTTTTGTGATTTTTTCTCACTTTTTTCTTTTTTGCATTTTTTATTTAACTTATTCACTTAGTCTCACTGTGGGAAATGTATATTTTTTACTTTGATCACTGGTCTCATGTATTACAGTACTCGTGTACTGCAGTGCATGAGACCTGTTAGTGAGTTACTGACTGTGCCTGTAAGATCCGACTTAAGGTACCTTCACACTCAGCGACGCTGCAGCGATACCGACAACGATGTCGATTGCTGCAGCGTCGCTGTTTGGTCGCTGGAGAGCCGCATATTCATTACTGTAATCGGCGGCCCCACGTGACCGCATACAGGAGAAGATGCGGCCAGACCAGAAAGCAGCGCCGGCCAACGAGGGAGGCGGGTGAGTATTTTCAGAACAGCGGGGCGCACAGGAAGTGGGAGGGCGGGGGATACATAGATCTTTATTTTAAACACTATTATTCATATTTTCTCTGCAGCAAACGCTGCTGCAGGGAAGATATGAATCGCGGATTCAGCACGATGCAGGGGACAGCGCTAAACTTTAGCGCGGTCTCCTGCACGGTGCGTGTGGTACCCAGTGGGCACACGGGCGGCACACGTGTGCCGCACGTGTGCCACACTGATGTGCCACGTGAGCACAAGGACACAGATAACTCCAGTACAGATTTTATACGGTACTTGGATTATCTGGACGTGTGAAACCGGCCTTAACCTGTTTGGAATTTTTTTCCCGCTTTCCAGTGCACTATGTGGTAGAATGAAAAGTGTCATTTAAAAGTACAACTTGTCACACAAAAAATAAGACCTCATATAACTATATTGACGGAAAAAAAAGTCATGGCTCTGGGAAGAAGGAAAAAGAAAAATGAAAACGAAAAAGCAGAAAATGGCCAAAGTGTGCAGTGTGGTGCAGATTTCAAATATGTGTGTGCATGAGTTTTTGAAATCTCATAATTTTTGCTGCTATTTAAAGAGGCCTACTGCTAAATGCCAACAAACTGGTTTTTTTTGGAAAAATAATAATGAAAACATCAACATCCTGTTTGCACAAATGCGCACATCCTATTTTAGAGACTGCATCTGTGCTCACAATAACTCAAGCACTTTCAGAAGTCTGTCCAATAGAAATTCAAGGGCAATTGCTAGTTCTGAAATGTATGATGTACATAAATGCTAGCCACCTTAGGGAGAGACCCAAGTTGGGCTAAATGTAGCGGGACGAAAGAGACCGAAAAGCCTTCTACTTAAAGGAAATACATAGTGGATGCTTTCCTGAAACGGAAAGTACTTGCAAGCAGCATAATACAAAGAATAGCAGGAATACCAATGTATGAGACATTTGTGAACTCACCAGCAGAAAATGGCAGGAAAGCCTCATTAGATTTAAAGTTTCCAGCTTTGTCTAAGAAATGTTCAGGGTTGAACTTATCAGGCTTATCCCAGCACACGGGGTCATGTAACACAGAGTCTAGATTGGGTAAAATATGCATGCCCTGAAACAATAAGAGAAGCCAGAAAATACATATTACTTATAGTGTATCTTTCAATTTACATACATTATAATATCCTCCTGACCGGGACTGAACAATTCATGACGTATCCTTTGGATCTGTCATCAATATAAGTGCAGTTTAATCTTAACACAGTAATAACGTACAAAAAAAAATCAAGAAAAATTTACATGAATCAACTAGACATCTAATAATGCTTTGAAATATTTTTATTACTAGAAAAAAAGGGGCAGAGGCAAAAAAATTACCATGTCAAATGTCTTGACCCTATGAATGGATTCCCAAGGCAATACCCTTAATAAGCTACTAGTTTTAAAGGGACTGTAAGCACAAAATGACTGTTCAAACCAAGTACAGGTGCTCGGTGCATCACAGCGGGGCCAATAATTTACCATACACCTTCCCACCTACTTGCTTTCCATCCATCTCCACTCTTTTCTGGCCATTTGAAGCCAGAGCTGTCATCAAAGAGGGGGCAGTTCCATGTATCATAAAAAATAGTCCCTCAGGTGTGCACAGCATACATGAGGCACGCCCTGCAGTTACACAGCTCTGAAAGCGCGTGCCGAATTTTGGTAAGTACAGGAAGCATAGGAAGTGATCGCATGCAGACAAAGGTGAAGCAGGATGATCTCACCCAGGATTTTTGAAGGAAAAGACAATTCGTGGTTTGGGCTTTGCTAACCAAAATGAAGATCCTTGATCCAATAATCTAAAGGAGCGGTTTTTATACCACAACGCGTTTCACACTGGACTGACTCTTTCTTAAGTGTAAAAACCAACTATACCAATTGTACAGTACTCAGTACAGTTGGATTTTACACTTGAGAAATACTCCAGTCTGGTGTGGAAACACGTTGTGAACTAAAAATCACTCCTTTAGATTATTGGATCAAGGATCATTATTTCAGTTATCAAAGTCCAAAACCGGAATTGTCTTTACCTTCTATCAGGGGAACACCGGAGAGATCATACAGATCCCACGGTTGCCACTGATTTGTCAGGGAGAACGGCAAGGGGAATCGCACAGATCCCACCAATTTGTCAGGAAGAACAGCAGAGGGAATCGGGCAGATCACACTACTGCCACCAATTTGTCAGGGGAACACCGGAGGGATCATGCAGATCCCACCACTTTGTCAGGGGACGCAACTCTGCTGCCATCAATCGTCATGACAATTACAAAATTGACTGACGAGTGATGGACGTGGCTGCAGCTTTTGGTATGGTATATACACCTCAATTCCAACACATGGAATATATATATGAAAACTGCCAACTCCACAATAACAAAAGGAACTTCTAGCTGGCACCACCAATCGCTTACACAGGCCGATTGGACACTTGTTACAGGTAGTGTATGGATCGGGGATGAGATTTACTGAGCAAGAGGAACAGAGCTATTACATTTTATATATTTAATCAGAAAAAGTAGGCAGTATTTCTAAAAAATATAAAAAGATGTTACAAAATGGGAACAAAACAATAAAGTACATACAATCACATAAAATGAAAGGGATAACAAAAGAAAAGCATTACACCTGTGTCAGTGAAATGGCTCAGAGTTTAATGAAGGGAGGTACTCCTTAAGAGAATGGACAGAACCACAGCAAGCTGTACCTTACAGGACTGATAAAAGACAAAAACCCAAAGTCTGATTTTTATTAGATCATGGCTACGCTCACATACCTCCCCTTGGTGAGCTCAATGAGGGCTGGTCATGGGATGTGCTAGGTATTTTAGAAGCTTATGAGATCCCCAACTTTTATATCTTCACCCCTTGAGGTCCCAGGCGGAAGATATCATTGTCATGTTTCCTATCAAGATTTTACTTTTCTATAGAGATGAAACATGGCATGGATAGCATCATTCATCTGTTCTATCTTAAGTTGGAGGCGTTCACCCAACCTTACGGTAATGTGAGTGAACGCATTATGTTCGTCCCTTTGCTACAACACCAAAAATATATCTCTCATAAATATTGAATCAATACAAACTCCTATATTTATCACTGATCACTGTCTCCAGAAAGTCTGAGATAAATCTTTTGAACAGTGCACAATTCCTCGACTCGTTGACTCATCAAATCCCCTGTGGTAATTACCTGTTCATGGCAAGAGGTCCTATTTCAATAGCGCTTGAAGGGTCATCTCTTTCTCACTTCCACAATTATAATTAATCCCATATGTTCATTGTGAGGGTGATATGTCTCCTCTCTGGAGATGTCTTTATGGATTTTACAATTTTTCTCTGACACCTTCATACCTTAGATTCATGGCTTCCACGGAGATACTAAATATATCTGCTACTGATAGGTTTCAGTATTACCTCACCTTTTGACTTACCTTTTTTATAGAATAACCATCAAGAGTAATGTCCTTTATGCTGCTTCTCATGGTTCCAGTAGCTGCAATATTTCCAAAACGTTGAATTTCATGAATCACTGCATTGGTGTAAGGAAGTCTCTTCCTGTCTTCATATTTAATGGCAGAGGAGTCCTGAAGAACCTGATCTAACTCTCTATGTATGTTCTCTGTAATTTGAACATGTAGCAAGTCAGTATCCAGTATGTATGGTTTAGTTTGACACATATGTATTCATTTTAATTGCGTGCAGTGCCAATCTGTGGGCACCATGATATAGACAGGTGCAGCTTAGCAGTTTTGTAGGAAACAAATGTATTTTTATTCATAAAAATCCCTCCTTTTTCTGTGCTTATTATCCAGTTGGTGTTCCTATTCAGTACCTGACATTCTGAATAGTTACAAAACAGGACCACCAATTCACAAAAAGGGATATCAATAAATGAGATACAAGTTATATTGAATCTTCATGTACAAAACTATACATCAGTCTTCTGATGTAATCCTGATCCATAACACCATTTTAAATGTGTCCAATGATTAAGGGGTGCTCACTGACACAAAAAGATGTTGATGCACTCAAACTGAAATTTTATTGTCCTATGCAGCATAAGGCAAAAAAACTAAGTTAAAGAAAAAGAAAACACGACCCTTGTGGATACAAATTGTTTCAGTAAAAAAACAAGAAAAAGAAAAGGAAAACATGACCCCTGTGGATATAGATTGTTTTCAGCAACGTTTCAGCTAGATTAAGCCTTTTTCAAGCAAAAATCTGAGGAGTGAAGGGTCACTGCATGGTGATGTCCGCATGTGACAGCTTTCCTGCAGGGCTTATTCACAGCTCAGTATTTACGGCACTGTTTCATCAGCGTTTGTAAACCAAAACCAGGAAAAGCTCTAAAACACAACTGTGGGTCTTACAATTGTAATATTTTTTTGAGACTGTGTAGCTATATGTAAAGTTTGACAGGTCCTATTTAAGCATCTACATTATATTTTTATTTTGAGATTTTAGTAGTCTCAAACTGACTTGGACAAAGTGAGTGTTTGCGAGTCCACTTGGCAGAAGAGGTTCAATATGGATCAATTTAAGGTTATGTACTTAGTCAATAATAATACATGGGCAGCATATGTTCTGCAGGAAGTAAAACTAGGAGAGGAGAATGTGGGAGTACTTGTAGATCCCAGGCTAAATAACAGCATGCAATGTTATTCAGCGGCTTCCATGGCCAGCAGGATATTGTCATGTATTAAAAGAAGCATGGACTCGCGAGACAGAGATATGGTAACTATCACTTTACAAAGCGTTAGTGTGACCTCATCTGGAATATACCAAAGAAAAATATGGTCTAGATGTGGTACTTCCAAAATTAATAATAACCTATCGAAATTAGGGAAGCATATACCAAAGTACGTAAAAAGATATAATTTTTATTATGGAAACACATAAAATTACATTAAAATAGATGGGAACATAGTATGCAAAGACAAACCACCTACAGATACCCAGGCGATTACCAATCAATAGCTAATGCTAAATTAGTCCATCACTGATCAAAAATATAAATGACATAGTGTCTTTCTAAATAAATTATTAGTGAAGAAAGAGACAGTTAGGTCCATATATATTTGGACAGAGACAACATTTTTCTAATTTTGGTTATAGACATTACCACAATGAATTTTAAACAAAACAATTCAGATGCAGTTGAAGTTCAGACTTTCAGCTTTCATTTGAAGGTATCCACATTAAAATTGGATGAAGGGTTAAGGAGTTTCAGCTCCCTAACTTGTGCCACCCTGTTTTTAAAGGGACCAAAAGTAATTAGACAGATTCAATAATTTAAAAAAAAAAATGTTCATTTTTAGTAGTTGGTTGAAAACCCTTTGTTGGCAATGACTGCCTGAAGTCTTGAACTCATGGACATCACCAGACGCTGTGTTTCCTCCTTTTTGATGCTCTGCCAGGCCTTCACTGCGGTGGTTTTCAGTTGGTTTGTTTGTGGGCCTTTCTGTCTGACGTTTAGTCTTTAACAAGTGAAATGCATGCTCAATTGGGTTGAGATCAGGTGACTGACTTGGCCATTCAAGAATATTCCACTTCTTTGCTTTAATAATCTCCTGGGTTGCTTTGGCTTTATGTTTTGGGTCATTGTCCATTTGTAGTATGAAACGACGACCAATCAGTTTGGCTGCATTTGGCTGGATCTGAGCACACAGTATGGCTCTGAATACCTCAGAATTAATTCGGCTGCTTCTGTCCTGTGTCACATCATCAATAAACACTAGTGACCCAGTGCCACTGGCAGCCATGCATGCCCAAGCCATCACACTGCCTCTGCCGTGTTTTACAGATGATGTGGTATGCTTTGGATCATGAGGTGTACCACGCCTTCGCCATACTTTTCTCTTTCCATCATTCTGGTAGAAGTTGATCTTGGTTTCATCTGTCCAAAGAATGTTCTTCCAGAACTGTGCTGGCTTTTTTAGATGTTTTTAGCAAAGTCCAGTCTAGCCTTCTTATTCTTGATGCTTATGAGTGGCTTGCACCGTGCAGTGAACCCTCTGTATTTACTTTCATGCAGTCTTCTCTTTATGGTAGATTTGGATATTGATATGCCGACCTCCTGGAGAGTGTTGTTCACTTGGTTGGCTGTTGTGAAGGGGTTTCTCTTCACCATGGAGATTATTCTGTGATCATCCACCACTGTTGTCTTCCATGGGCGCCCATGTCTTTTTGCATTGATGAGTTCACCAGTGCTTTCTTTCTTTCTCAGGATGTACCAGACTGTAGATTTTCCCACTCCTAATATTGTAGCAATTTCTCGGATGGGTTTTTTCTGTTTTCGCAGCTTAAGGATGGCTTGTTTCACCTGCATGGAGAGCTCTTTTGACCAGATGTTTACTTCACAGCAAAACCTTCCAAATGCAAGCACCACAACTCAAATCAACTCCAGGCCTTTCATATGCTTAATTGAGAATGACATAACGAAGGGATTGCCCACACCTGCCCATGAAATAGCCTTGGAGTCAATTGTCCAATTACTTTTGGTCCCTTTAATAACAGGGTGGCACATGTTAAGGAGCTGAAACTCCTAAACCCTTCATCCAATTTTAATGTGGATACCCTCAAATGAAAGCTGAAAGTCTGAACTTCAACTGCATCTGAATTGTTTTGTTTAAAATTCATTGTGGTAATGTCTATAACCAAAATTAGAAAAATGTTGTCTCTGTCCAAATATATATGGACCTAACTGTATATTTAGTATTTTCTACATACAATGTGCTAGTCACAAAAGTATAATGAATCACAAAGCAGGAGTGCAGAGAGTATTTCTATATAGTATATAAATTAATAAATAAATCTAGGCAAAAAGTAAGAACCGTAATGATGATTATCATACATAAATTATGGTAGGCAAAAATATACCTTACCAAGCCAACTAGGTAAATGGCAAACTAATGGCCAAATAAATAAAGTGCAAATGTGTTCAGGATCGGCTAGCAGATGCATCAGCCATAGTTAAGCCTAATAGTACAGAGTGATTCACAACGATATGTTATAATGGTGGACTGTTGTGAGTTCTGTTTTTGGGCTCCCTCTGGTGGTTACTGATGGTACTGGGTGATTTGTGTTCTGCTGTCTCTGGTGTCCACCTGTTCTATTAGGATTTGGGAGTTTCCTATTTAACCGGGCTTTCTTGTCATTTCCCCGCCGGCTATCAAGGTTATCAGAGTGTTTTGTTACCTCAGCTTCTGGCTTCAGTAATCTTCAGGACAAGCTAAGTTTTGATTTTCTTGTTCCACGTTTTGCTTTATTTTTGTCTTGTCCAGCTTGCGTATAATTGTCTCTTTGCTGCTGGTTGCTTTAGTGGGCTGTAATTGCTCCTCATGTTCCATGAGTTGGAACATGAATTCAAGTAATTACAGGATGGTTTTTTGAAGGGTTTTTTGCTGACCGCGCAGTTTACTTTTGTATCCTCTGCTATCTAGTTTTAGCGGGCCTCATTTTGCTGAATCTGTTTTCATACTGTGTATGTGCCTTCCTCTCATTTCACCGTCATTATATGTGGGGGGCTGCTATTTCTGTGGGGTATTTCTCTGGAGGCAAGAGAGGTCTGTGTTTCTTCTAATAGGGAAAGTTAGATCTTCGGCTGGTGCGAGACGTCTAGGATCAACGTAGGCACGTTCCCCGGCTATTGTTATTTGTGTGTTCAGGTTTAGGGTCGCGGTCAGCTCAGGTTCCATCACCCTAGAGCTCATTGGTGCTTGTCCTTTTGTGATTCCCTGCCATTGGAATCATGACAGTATAGCCGGCCAAAATGTTTGGGCTGAAGTAGGAGGAAAAGTAGTCTGAGGAAGTTTTTTTTTTTTTTTTTCTCTCCTCTGAGGTTGCTGCCTAGCCTTAATTGCAGCCAGGCTGATTTTTTTTTTTCCTCCTCTTAATCCTTGAATGGCTCTGACCTTAGCTGTTTATCATGGACGTCCAGAGTTTAGCTTCCAGCTTGAATAATCTTGCTGCTAAGGTTCAAAATATACAAGATTTTGTTGTACATGCTCCTATGTCTGAACCTAGAATTCCTATTCCAGAGTTCTTTGCTGGAGATAGATCTAGTTTTCAGAATTTTAGGAACAATTGCAAGCTGTTCCTTTCTTTGAAATCTCGCTCTTCTGGAGACCCTGCTCAGCAGGTTAAGATTATTATATCTTTCCTGCGGGGTGACCCTCAAAATTGGGCATTTGCATTGGCACCAGGGGATCCTGCGTTGCTTAATGTGGATGCGTTTTTTCTGGCATTGGGTTTGCTCTATGAGGAACCTAACCAGGAGATTCAGGCTGAAAAAGCTTTATTAGCTCTCTCTCAGGGGCAAGATGAAGCAGAAATATATTGTCAAAAATTTCGGAAATGGTCAGTGCTTACTCAGTGGAATGAGTGCGCCCTGGCTGCAAAGTTCAGAGATGGCCTTTCTGAGGCCATTAAAGATGTTATGGTGGGGTTCCCTGCGCCTACGGGTCTGAATGAGTCTATGACTATGGCTATTCAGATTGATCGGCGTTTACGGGAGCGCAAACCTGTGCACCATTTGGCGGTGTCTTCTGAACAGGCACTTGAGACAATGCAATGTGATAGAGTTCAGTCTAGAAGTGAACGGCAAAACTATAGGCGGAAAAATGGGTTGTGCTTTTATTGTGGTGATTCAGCTCATGTTATATCAGCATGCTCTAAACGCACAAAAAAGGTTGATAAGTCTGTTGCCATTAGTACGTTACAGTCTAAGTTCATTCTGTCTGTGACTCTGATTTGCTCATTATCATCCATTTCCGTCGATGCCTATGTAGATTCAGGCGCTGCCCTGAGTCTTATGGATTGGTCATTTGCCAAGCGATGTGGGTTTAGTCTTGAGCCTCTGGAAGTCCCTATTCCTTTGAAGGGAATTGACTCTACACCTTTAGCTATGAATAAACCTCAGTACTGGACACAAGTGACCATGCGTATGACTCCCGTTCATCAGGAGGTGATTCGCTTCCTGGTATTGTATAATTTACATGATGTTCTAGTACTTGGTCTGCCATGGTTACAAACTCATAATCCAGTCCTTGACTGGAAAACAATGTCTGTGTTAAGCTGGGGATGTCAGGGGGTTCATGATGATGCACCTCCGATTTCTATCGCTTCATCTACTCCTTCTGAGGTTCCTGTATTTTTGTCTGATTATCGGGATGTTTTTGAGGAGCCTAAGCTCAGTTCGCTTCCTCCTCACAGGGATTGCGATTGTGCTGTAGATTTAATTCCTGGTAGTAAATTTCCTAAAGGTCGTTTGTTCAATCTGTCAGTGCCAGAGCATACTGCTATGGGGGATTATGTTAAGGAGTCCTTGGAAAAGGGACATATCTGTCCATCTTCGTCCCCTTTGGGAGCAGGTTTTTTTTTCGTGGCCAAAAAAGATGGGTCCTTGAGGCCTTGTATAGATTATCGTCTTTTGAATAAGATTACCGTAAAATATCAGTATCCTTTGCCTTTGTTGACTGATTTGTTTGCTCGCATTAAGGGGGCTAGATGGTTCACTAAGATTGATCTTCGGGGTGCGTGTAATCTTATACGAATAAAGCAAGGTGATGAGTGGAAAACCGCATTTAATACGCCTGAGGGCCATTTTGAGTATTTGGTAATGCCTTTCGGACTTTCTAATGCTCCTTCAGTCTTCCAGTCCTTTATGCACGATTTTTTCCGTGAATATCTGGATAAATTTATGATTGTGTATTTGGATGATATTTTGTTTTTTTCTGATGACTGGGAGTCTCATGTTCAGCAGGTCAGGAAGGTGTTTCAGGTCCTGCGGGCTAATTCCTTGTTTGTAAAGGGCTCAAAGTGTCTCTTTGGAGTCCAGAAGATTTATTTCTTGGGGTATATTTTTTCCCCTTCTACTATTGAGATGGATCCCGTCAAGGTTCGGGCTATTTGTGACTGGACGCAGCCTGCATCTCTTAAGAGTCTGCAGAAGTTCTTAGGCTTTGCTAATTTCTATCGTCGTTTTATAACTAATTTTTCTAGTGTTGTTAAGCCTTTGACGGATTTGACTAAGAAGGGTGCTGATGTTGCTGATTGGTCTCCTGCGGCTGTGGAGGCCTTTCGGGAACTTAAACGCCGGTTTTCTTCTGCTCCTGTGTTGCGTCAGCCTGATGTTTCGCTTCCTTTCCAAGTTGAGGTTGATGCTTCCGAGATTGGAGCGGGGGCGGTTTTGTCACAGAGAAGCTCCGATTGCTCGGTGATGAAGCCATGTGCGTTCTTTTCTAGAAAATTTTCGCCCGCTGAGCGGAATTATGATGTGGGTAATCGGGAACTTTTGGCCATGAAGTGGGCATTTGAGGAGTGGCGTCATTGGCTGGAGGGTGCTAGACATCGTGTGGTGGTCTTGACTGATCACAAAAATCTGATTTACCTTGAGTCTGCCAGGCGTCTGAATCCTAGACAGGCTCGTTGGTCACTGTTTTTCTCTCGTTTCAATTTTGTGGTTTCATACCTGCCAGGTTCAAAGAATGTGAAGGCGGATGCTCTTTCTAGGAGTTTTGTGCCTGACTCCCCTGGAAATTCTGAGCCCACTGGTATCCTTAGGGATGGGGTGATTTTGTCGGCCGTCTTCCCAGACATGCGACGTGCTTTGCAGGAGTTTCAGGCGGGTAAACCTGATCGTTGTCCGCCTGAGAGACTGTTTGTTCCGGATAGTTGGACCAGTAGAGTCATCTCCGAGGTCCATTCTTCTGCGTTGGCAGGTCATCCTGGAATATTTGGTACTAGAGACTTGGTGGCCAGGTCTTTTTGGTGGCCTTCCTTGTCGAGGGATGTGCGTTCTTTTGTGCAGTCTTGTGAGGTTTGTGCTCGGGCCAAGCCTTGCTGTTCTCGAGCCAGTGGATTGTTGTCACCTTTGCCTATCCCGAAGAGGCCTTGGACGCACATTTCCATGGACTTTATTTCGGATCTCCCTGTCTCTCAAAAAATGTCTGTCATCTGGGTTGTGTGTGACCGCTTTTCTAAAATGGTTCATCTTGTACCCTTGCCTAAGTTGCCTTCCTCCTTTGAGTTGGTCCCTCTGTTTTTCCAGAACGTGGTTCGTTTGCATGGGATTCCGGAGAACATAGTTTCTGACAGGGGATCCCAGTTTGTGTCTAGATTTTGGCGGACGTTCTGTGCTAAGATGGGCATTGATTTGTCCTTTTCGTCTGCATTCCATCCTCAGACGAATGGCCAGACGGAGCGAACTAATCAGACCTTGGAAACTTATTTGAGGTGTTTTGTTTCTGCTGATCAGGATGACTGGGTTACCTTTTTGCCGCTGGCCGAGTTTGCCCTTAATAATCGGGCTAGTTCTGCTACCTTGGTTTCTCCTTTCTTTTGTAATTCGGGGTTTCATCCTCGTTTTTCCTCTGGTCGGGTGGAGCCTTCTGATTATCCTGGAGTGGACATGGTGGTGGATGGGTTGCATCGGATTTGGAGTCATGTGGTGGACAATTTGAAGTTGTCCCAGGAGAAGGCTCAGCAGTTTGCTAATCGCCGTCGCCGCGTGGGTCCTCGACTTCGTGTTGGGGACTTGGTGTGGTTGTCTTCTCGTTTTGTTCCTATGAAGGTCTCTTCTCCTAAGTTCAAGCCTCGGTTCATCGGTCCTTATAGGATCTTGGAAATTCTTAACCCTGTGTCGTTTCGTTTGGATCTCCCGGCATCGTTTGCTATTCATAATGTGTTCCATCGGTCGTTTTTGCGGAGGTATGAGGTACCTGTTGTTCCTTCGCTTGAGCCTCCTGCTCCGGTGCTGGTGGAGGGAGAATTGGAGTATGTTGTGGAGAAGATCTTGGATTCTCGTGTTTCCAGACGGAAACTCCAATATTTGGTCAAGTGGAAGGGTTATGGTCAGGAGGATAATTCTTGGGTGGTTGCCTCTGATGTTCATGCTGATGATTTGGTCCGCGCTTTTCATAGGGCTCATCCTGGTCGCCCTGGTGGTTCTCGTGAGGGTTCGGTGACCCCTCCTCAAGGGGGGGGTACTGTTGTGAGTTCTGTTTTTGGGCTCCCTCTGGTGGTTACTGATGGTACTGGGTGATTTGTGTTCTGCTGTCTCTGGTGTCCACCTGTTCTATTAGGATTTGGGAGTTTCCTATTTAACCGGGCTTTCTTGTCATTTCCCCGCCGGCTATCAAGGTTATCAGAGTGTTTTGTTACCTCAGCTTCTGGCTTCAGTAATCTTCAGGACAAGCTAAGTTTTGATTTTCTTGTTCCACGTTTTGCTTTATTTTTGTCTTGTCCAGCTTGCATATAATTGTCTCTTTGCTGCTGGTTGCTTTAGTGGGCTGTAATTGCTCCTCATGTTCCATGAGTTGGAACATGAGTTCAAGTAATTACAGGATGGTTTTTTGAAGGGTTTTTTGCTGACCGCGCAGTTTACTTTTGTATCCTCTGCTATCTAGTTTTAGCGGGCCTCATTTTGCTGAATCTGTTTTCATACTGTGTATGTGCCTTCCTCTCATTTCACCGTCATTATATGTGGGGGGCTGCTATTTCTGTGGGGTATTTCTCTGGAGGCAAGAGAGGTCTGTGTTTCTTCTAATAGGGAAAGTTAGATCTTCGGCTGGTGCGAGACGTCTAGGATCAACGTAGGCACGTTCCCCGGCTATTGTTATTTGTGTGTTCAGGTTTAGGGTCGCGGTCAGCTCAGGTTCCATCACCCTAGAGCTCGTTGGTGCTTGTCCTTTTGTGATTCCCTGCCATTGGAATCATGACAGTGGACTAACCTGAGAGATAATCAGTAGGCGGCACAGTCAGACCCCGATGCGCGTTTCGCGTTAGCTTTATCACAAGGTTAGTCCACCATTATAACATATCGTTGTGAATCACTCTGTACTATTAGGCTTAACTATGGCTGCTGCATCTGCTAGCCAGTCCTGAACACATTTACACTTTATTTCTTTGGCCATTAGTTTGCCATTTACCTCGTTGGCTTGGTAAGTTATATTTTTGCTTACCATAATTTATGTATGATAACCATCATTACTTACTTTTTGCCTAGATTTATTTATTAATTTATATACTACCGGTCTATGGAAATACTCTCTGCACTCTTGCTTTGTGATTCATTATACTTTTGTGACTAGCACATTGTATGTAGAAAATACTAAATATATATATCTCTTTCTTCACTAATAATTTATTTAGAAAGATACTATGTCATTTATATTTTTGATCAGTGATGGACTAATTTAGCATTAGCTATTGATTGGTAATCGCCTGAGTATCTGTAGGTGGTTTGTCTTTGCATACTATGTTCCCATCTATTTTAATGTAATTTTATGTGTTTTCATAATAAAAATTATATCTCTGCAATATGCAGTTCAGTTCTGGCTGCCAATTCATAGAAACGATGTACTGGAGTTTTAAAAGTTCAAAGTAGAACCAGAGAACTGATAAGGAGCATGGAGGATCCTAGTTATGAGGAAAGATTAAAAAAAAAATGGTCTTGAGTAGAGATGAGCGAATATTTCAATGTTTGGTTTGGATTACAATCACCGAATTTGCAATATTCGCCGACTAACTCATCGAATATTCGCCAAACATAACAGAACGCTATTCACATCAATGGGGGGCAAAAACAAATGTATGCACAACACCTTATAACGGCCCCAAATGCTGCCAAAATGCATCAAATGAGGGACAGACACCAGGAAAGTGGCTTCAATTCACCCACAGTACAGATTTTAGCATGGCACTGCAGCAATCAGCCAGGCATGAGGTGCACCATTTACAGCTTTCAACTGAACATCACAGTAAGACGAGATAGGTGTGGGAGCGGTGTAGGGCCCCTTTGCTGGGAGCTCTGATACCACAAGCAACACTTCTACCTGCTTTCATGCTGAGTCACACTCAGGTGGGACAAATGTCAGTTTTGTAGTCTATCATTGTCAGAAAAATTTTAGGATAGTAACACGGGTAGTTGAGTCCAAGGAGGTGGAGGCCTGACGGTGTCGGAGGCCTACTGCTACAGGCAACACGTATTAAGGAGACCCAACAAGGAGTGTTCACATTTCCAAAAAATATTGGCAGACACCACCAAAGTGGCATCAATTTCACCACAGTAGAAATAGTAGAATAGCGACCGATGTCATGCCACTACTGCTACCGCCTCCCGCGCCCTGTCATACTCACCTGTCTTCGGCGTTCCGGCGCGCCTCCTCTCCTGCGGTGTCTTCCTCTCTGCGCTCGCCCCCAGCCGCTGCTGCTCGTCGGGCGCATGCACGACAGATTCAGCACTGCGCCCGTGCACCTTTAACCTTCCTCTCTATCGTCTTGGAGGACCTTCACCCGGAAGTGCTGCGCCGCGCTGGTATGTAAACTGCTTCCGTCTGCACCTCTGTGCCTGAAGATCATTTGTGTTTGCAAGTGCTCTGGGCCGCTCGCTTGTTCTGTGTATTTCTTGTTTCTCCTGATCTTGGTTCTCTCCTTATTTCTTCCAGCACCAGTCCTGTGTCCCTGCAGTCCTGCTTCCCTGCAGTCCTGAGTCTCTGCTTTCCTGTATCTCTGCAGCCTTGTCCTGCCAGTCCTTTATCATTGCAAGTCCTGCTCCTTTGCAGTCCAGTGTCTCTGCAGTCCTCTCGCCGTTCCTAGTTCCTGCATTCCTGTGTCTCTGCAGCCCCTGTCTCTACAGTCCTGCATCTCTGCAGTCCTGTCCTCAGTCCTGTGTCTTTACTGCTCTCGTCCGTCTGGTGCCTCTTCTGGTTCCCCTGGTATCACGTCCTCTTAGGTCTTTTTCTGTCTTGTTTCCCCAGCTTCCGAGGCGATAGTCCTTCACGGGCCTGCCCCTAACTCTCCCTGTATAGTGGGCGGTCCACCTGGTCAGCTTGTCCATGAGGGGATGATCGTCATGGTCCACTGGGTCCACTTTACATTTTTCTTTGTGAATCCTCACAACCGACAGTTCTTCCACTACACCCAATCCAGCAGATGGGCACTCAACAAGGAGTGTTCACGGTTAAAGAAATGAGTACCTTACACCGCAGAAGTGGCATCAATTTCACCACAGTAGAAATAGTATAATAGGGACCGACAGGTCTTTCACTACACCCAATCCAGCAGATGGAAACCCAACAAGGAGTGTTCTGCCCATCTTAATGTGCAGAGAGTTAATTATCATGTTATTCTAGTTGTGGCCACTGGAGGTCATCAGTTGCCTACTTTTCATGTTGTTTACCAACCTTTCCCTCCTAAGAGCAATGTCTTATGGGTTAGTTCCGCCCACATTCTTCTTGTGAAGACAAGCTTCAGTAGCCATTTTTCCTCAGATCTGCAGAGAGGCACACGTGCTCCTGTCTCGCTTACTTTCTTACCCCTGTCCTAACAGATCTCGATACGTTTATAAAGGTTTAATGCATCTTATGTTTGTGTTAGTATTTAAGCCTTATGCAGCTCCTATAGTCAGATATAGTTAGGCAGATGTGCTTTGCAGCTTGCAGTTAGGTTAATGTGTACTCTGCATTTAGATAGATGCATTCTTGTATAGAATAGGGCAGTGCTGTTAGAATTACTGTGTAATGCACTCTGTATAATTCTTGCTGTTATGTCCCAGTTATTTATGTGATTGCACCCTGTATGTGCATATACTGAAATGCTGTTATTCTTTACAGTTTTTCACCAGTCATCCACTATGATCAGTCATCCACTATGATCAGTCATCCACTATGATTATTCACTGAACATCCACTTTGTACATCAACATCATTCACTATTCGATCATCTACTATGAATACTGTCCACCATTGTTGTTCAACGTTATAGTTTTGGTTATCATCACCCTAATAAATAAGACTTAAGCATCAACACAGTCTGTTTACTGGGATGTGGATAAAGGTTTAGCCGTATGTTGGAATCCACACAGCATCCTACGTGGAGGAAGACAGAACAGTGAAAAACGAGACCGCCAGTCGCAGGCGGTGATTGTAAAGTAAGAACAGATTAGCTGCCTTCAGTGAAACTGATAGCCGGTCGCAGGCTGTAGTTGTTCAGATTGTACGGAACCGCTAACACCCATACTGCTCCGCATTCGGGTATCACAGCAGCCGCCATACAGCCTCGGGACTATACTGCAGCCCGCCAAGAGAAGCTACATCATTCCCGCCACGCGGAAGCTCACCGCACCTAGACTCAGTTTCCCGCCAAAACACTCAGCAGTACGCAGCTAAGCGCACAATGTCTCGAAACAGCACATCCTCACTTAAGACGAGGTCACGAGCAAGCTCTAACAGGTCATCATTAGCAGAGCTGGCTGCTGTCGCTCGTGCTGAAGCTGAAGCAGCCAAAGCGAGGTCCTCCTTTGCCGAGAAAGAAATGCATCTAAAGCTGAGACAAGCAGAGCATGAGGCAGAAAAGGTACGTTTGCAGGCAGAACAAACTGCACGCCTGCAAGCCGAAACCGCACGTTTGCGGGCAGAGCATGAAGCAGAAAATGCACGTTTGCAGGCTGAAACCGCACGTTTGCGGGCAGAGCAAGAAGCAGAGGGTGCGCGCCTGCAAGTGTCTCTAGAAAGACTTATGGTAGACAAAGAGGCAGCAGCTGCAATAGCTAAGGCAGAGTACTTGGAAGCCATGAAGGATCCTGATTATGAGAGACGCAGCAACGTTCTTGGAACAGATCTAGAGCAGCAAGATCCAGCTCAGCGCGTCGCAGAGTACGTTCATCGACACTCCAGCATGGACAACACCCTCGACAGACTACAACGATCAGCCTACGCCGATTATCATCGATCCAACCCCGAACTTCACTACTACAAACAAGAAGACGTCCAACACAGAGGAGTCGACCACAGCTACCGTTCCACTGAGAAGAAGGTACAGCTCCCACCTCACCTTAAAGAGACATCTTCTTCACCAGAAAGGTACTATGCAGACTGTCCGAAGCCAAGAGCGTCTCACAGGTATGGTGACGCACCACACACTAGACATGGCTATAACATACCGGCTCGTACCAACACTGATCAAGCCACCATAGACTTGGCAAAGTTCTTTGCCCGCCGAGAACTGGTAACAAAAGGACTTGTAAAGTTCACTGACAAAGCCGAAAACTACAAGTCGTGGCGAGCTTCGTTCCAGAACGCCATTCAGGGACTGGACCTTTCTAGTAGTGAGGAGTTAGATCTCCTGGTAAAGTGGCTTGGAACTGAATCGGTCGAGCATGCTAAAAGACTAAGAGACATTAACATAGAATACCCACACATAGGTTTACGTAAAGTGTGGGAAAGACTTGACGAATGCTATGGGTCCGTAGAAGTAATAGAGAATGCTTTATTCAAAAGAATTGATGATTTCCCTAAGATAGGGCCCAAGGGTTATCAAAGACTTAGAGAATTGAATGATTTATTGATAGAGTTACAGGTCGCCCAGAAGGAAGGTCACTTGGCTGGATTGGCATTCTTAGACACTGCTAGGGGTGTCAATCCAATAGTACAAAAACTTCCTTACAATCTTCAAGAAAGGTGGATTATACATGGTTCACGGTATAAACAAATTCATAACGTACCATTCCCTCCTTTTACTGTATTTGTTGAGTTTGTCACCCAGCAAGCCAAGATCAGAAATGACCCTAGTTTTGATTTCACTCTGTCATGTTCAACTACCCCTGGTGTCAAACCCAGTAAGACACCCGTGGCAGTCCATAAAACTGATATTGATTCCACAGGTCCTCCACACAAGACAACTAAGCCCCCTACGGAAGAGAGCAAACCTCAGGATGTCAGTAAGCAGTGTCCTCTACACAGGAAACCACATCCTCTACTAAAGTGCAGAGCCTTCAGGGAGAAGACTTTAGAGGATCGCAAAGGTTTCCTCAAGGAAAACAACATCTGCTTCAAATGCTGTGCTACGACCTCTCACTTCGCCAGGAACTGTGGAGCTAGCGTGAAATGTGCAGAATGCAGCAGCACGGATCACAATACAGCCTTGCATCCTGGACCACCTCCAGGAGTGTTGTCACAAGCAGAGGAGCACGATGAGAAACAGAAGAACACCGACGAAGACACCCCTGCGGTCACCTCTCAATGTACGGAGATCTGTAAGGGACTCAAGGGAGGAAGATCCTGCTCAAAAATCTGCCTTGTCCGAGTCTATCCAACAGGCCACAGAGACAAAGCGCTCAAGATATATGCAATCCTAGATGACCAAAGTAATAGGTCTTTAGCCAGGTCCATCTTCTTTGACAACTTCAGCATTGTAGGCCCCGGTTCTCCCTACTCCCTTAGGACATGTTCAGGTACCGTCGAGACGGCGGGGAGGAAAGCAACCGGATACAAAGTGGAGTCCATGGATGGCCAGACCTGTCTGTCACTACCGACCATCCTGGAGTGCAACCAGATTCCTGACAACAGGTCTGAGATACCTTCACCAGAGGTGGCAACGTATCACCCCCATCTGAAGCGTATAGCCCACCTGATACCTAAGTTGGAACCAGAAGCGCCAATAGCTTTACTTCTGGGAAGAGATATACTACGAGTCCACAAGACTAGAGAATATATCAACGGCTCACTGAATGCTCCATATGCGCAGAGGCAAGACCTTGGATGGGTCATTGTAGGAGATGTCTGTCTAGGAGGAGCACACAAGCCGGTCTCAGTTAACAGTATGCTTACCAGCACACTAGAAAATGGACGTCCATCTCTCTTCCAGCCGTGTCACAATAGTCTGCTGGTAAAGGAACTACCGAGCAGCACTCCCCTACCTTGCCCTTTCTCAGTTCCTATCAACGATGACCACGCCTGTGAAGGTGAACAAGACCACATAGGATGTACAGTCTTCCACAGGACGAAGGAAGACAACAAGGTAGCGATGTCTATAGAAGACAAGATATTCCTGGACATCATGGACGAACAAATAGTCAAGGATACGGCGAATAGTTGGGTCGCACCTCTACCATTTCGACCTCAGAGGAGACGCCTACCCAACAACAAGGAATTGGTCTACAGCAGATTCATCTCCCTAAGACACAAGCTTCAGAAGTCACCTGAGACGAAGGAACATTTCTTTACCTTCATGGGAAAGATATTCCAAAACAACCACGCAGAGATTGCACCTGCACTTCGACATGGAGAGGAGTGTTGGTACCTGCCCATCTTCGGAGTGTACCATCCTAAGAAGCCAGGTCAAATTAGAGTGGTATTCGACTCAAGTGCCAAATGCGAAGACGTGTCATTGAATGATGTCTTACTGTCGGGCCCAGACCTCAACAACAGACTTCTGGAAGTATTGCTCTGTTTCCGTAGAGATTCAGTGGCATTTATGGCCGACATACAACAGATGTTCCACTGTTTTCTCGTCAAAGAGGAACACAGAAACTACCTGAGGTTCTTCTGGTACCGTGACAACGACTCGGACGAAGACATCGCAGAGTACCGGATGCGGGTACACATCTTTGGGAACAGTCCTTCCCCAGCGGTCGCAATCTACGGCCTCCGACATTCTGCCAAAAAGGGTGAAGAAGAGTATGGCTCGGACGTCAGGTCCTTTGTGGAAAAGGATTTTTACGTGGATGACTGTTTTGAGTCCACACCGACAAGTGAGGCCGCAATCAGTCTACTAAAGAGGACTCGTGACATGCTCGCTCAGTCTAACCTAAGGTTACACAAGATTTCTTCCAACAGCCGAGAGTTGATGGAAGCCTTTCCCTCTGAAGACTATTCCAGCGATCTAAAGGATTTAGACCTCAGCATCGACCCCCTTCCTATGCAGCGGAGCCTTGGATTGCAGTGGGACCTGAAGACAGATACCTTCACCTTTCAGATCAGCAAGGATGAGAAACCCTTCACGCGCAGAGGAGTTCTTTCCTTCGTGAATAGTTTATACGACCCCTTGGGGTTCATAGCTCCAGTAACCATCCAAGGAAAGCTGATGCTCAGGGACTTCACCCAAGACACTACTGAATGGGATGATCCACTTCCAGCGGGAAAGGCTGACCTGTGGGCAGAGTGGAGGAAGTCTCTTGAAGCCCTGACCAACCTTCGTGTGAAACGACCGTATGCTCCTGTGCCATCCACAGAGGTCAAAACGCAAACACTTTGTATTTTCTGTGATGCATCAGTCAAAGCGATTGCAGCAGTAGCGTACCTCAAATCCACAGACGTAAGCGGACAATGCCATATCGGGTTCGTTATGAGCCGGACGAAATTGGCGCCACTTCGTGAACACACGATACCCAGACTGGAACTCTGCGCTGCTGTCCTCGCAGTTGAGTTGGCCGAGCTGGTCTCGGATGCGATGGGCCTGAAGATCGGGGATGCAGAGTTCTACACCGATAGCAAGGTGGTACTGGGGTACATCTGTAACGAGACACGACGCTTCTACGTCTACGTCAGCAACCGGGTACTTCGGGTAAGAAGATCCACCGACCCTAATCAGTGGCACTACGTACCTACTCACCACAATCCTGCGGACCACGCGACTAGATCCGTTGCACCCAGTCATCTGAAGGACACTTCATGGTTCACAGGTCCTACCTCTTTGTACCGTTCGATGTCCCACATCAGCAGGCCTGAAACTTTCGAACTAGTGGGTCCAGACACAGATGAAGAGATCCGACCTCAAGTGTCTGCTCTACATACAGAGATTTCAAGCTGCCACCTCGAATCTCACCGGTTCAGCAGGTTCTCCACATGGAAGTCACTTGTTCGAGCTATAGCTTGTCTATTTCATGTAACCCAGTCCTACAAGACAGCACTTTCTAGTGATTCTGGAGATCCATCCATCCTTACTCCTGCAATGTTACTCACACAGAAAACCTGTGTTCCGAAAGCTCCACTCGGAGAATTCAATGACAAAGACCTCTACAGACGACAATGGAGGCAAGTACAAAGCGTGTCCAACTTCTTCTGGAATAGATGGAGGAAACAGTATCTCTCCACTCTGCAAAGCAGGACAAAGTGGCAGAAAGACCGCCCAAACATTCAATCTGGCGATGTTGTACTCGTCAAAGACAGTCAGTCACATCGGAACGAGTGGCCACTCGGCCTAGTCATTAAGACCCTGCCCAGTAAAGATGGGAAAGTGCGGAAAGTAGAGGTCAGAGTGTGCAAGCTTAGAGAAAACAAACTGTTCCTCAGACCCGTTACCAAGCTTGTATTATTATTTTCCCCAAAAGAACCTAATTGTGGCATCTGTTGACGCCAAGCGGGGAGTGTTCTGCCCATCTTAATGTGCAGAGAGTTAATTATCATGTTATTCTAGTTGTGGCCACTGGAGGTCATCAGTTGCCTACTTTTCATGTTGTTTACCAACCTTTCCCTCCTAAGAGCAATGTCTTATGGGTTAGTTCCGCCCACATTCTTCTTGTGAAGACAAGCTTCAGTAGCCATTTTTCCTCAGATCTGCAGAGAGGCACACGTGCTCCTGTCTCGCTTACTTTCTTACCCCTGTCCTAACGGATCTCGGTACGTTTATAAAGGTTTAATGCATCTTATGTTTGTGTTAGTATTTAAGCCTTATGCAGCTCCTGTAGTCAGATATAGTTAGGCAGATGTGCTTTGCAGCTTGCAGTTAGGTTAATGTGTACTCTGCATTTAGATAGATGCATTCTTGTATAGAATAGGGCAGTGCTGTTAGAATTACTGTGTAATGCACTCTGTATAATTCTTGCTGTTATGTCCCAGTTATTTATGTGATTGCACCCTGTATGTGCATATACTGAAATGCTGTTATTCTTTACAGTTTTTCACCAGTCATCCACTATGATCAGTCATCCACTATGATCAGTCATCCACTATGATTATTCACTGAACATCCACTTTGTACATCAACATCATTCACTATTCGATCATCTACTATGAATACTGTCCACCATTGTTGTTCAACGTTATAGTTTTGGTTATCATCACCCTAATAAATAAGACTTAAGCATCAACACAGTCTGTTTACTGGGATGTGGATGAAGGTTTAGCCGTATGTTGGAATCCACACAGCATCCTACGTGGAGGAAGACAGAACATTATTCACATTTAAAGAAATGAGAGCCTGACACCCCTGAAGTGGAATAACTGTCACGAGAATAGAAATAGCATAATTGGGACCGAGACGTCTTCCATTACATGTAACCCAGCAGATGTAGACCAACCATGACTGTTCACATTTCCAAAAATTTGTGTTAACATCAGCGGCAGCAGGCACAGAAGCCACACTAAAGATATCAGAGTGCAGTTACGTGACATTAAGGCATCACACTAAAAAATGCAATATCATCTAGTCTGCTTTTAGGGTGCAAAAGTCCTTGGAGATCCATGACTTGTTCATCATGATGAAAGTTAGGCAGTCTACATTTTCAAGGGACAGCCGTATGCGCTTATCGGTCAGGACCCCACCAGCAGCGCTGAAGACACAATCTAAAAGAACGCTGGCTGCCAGGCACAATAAAACCTCAAGGCGTGTGAGGTGAGCTCAGGCCACTCTTCCATTTTGGAAGACCAAAATGTGAAAGGGTCCAAACCCTCCCTGATGGTATTGATATTCAGTTTTACATGCTCCTGCACCATCCTCTCCATTCATTCACCACGTGTAAGACTTGGACTCTGTTGTACTGGTGCATGAGTTGGTCAAAAAAAGTGTCAAAGGACTCACAGAAATTGCTTCTTCTACTTCCACCACTGCTGCTGCTGATAATGTTTTGGCATTGACGAATTGACGTGCCTGAGGTTGGAAGTCTATAGCTGCAATGCGAACTGTGTGCTTCACTGCTTTCTTGGGGAAAAGCTCTCTTAAGGTTGTGTAAAAGTGTGTTTCGATACTCCAGCATTCGCGGGTCCCTTTCTAGGGTGGGAATCATCTGGCAAAATTTGGCTTTATAACAGAGTGGCAACCCAGTAGTCAGCATTATTCCTAATCATAACTGTGCGGGGATCATGTTGCAGATAGTACAGCAAAAAGGCATTCATATGTCGGGCTCTACCATGAGGTCCAAGACCATGCTGTGTTGGTGGCTTGGTAATGATGAGGCTCCTTTCCTCTATCTCCTCCCACCAACCACGAACAACAGAGAGGGGAGGATTATCCTTTTCATCCGACAGTTGCTCGCCCATCACCTCTTCCTCCTCCATTTGTTCCTTGGATCTTGCACCTTCCATAACAGTTTGCCTGTTATCATCAGCCCCCCTCGATCGCAGTAATCCACCCTTCTTTGGCACCAACCTGTGTGAGGACAGTCTTAAAGTTAGAGACAATGTTATCCCTTCCACAGTCTCTTCTGCTTCCTCCTCTCCTTCTTTGACCACTATCTCCTCCCGTAGACTATTCAAAGTCTGCTCCAGCATATAGATGACCGGAAATGTGATGCTGATGATGGCAGCGTCAGTGTTAACCATCTTAGTAGCCATTTCAAAACTGTGCAGAAGGGTTCAGAGGCCCTTAATCTGTGCCCACTCTGTAAACGTGATATGCGCCATGTCCGGACTGCATTGGCCCAGGCTAGACGACATGACATACTGTGTTGTGGATGTGAGCCATGCAAGGCATGTGTGTGAGCTTGCCTCACCGTAGGGCCACCACCAGGTTCATACCGTTATCAGACACGACCTTCCCTTGCCTCCATTCCTCAAAGGCCAATTTGACAGCAAGTAACTCCTGATTCCCAACATCATCATTTCTCTGCTGGTGAAATTTTTTTAGAAAAAAAAGTGTCATGATACAGTTCGGAGTTAGTTTTCTGCTGTTCCCTCTTTGGACTGGTCATGTGAGAATTAATCCCCTCGGCCTCGCTTTGGAGCTGGCTGGGCTTTTTAAGTCCTCTGTAGTCTGCTGGCCGGCGTCAGTGATAGTTCATGCTTCCTGGCTAGAGCAGCTGACCCATATATCCCTGTGTTCCTTCTGCCTCTGACTTCCCTTATTTGTATTAGACCTGTTCCCTACAGTGTATGACTCGGCCAGATCTTTGACTCCGTCTCTTGCTTTCTGTCTCTGTGCCACGTTCCCCTTCTAGCTTTTGACTCTCTGGCATGCACCCCGACTTCGTCTTATGTCTCACGTTTTGGATACTGTGCTCCCGTTTGGCTCTGACTTCTGGCTTATCTCTGACTACATGCTCTGCTGTTACTTCTGGTACCTTGTCTCCTGTTTGTTGCGGACCAGCCTGTCTGACTACTCTGCAGCCCTGCTATTGGCGCTCCGTGCCTTCCACTGTGGTGCTAAATGGTGGTGCTACCTTGTCCCCCCTGGGGGAGGTTGCGTGCAACTGCCTTGCAGTTGCATCACATTATCACTGACCACACATTTAAAGGGGATTTTGCATTTTTTTTCTCCTGTCATGGATCCGCTTTGTAACTTGGCAGATCAAGTATCCAGTTTGACACAGATGATGCAGGATTTTTCGGTGGAACATCGAACCCTTGCCATGTCTCATACTCGCTTAAGAAAAAAGCTAACGGAGACTGTTAAGACCATGCAGCGAACCACCCTTCATGCTGTTGGTCGACCTGATGATTCAGTAGATGTGGTTTTCCACTCTGCCGAACCCTCAGATAAACTTCCTGACATCTTTTCTGGTGAAAAAGATACATTTTGTATGTTCAGGGAGGGTTGTAAATTATTGTTTTCTCTTAGACTCCTATCGTCTAGGGACTCTATAGCGACAGGGTCTGTTCCGCAGGACTGGCGCATAGCAAATGTGGTGCCAATATTCAAAAAGGGCTCTAAAAGTGAACCTGGAAATTATAGGCCAGTAAGTCTAACCTCTATTGTTGGTAAAATATTTGAAGGGTTTCTGAGGGATGTTATCCTGGATTATCTCAATGAGAATAACTGTTTAACTCCATATCAGCATGGGTTTATGAGAAATCGCTCCTGTCAAACCAATCTAATCAGTTTTTATGAAGAGGTAAGCTATAGGCTGGACCACGGTGAGTCATTGGACGTGGTATATCTCGATTTTTCCAAAGCTTTTGATACCGTCCCGCACAAGAGGTTGGTACACAAAATGAGAATGCTTGGTCTGGGGGAAAATGTGTGTAAATGGGTTAGTAACTGGCTTAGTGATAGAAAGCAGAGGGTGGTTATAAAAGGTATATTCTCTAACTGGGTCGCTGTGACCAGTGGGGTACCGCAGGGGTCGGTATTGGGACCTGTTCTCTTCAACATATTCATTAATGATCTGGTAGAAGGTTTACACAGTAAAATATCGATATTTGCAGATGATACAACACTATGTAAAGCAGTTAATACAAGAGAAGATAGTATTCTGCTACAGATGGATCTGGATAAGTTGGAAACTTGGGCTGAAAGGTGGCAGATGAGGTTTAACAATGATAAATGTAAGGTTATACACATGGGAAGAAGGAATCAATATCACCATTACACACTGAATGGGAAACCACTGGGTAAATCTGACAGGGAGAATGACTTGGGGATCCTAGTTAATGATAAACTTACCTGGAGCAGCCAGTGCCAGGCAGCAGCTGCCAAGGCAAACAGGATCATGGGGTGCATTAAAAGAGGTCTGGATACACATGATGAGAGCATTATACTGCCTCTGTACAAATCCCTAGTTAGACCGCACATGGAGTACTGTGTCCAGTTTTGGGCACCGGTGCTCAGGAAGGATATAATGGAACTAGAGAGAGTACAAAGGAGGGCAACAAAATTAATAAAGGGGATGGGAGAACTACAATACCCAGATAGATTAGCGAAATTAGGATTATTTAGTCTAGAAAAAAGACGACTGAGGGGCGATCTAATAACCATGTATAAGTATATACAGTAAGGGGACAATACAAATATCTCGCTGAGGATCTGTTTATACCAAGGAAGGTGACGGGCACAAGGGGGCATTCTTTGCGTCTGGAGGAGAGAAGGTTTTTCCACCAGCATAGAAGAGGATTCTTTACTGTTAGGGCAGTGAGAATCTGGAATTGCTTGCCTGAGGAGGTGGTGATGGCGAACTCAGTCGAGGGGTTCAAGAGAGGCCTGGATGTCTTCCTGGAGCAGAACAATATTGTATCATACAATTATTAGGTTCTGTAGAAGGACGTAGATCTGGGGATTTATTATGATGGAATATAGGCTGAACTGGATGGACAAATGTCTTTTTTCGGCCTTACTAACTATGTTACTATGTTACTATGTTACTATGTCTGGGAATGAGACTCAGCGGGTAGGGATTATTATCTCCGCACTGAGATGTCAGTTCAGGAGTGGACTGTCGGATTACCTGAAGGATGCTCTGGCTCTCCATCCTCCTCCCAGCTCATTGGAGGAATCTATGACTCAGGCTATCTGAATGGATCAGAGGCTGCAGGAGAGAGGTACTACACAGTGAGAGGTTCCGTTGCTCCTTGCTGGTCCTGTTGATTTGCCTCCGTCTGAACCTATGGAGGTGGAGGCTGCCAACCTCAAGGAGGAGGAGAAGAGACAGTGACGTGTAGAGAAGCTGTGTTTTTACTGCAGAGATTCTGAACATTAGATAAAGGACTGCCCCGCCTGCCTACCGACCACCAAGCAGCTGAGTCTGTGTGATTGTCGTGGAAGTCACCCAGACTGCCAGGTACCTTTTTCTGCAGTTTCAAACATTTTGTTGGAAGTGGAACTCTGTTGGTCGTGGCTCCGCTCCCACTTCTGCCTTCGTGGATTGCGGGTCGTTCATGAACTTTATTGACTCTGACTTGGTGTCCAGGTGTAAGTTAGGGACAGTTAGGTTGGAGACTCCTATTCAAATTGTTGCCATTGACAAAACACCTCTGGCTAAAAATGTCATCAAATTTGTCTCAGAGGAGTTTCTCTTTAAAGTGAGTTCCCTACACCAGGAACGAGTTTCATGCTTTGTTATGGACAATCTGCCTGCTGGATTGGTGTTGAGGTTCCCTGATTACAACTACATAATCCTGCGATAAACTGTGAATCTCTGGACATTGTTAAATGGGGTCCTAATTGTAGTAAAAATTGCCTCACTACTGTACTTGTGCATCCGTCAGTCTGGAAGGTATTTTGGAGTACCTGAAGGACTTTGAGGATGTGTTCTCTGAAAAGGAGGCTGAGGTTCTACCACCACACTGCCCATTTGATTGTGCTGTTGATCTTGTTCCTGGTTCCAAATTGCCCAAAGCCCATCTTTACAACCTTTCTGGCCCTGAACGGGCCTCTATGAAGGAGTATATCTCTGAAAGCCTCCATAAAGGGCCATCTGTCTCTCCTGTGGCTGTGGGGTTCTTTTTTGTGAAGAAAAAAGATGGTGGTTTATGCCCATGCCTCGATTTTTGAGAACTGAATAAAATCACTATAAGAAACACTTATCCCCTCCCACTTATACTCGATTTGTACAACCGATTGCCGGGGGTCAGATGGTTCTCTAAGTTGGACCTTAAGGGAGCATAGAATCTCATTCGTATGCGTGAGGGGGATGAGTGGAAAACTGCTTTTCTCACCTCTGAAGGTTTGTTTGAGAATTTGGTTATTCCCTTTGGCCTGACTAACACGCCTGCAGTGATCCAGAATTTCATGAATCATGTTTTCTGAGATTTTATTGGGCGTTTCATGGGGGTTTATTTGGATGACATCCTCATATATTCTTCTGACAAACAGTGTCACATGAGCCACCTCCGGGCGGTTCTTCAGATGCTTAGGGAGAACTCACTATTTCCTAAACCGGAGAAGTGTTCATTTTTTGCTCAAGAATTGGCCTTCCTTGGGGTCATTTTGTCTGCTGAGGGGTTTTGCATGGACCCTAGGAAGGTACAGGGTATTGTTGATTGGGTGCAACCCAGAGATCTCAAGGGTCTTCAGTGCTTTCTGGGTTTCACTAATTATTATAGAAAATTAATTAAGGGGTTTTCTCTGATGGTCAAACGCCTCACTGATTTAACTCGTAAGGGGGCAGATCTCAAGAACTGGTCAGCTCCAGCTGTGGCTACATTTTCTTCCTTGAAGAACTGTTTCATGACTGCCCCTGTATTGGTTCAGCCTGATTTGTCCAGCGATTTATCATAGAGGTGGACGCCTTGGAGGTGGGAGTGGGGGCTGTGTTGTCTCAGGGGCTCACCACGTTGACTAACTTAAGACCCTGTGTCTTCTTTTCGAGAAAATTTTCCTCTGCTGAGAGGAAATATGATGTGGGTAACCAGGAGCTATTGGAGATTAAATTGCCGTTTGAAGAATGGAGGCATTTTTGGAGGGGGCTGTCCATCGTAGCACTGTCATTACAGATCACAAGAACCTGTCTTACATCGAGTCTGCCAAATGTTTAACTCCGAGATAGGCAAGGTGGTCACTTTTTTTCCCCGATTTCAGTTTTCTATTACTTTCAGACTGGGGTCCAATAATATGAAGACTGATGCTTTGTCTCGAAGCCTAGATTCAATATCACCTCCTGAACCTCCTTACTCCATTCTTCAGCGCAGAGTGGTGGTTGCTGCAATGTCCTCGCCATTGGAACGAGAGATTTGTGAGGCCCAATCTCTTGCTCCTTCCTCCATACTTGACAATAAACTCTTTGTGCCTGTTCAGTATGGGTTAAGGGTGCTTTGGGAGTTCCATGACTTGGCTGTGAGTGGTCATCCTGGAATCTCAGCCACGTGTAAAGCCATCACTAGGATGCTTTGGTGGCCCTCATTGGTTTCTGACATCACTGGGTGTGTGTCCTCTTGTGAAACTGTGTCCGTGCAAAAACCCCCCTTAACCGGCTGGCCGGGGAATTGGGGCCACTGCCAATTCCAGATAGACCGTGGACTCATCTATCCATGGATTTTATCACCGATCTTCCCCCCTCTAATGGCAAAATCATGATCTGGGTAGTTGTTGATAGCTTCAGTAAACAGGCACATTTTATACCATTGTTGGGTCTTCCTAATGCTGAGACTCTATCAAAACTATTCATTGGGCATGGGGTCCGATTGCATGGTGTGCCTGTCAGTATGGTGTGTGATAGAGGGTTGTTATGATCAGGTGGCCTTGGAGCAGCATGAAAATACCTTCGCTGGAGCAGTGGTAACTTTACTGACCGCAAACCCTGATCCTATCACCGCAACTAGAAGTAGCCGTGGGGTGTGCCTAACCAGACCTAGACACCTCGACACAGCCTAAGGACTAAATATCCCTAAAGATGGAAATAGGAAAACTCTCTTGCCTCAGAGTAGATTCCCAAAGGATAGGTAGCCCCCCACAAATAATGACTGTGAGTAGGAGAGGAAAAGACACATGCAGACAGAAAACAGGGATAAGCAAAGGAAGCCACTTCTACCTAGATAGGAAAGGAAAGTACAGGATACTATGCGGTCAGCATAAAACACTACAAAATATCCACAGCAGAAAAATACAAAAACTCCACCACCTAACTAAAGATGTGGAGAGTATATCTGCGACTCCAGCAAGTCCAACTAGACTGAGAAAAACATCAGGCACAGTCTAGCAGGAACAAAATAGAAACAAGATAAGCACAGAAAATAAACACACAGCAGTGTGTCTAAAAAATGAAGCAAACACTTATCTTAGCTGAATTGGCAGCAAGCAGGAGAGGCCAGGCAGAGGACCAACACTTCCAAAGGAACATTGACTACTGGCAAGGACTAATGAGTCCTGCACAGCTAAATACCCCAGTCAGAATTGCAATTAGCAGAAACACCTGTCCAAGACTGCTGCTCAGGAATAACTGCATTACCTGTTGTGAATTCTGTGGCTGAGTTCACTTCTGTGGTCACAAGTGGTATTGCAGTCTCTGGGCTTCCTCCCTCAGGTGTTTTGGTGAGCTCGTTGGCTGCCTTGCTATTTAGCTCCACCTGAGTCTGTCTTCCTTGCTCCTTGTCAATGTTCCAGTGTTGGATCTGAGCTACTGCATCTTTCCTTGGGCCTGCTGCTCTGCTAGATAAGTGCTTCTAGTTTGTTTTCTGTTTTTTCTGTCCAGCTTGCTATTAACTTTTGCTGGAAGCTCTGAGAAGCAAAGGGGTGCACCGCCGTGCTGTTAGTTCGGCACGGTGGGTCTTTTTGCCCCTTTGCGTGGTTTTCGTTTTAGGGTTTTTTGTAGACTGCATAGTTCTCTTTGCTATCCTCGCTCTGTCTAGAATATCGGGCCTCACTTTGCTGAATCTATTTCATTCCTACGTTTGTCTTTTCATCTTGCTAACAGTCATTATATGTGGGGGGCTGCCTATTCCTTTGGGGTATTTCTCTGAGGTAAGTCAGGCTTGTATTTCTATCTTCAGGCTAGTCAGTTCCTCAGGCAGTGCCGAGTTGCATAGGTAGTTGATAGGCGCAATCCACTGCTGCTTATAGTTGTGTGAGGATAGATCAGGTACTGCAGTCTACAGAGATTCCAAGTCTCAGAGCTCGTCCTATTGTTTTTGGTTATTGCCAGATCTCTGTATGTGCGCTGATTACTGCACGCTGTGTTGCCTGATTGCCAGCCATAACAATTACCATCAACAACCACCGGAGGGAGCCCAAGAGCAGAATTCACAACAGTACCCCCCCCTTGAGGAGGGGTCATCGATCCCTCACCAGAGCCCCCCGGCCGGTCAGGACGAGCAAGATGAAAGGCACGAACCAAATCAGCGGCATGAACATCAGAGGCCGAAACCCAAGAATTATCCTCCTGGCCATAACCCTTCCATTTGACAAGGTACTGAAGCTTCCGCCTCGAAAAACGAGAATCCAAAATCTTCTCAACCACATATTCCAACTCCCCATCGACCAACACAGGGGCCAGAGGATCAACAGAGGGAACAACGGGCTCCACATATTTCCGCAACAAAGATCTATGGAAGACATTATGGATAGCAAAAGAGGCCAGAAGCGCCAGACGAAAAGACACCGGATTAATAATCTCAGAAATCCTATAAGGACCAATAAACCGAGGCTTAAACTTAGGAGAAGAAACCTTCATAGGAACATGATGGGAAGATAATCAAACCAGATCCCCAACCCGAAGCCGGGAACCAAAACAGCGACGTCGATTAGCAAAAAGTTGAGCCTCCTCCTGAGACAACACCAAATTGTCCACCACCTGAGCCCAAATCTGCTGCAACCTGTCAACCATAGAATCCACACCAGGAAAGTCAGAAGACTCAACCTGCCCAGAAGAAAAACGAGGATGAAAACCAAAATTACAAAAAAAAGGCAAAACCAAAGTAGCCGAACTAGCCCGATTATTAAGGGCAAACTCGGCCAATGGCAAAAAAGCCACCCAATCATCCTGATCAGCAGACACAAAGCATCTCAAATAAGTCTCCAAAGTCTGATAAGTACGCTCGGTCTGGCCATTTGTCTGAGGATGAAATGCAGAAGAAAAAGACAAATCAATGCCCAGCCTAGCACAAAAGGCCCGCCAAAACCTAGAAACAAACTGGGAACCTCTGTCGGACACAATATTCTCAGGAATACCATGCAAACGGACCACATGCTGAAAAAACAACGGAACCAAATCAGAAGAAAAAGGCAATTTAGGCAAAGGCACCAAATGAACCATCTTAGAGAATCGGTCACAAACAACCTAGATAACAGACATCCTCTGGGAAACAGGAAGATCGGAAATAAAATCCATAGAAATATGCGTCCAGGGCCTCTCAGGGACCGGCAATGGCAAAAGCAACCCACTAGCACGGGAGCAACAAGGCTTGGTCCGCGCACAAGTCCCACATGACTGCACAAAAGACCGCACATCACGCGATAAAGAAGGCCACCAAATTGACCTACCAACCAAGTCTCTGGTACCAAAAATGGCAGGATGACCAGCCAACACAGAAGAGTGAGCCTCAGAAATCACTCTACTAGTCCATCTGTCAGGAACAAACAGCTTCCCCACAGGACAACGATCAGGTTTGTCAGCCTGCAATTTCTGAAGAACCCGTCGTAAATCAGGAGAAACGGCAGAAAGGACCACCCCTTCCTTCAAAATACCGACTGGTTCCAAGACCTCAGGAGAATCAGGCAAAAAACTCCTAGAGAGGGCATGAGCCTTAATATTCTTAGAACCCGGAAGGTACGAGACCAAGAAATCAAAACGAGAAAAAAACAAGGACCATCGAGCCTGTCTAGGATTCAACCGTTTGGCAGACTCGAGGTAAATCAGATTCTTATGATCGGTCAAGACCACAATACGGTGCTTAGCTCCCTCAAGCCAATGTCGCCACTCCTCAAACGCCCACTTCATAGCCAACAACTCCCGATTGCCGACATCATAATTGCGTTCAGCAGGCGAAAACTTACGGGAAAAGAAGGCACACGGTTTCATTAAGGAACCAACAGGATCCCTCCGAGACAAACAGCCCCTGCCCCAATCTCAGAAGCGTCAACCTCAACCTGAAACGGAAGAGAAACATCCGGTTGACGCAACACAGGAGCAGAAGTAAAACGATGCTTAAGTTCCTGAAAGGCAGAGACAGCCACAGGGGACCAATTCGCCACATCAGCGCCCTTCTTCGTCAAATCAGTCAAGGGTTTAACCACGCTGGAAAAATTAGCAATGAAACGGCGATAAAAATTAGCAAAACCCAAAAATTTCTGAAGGCTCTTCACGGATGTGGGCTGAATCTAATCATGAATGGCCTGAACCTTAACCGGATCCATGTCTATAGACGAGGGAGAAAAAATAAAGCCCAAAAAGGAAACCTTCTGCACCCCAAAAAGACTCTTAGACCCTTTCACAAACAAGGCATTGTCACGAAGGATCTGAAATACCATCCTGACCTGCTGCACATGAGACTCCCAATCATCGGAAAAAATCAAAATATCGTCCAAATATACAATCAGGAATTTATCAAGATAATCCCGGAAGATATCATGCATGAAGGACTGAAAAACAGATGGAACATTAGAGAGTCCGAATGGCATCACAAGGTATTCAAAATGGCCCTCGGGCGTGTTAAACGCAGTTTTCCATTCATCACCCTGCTTAATACGAACAAGATTATAAGCCCCGCGAAGGTCAATCTTAGTAAACCAACTAGCTCCCTTAATCCTAGCAAACAAATCGGAAAGCAAAGGCAAAGGATATTGAAACTTGACCGTGATCTTATTCAAGAGGCGATAATCAATACAGGGTCTTAAGGAACCATCTTTTTTAGCAACAAAAAAGGACCCCGCTCCCAACGGTGAAGAAGATGGCCAAATATGCCCTTTCTCCAAAGACTCCTTAATATAGCTCCGCATGGCGGTATGTTCAGGTACAGACAGGTTGAAAAGTCGGCCCTTAGGAAACTTACAGCCTGGAATCAAGTCAATAGCACAATCGCAGTCCCTGTGTGGTGGAAGGAAACTGGACTTGGGCTCATCGAATACATCCTGAAAATCAGACAAAAACTCCGGAATTTCAGAAGAGGGAGAAGGGGCGATAGACATCAGAGGAACATCATTATGAACCCCCTGACAACCCCAACTAGTCACAGACATGGACTTCCAATCCAAAACAGGATTATGTACTTGCAACCATGGAAAACCCAGCACAATAGCATCATGCAAGTTATGCAACACCAGAAATAGACAATCTTCCTGATGGGCTGGCGCCATACGCATGGTCACCTGTGTCCAAAACTGGGGCTTATTTTTAGCCAAGGGTGTAGCATCAATGCCCCTTAAAGGAATAGGGTTCTGCAAAGGCTGCAAGGGAAAACCACAACGCCTGGCAAACTCAAAGTCCATTAAGTTCAAGGCGGTGCCTGAATCCACAAACGCCATGACATAAAATGATGACAATGAACAGATCACGGACACAGATAACAGAAATTTAGGTTGTACAGACTGATGGTAAATGAACTGACGATCCTCTTGGTCCGCTTAGGGCAGACAGAAATGACATGGGAAGCGTCGCCACAATAATAACACAACCTATTCTGACGTCTAAAACCTTGTCGTTCCGTTCTAGACAGAATCCTATCACATTGCATTGGCTCAGGAATTTGCTCTGAGGATAACGCCATAGCGCACACAGTTCTGCGCTCCCGCAAGCGCCGATCAATCTGAATGGCCAGAGACATAGAATCACTCACATTGGAGGGTGTGGGAAACCCCACCATAACATCTTTAACGGATTCAGAAAGACCCTTTCTGAAAATTGCCGCCAAAGCATCATTATTCCATTTAGTCAATACAGACCATTTTCTGAATTTCTGACAATACAATTCTGCCGCCTCTTGACCCTGAGACAGGGCCAACAAGGTCTTCTCAGCTTGATCCACCGAATTAGGTTCATCATACAGTAATCCTAACGCCTGAAAGAAGGAGTCTACATTAAGCAAAGCAGGATCCCCAGATTCCAGGGAAAATGCCCAATCCTGTGGATCACCACGCAGCAGGGAAATGATGATTTTAACTTGTTGAATGGAATCACCGGAGGATCGAGGTTTCAATGCAAAAAACAGTTTACAGTTGTTTTTAAAACTCAAAAATTTGGACCTGTCACCATAAAACAAATCAGGAGTAGGTATCTTCGGTTCTAAAGCAGGAGTCTGAACAATGTAATCAGAAATACCCTGTACTCTAGCAGCAAGCTGGTCTATACGAGAAACTAATTCCTGAACATTCATGCTAGCACAAGGCTCTTCAGCCACCCAGAGATAAAGAGGGAGGAGAAGACAAAACAGACTGGAGAAAAAAAAAATGGCTCAAGATCTTTCCTCCCTTCTTCTGAGATGCAATTAACTCATTGTTGGCCAGTAGTACTGTTAGGATCAGGTGGCCTTGGAGCAGCATGAAAATACCTTCGCTGGAGCAGTGGTAACTTTACTGACCGCAAACCCTGATCCTATCACCGCAACTAGAAGTAGCCGTGGGGTGTGCCTAACCAGACCTAGACACCTCGACACGGCCTAAGGACTAAATATCCCTAAAGATGGAAATAGGAAAACTCTCTTGCCTCAGAGTAGATCCCCAAAGGATAGGTAGCCCCCCACAAATAATGACTGTGAGTAGGAGAGGAAAAGACACACGCAGACAGAAAACAGGGATAAGCAAAGGAGGCCACTTCTACCTAGATAGGAAAAGAAAGTACAGGATACTATGCGGTCAGCATAAAACACTACAAAATATCCACAGCAGAAAAATACAAAAACTCCACCACCTAACTAAAGATGTGGAGAGTATATCTGCGACTCCAGCGAGTCCAACTAGACTGAGAAAAACATCAGGCACAGTCTAGCAGGAACAAAATAGAAACAAGATAAGCACAGAAAATAAACACACAGCAGTGTGTCTAAAAAATGAAGCAAACACTTATCTTAGCTGAATTGGCAGCAAGCAGGAGAGGCCAGGCAGAGGACCAACACTTCCAAAGTATTATTGACTACTGGCAAGGACTAATGAGTCCTGCACAGCTAAATACCCCAGTCAGAATTGCAATTAGCAGAAACACCTGTCCAAGACTGCTGCTCAGGAATAACTGCATTACCTGTTGTGAATTCTGTTGTCGGGCTCCCTCCTGTGGTCATGAATGGTACTTCGGCTGGTTCTGTCCATGGACTTCCTCTGGTGGGTGTTTCTGAGTTTCCTTCCTTAGGTGACGAGGTTAATTCGTTAGCTGGCTGTTCTATTTAACTCCACTTAGATCTTTGCTCCATGCCACCTGTCAATGTTCCAGTATTGGTCTAGTTCACTCCTGGATCGTTCTTGTGACCTGTCTTCCCAGCAAAAGCTAAGTTCCAGCTTGTATTTCTTGGGTTTGCTATTTTTCTGTCCAGCTCGCTATTCTTATTGTTGTCTTGCTTGCTGGAAGCTCTGGGACGCAGAGGGAGCGCCTCCGCACCGTGAGTCGGTGCGGAGGGTCTTTTTGCGCCCTCTGCGTGGTCTTTTTGTAGGTTTTTGTGCTGACCGCAAAGTAACCTTTCCTATCCTCGGTCTGTTCAGTAAGTCGGGCCTCACTTTGCTAAATCTATTTCATCTCTGTGTTTGTATTTTCATCTTTACTCACAGTCATTATATGTGGGGGGCTGCCTTTTCCTTTGGGGAATTTCTCTGAGGCAAGGTAGGCTTTATTTTTCTATCTTCAGGGCTAGCTAGTTCCTTAGGCTGTGCCGAGTTGCATAGGGAGCGTTAGGCGCAATCCACGGCTATTTCTAGTGTGTTTGATAGGATTAGGGATTGCGGTCAGCAGAGTTCCCACATCCCAGAGTTCGTCCTTTATTATCAGAAACTATCAGGTCATTCCGTGTGCTCTTAACCACCAGGTCCATTATTGTCCTGACCACCAGGTCAAAACAGTACAGGTGGCCCAAAGTACTAATGCATCTCAATAGAGGGATAAGAGAAGTTCTGAGACCATTTTTTTTTCTTTGCAGTGTGTTTTGTCTCTCTCTTCCCCTTTACCAATGGGTGGTTCAGGACACTGGTGTAAACATGGACATTCAAGGTCTGTCCTCTTGGATGGATAATCTCACTACAAGGGTACAAAACATTCAAGATTTTGTGGTTCAGAATCCGATGTCAGAGCCTAGGATTCCAATTCCTGATTTGTTTTTTGGTGATAGATCTAAGTTCTTGAATTTCAAAAATAATTGTAAATTGTTTCTTGCCTTGAAACCTCGCTCCTCAGGTGACCCTGTTCAACAAGTAAAGATCATTATTTCTTTGTTACGTGGTGACCCTCAAGACTGGGCATTTTCCTTTGCGCCAGGAGATCCGGCATTGCGTGATGTTGATGCGTTTTTTCTGGCGCTTGGATTGCTTTACGACGAACCTAATTCAGTGGATCAGGCAGAGAAAATCTTGCTGGCTCTGTGTCAGGGTCAGGATGACGCGGAGATATATTGTCAGAAGTTTAGAAAGTGGTCTGTGCTCACTCAGTGGAATGAATGTGCCCTGGCAGCAATCTTCAGAAAGGGTCTCTCTGAAGCCCTTAAGGATGTCATGGTGGGGTTTCCCATGCCTGCTGGTCTGAATGAGTCTATGTCCTTGGCCATTCAGATCGATCGACGCTTGCGTGAGCGTAAAGCTGTGCACCATTTGGCGGTACTATCTGAGCATGGGCCTGAGCCTATGCAATGTGATAGGACTTTGACCAGAGCTGAACGGCAAGAACACAGACGTCGGAATGGGCTATGTTTTTACTGTGGTGATTCCACTCATGCTATCTCCGATTGTCCTAAGCGCACTAAGCGGTTCGCTAGGTCTGCCACCATTGGTACGGTACAGTCTAAATTTCTATTGTCTGTTACTCTGATTTGCTCTTTGTCATCCTATTCTTTTATGGCATTTGTGGATTCAGGCGCTGCCCTGAATTTGATGGACTTGGAGTATGCTAGGCGCTGTGGTTTTTTCTTGGAGCCCTTGCAGTATCCTATTCCATTGAGAGAAATTGATGCTACGCTTTTGGCCAAGAATAAGCCTCAGTACTGGACCCAATTGACCATGTGCATGGCTCCTGCACATCAGGAGGATATCCGCTTTCTGGTGTTGCATAATCTGCATGATGTGGTCGTTTTGGTGTTGCCATGGCTACAGGTTCATAATCCAGTATTGGACTGGAAATCTATGTCTGTGTCCAGCTGGGGTTGCCAGGGGGTACATGGTGATGTTCCATTTTTGTCTATTTCGTCTTCCACTCCCTCTGAAGTTCCAGAGTTTTTGTCGGATTATCGGGATGTATTTGATGAGCCCAAAGCCAGTGCCCTACCTCCTCATAGGGATTGCGATTGTGCAATTAATTTGATTCCTGGTAGTAAGTTTCCTAAGGGCCGATTGTTCAATTTATCTGTGCCAGAACACACCGCTATGCGGAGTTATATAAAGGAATCCTTGGAGAAAGGCCATATTCGCCCGTCGTCATCACCGTTAGGAGCAGGGTTCTTTTTTGTGGCCAAGAAGGATGGTTCTTTGAGACCTTGTATTGATTACCGCCTTCTTAATAAAATTACAGTCAAATTTCAGTATCCTTTGCCGTTGCTGTCTGATTTGTTTGCTCGTATTAAAGGGGCTAGTTGGTTCACCAAGATAGATCTTCGAGGGGCGTATAATCTTGTGCGTATTAAACAAGGCGATGAATGGAAAACAGCATTTAATACGCCCGAGGGCCATATTGAGTACCTGGTTATGCCATTCGGGCTTTCCAATGCTCCATCAGTATTTCAGTCCTTTATGCATGATATCTTCCGAGAGTACCTGGATAAATTCCTGATTGTGTATTTGGATGATATTTTGGTCTTTTCGGATGATTGGGAGTCTCATGTGAAGCAGGTCAGAATGGTGTTCCAGGTCCTTCGTGCGAATTCCTTGTTTGTGAAGGGGTCAAAGTGTCTCTTTGGAGTTCAGAAGGTTTCATTTTTGGGGTTCATTTTTTCCCCTTCTACTATCGAGATGGACCCTGTTAAAGTCCAGGCCATTTACGATTGGACTCAGCCGACATCTGTGAAGAGCCTGCAGAAGTTCCTGGGCTTTGCTAATTTTTACCGTCGCTTCATCGCTAATTTTTCTACTGTTGCTAAACCGTTGACTGATTTGACCAAGAAAGGTGCTGATGTGGTCAATTGGTCCTCTGCGGCTGTAGAGGCTTTTCAGCAGTTGAAGCGTTGTTTTTCTTCTGCCCCTGTGTTGTGCCAGCCAGATGTTTCACTTCCGTTTCAGGTCGAGGTTGATGCTTCTGAGATTGGAGCAGGGGCTGTTTTGTCGCAAAGAAGTTCTGATTGCTCGGTGATGAAACCATGTGCCTTCTTTTCTAGAAAATTTTCGCCTGCTGAGCGCAATTATGATGTTGGCAATCGAGAGTTGTTGGCCATGAAGTGGGCATTCGAGGAGTGGCGACAAGCATCGCGTGGTGGTCTTGACGGATCACAAGAATTTGACTTATCTCGAGTCTGCCAAACGGTTGAATCCTAGACAGGCTCGATGGTCGCTGTTTTTCTCCCGTTTCGATTTTGTGGTTTCGTACCTTCCGGGCTCTAAGAATGTGAAGGCTGATGCCCTGTCAAGGAGTTTTGTGCCTGACTCTCCGGATGTTCCTGATCCAGCGGGTATTCTCAAAGAGGGGGTAATTTTGTCTGCCATCTCCCCTGATTTGCGGCGTGTGCTGCAGAAATTTCAGGCTGATAGACCTGACCGTTGTCCAGCGGAGAAACTGTTTGTCCCTGATAGATGGACTAATAGAGTTATCTCTGAGGTTCATTGTTCGGTGTTAGCGGGTCATTCGGGAATCTTTGGTACCAGAGATTTGGTGGCTAGATCCTTTTGGTGGCCTTCTTTGTCACGGGATGTGCGTTCTTTTGTGCAGTCCTGTGGGACTTGTGCTCGGGCTAAGCCCTGCTGTTCTCGTGCCAGTGGGTTGCTTTTGCCCTTGCTGGTCCCGAAGAGGCCCTGGACGCATATTTCCATGGATTTTATTTTAGATCTCCCTGTCTCTCAAAGGATGTCGGTCATTTGGGTGGTTTGTGATTGCTTCTCTAAGATGGTCCATTTGGTACCCTTGTCTAAATTGCCTTCCTCCTCTGATTTGGTGCCATTGTTTTTCCAGCATGTTGTTCGTTTGCATGGCATTCCGGAGAACATCGTCTCGGACAGAGGTTCCCAGTTCGTTTCGAGGTTTTGGCGGTCTTTTTGTGCTAAGATGGGCATTGATTTGTCTTTTTCTTCGGCTTTCCATCCTCAGACAAATGGCCAAACCGAACGAACTAATCAGACTTTGGAAACATATCTGAGATGCTTTGTTTCTGCTGATCAGGATGATTGGGTGTCCTTCTTGCCTTTGGCGGAGTTTGCCCTTAATAATCGGGTCAGCTCGGCTACTTTGGTTTCGCTCTTTTTCTGTAATTCTGGTTTCCATCCTCGTTTCTCTTCAGGGCAGGTTGAGTCTTCGGACTGTCCTGGTGTGGATACTGTGGTGGACAGGTTGCAGCAGATTTGGACTCATGTGGTGGACAATTTGACATTGTCCCAGGAGAAGGCTCAACGTTTCGCTAACCAATGGCCCTGTGTTGGTCCCCGACTTCGTGTTGGGGATTTGGTTTGGTTGTCGTCTCGTCATGTTCCTATGAAGGTTTCCTCTCCTAAGTTTAAGCCTCGTTTCATTGGTCCGTATAAGATTTCTGAAGTTCTCAATCCTGTGTCATTTCGTTTGGCCCTTCCAGCTTCTTTTGCCATCCATAATGTGTTCCATAGGTCGTTATTGCGGAGATACGTGGCGCCTATGGTTCCCTCCGTTGATCCTCCTGCCCTGGTGTTGGTCGTGGGGGGAGTTGGAGTATGTGGTGGAGAAGATTTTGGATTCTCGCATTTCGAGACAGAAGCTCCAGTACCTGGTCAAGTGGAAGGGTTATGGTCAGGAAGATAATTCCTGGGTTTTTGCCTCTGATGTTCATGCTGCCGATCTAGTTCGTGCCTTTCATTTGGCTCGTCCTGATCGGCCTGGGGGCTCTGGTGAGGGTTCGGTGACCCCTCCTCAAGGGGGGGTACTGTTGTGAATTCTGTTATCGAACTCCCTCCTGTAGTCATGAATGGTACTTCGGCGAGTTCTGTCCATGGACTCCCTCTGGTGGCTGTGAGTGGTGCTGCTGCTTCTGAGGTTCCTTCCACAGGTGACGGAGTTTATTCGTTGGCTGGCTGCTCTATTTAACTCCACTCAGATCGTTACTCCATGCCAGCTGTCAATGTTCTTGTACTGGTTCAGTTCGCTCTTGGATCTTTCTGGTGACCTGTCTACTCCAGCAGAAGCTAAGTCCCTGCTAGTTATTATTTGTTCATTGTTTTCTGGTCCAGCTTGCTATCATGATTTTGTTTTGCTAGCTGGAAGCTCTGGGATGCAGAGTGGCACCTCCGCACCGTGAGTCGGTGCGGAGGTCTTTTTGCACACTCTGCGTGGTCTTTTTGTAGTTTTTTGTGCTGACCGCAAAGATACCTTACCTATCCTCAGTCTGTTTTGTAAGTCGGGCCTCTCTTTGCTGAAATCTGTTTCATTTCTGTGTTTGTGACTTTCATCTTTACTCACAGTCAATATATGTGGGGGGCTGCCTTTTCCTTTGGGGAATTTCTCTGAGGCAAGGTAGGCTTTATTTTCTATTTCTAGGGCTAGTTAACTCTTAGGCTGTGAAGAGGCGTCTAGGCCGTGTTAGGTACGCTCCACGGCTATTTATAGTTGTGTGATAGGATTAGGGGTTGCGGTCAGCAGAGTTCCCACTTCCCAGAGCTTGTCTTGTGTGAGTTTAACCATCAGGTCGTTCCTGGTGCTCCTAACTACCAGGTCCATAACATACCACTGTGAGATGGCCAAAGAAAGGTAGTGGTGTAAACCTGTCCAGTAACATAAGTTGTCAGTTGTCTTTGCATAGGACATGATGTTGATTCACTAGTGCTTTCACAAACATTACCACCTACCCAACGTACACCTTGAACACCAAGCCTAATTCCCCTTCCACCAAGGCCTCGCTTTTTCCCAGTCATGTTGCTCAGATAGTGTGGTAGCCTAGGAGCACAGTATTAACAACCAAAAATTAGATTTTAAACTCTGCACCACCTCTGCAAACAGCTGAATTTCAGCAATAGTAAATTCAAAGTTGAAATATGGCGTGCTGCATCGTGTTAGTGACAGAAAAAAGAATTGTTTGAGTGTGGATGAGGCATGTATGACAAAGAAGTTATGCTACAAAAATTTTTAAAGTCAGGTCCCTTGCTGTATGTTAGTAACAAAAGATTTCTTGTGGCCTATGGATCAGGACTCTATAACACAATAGATACTACAAACTATTTTAAAGTCAGGGGTCCTACTGTATGACACTAGGAACATAAGAATTTATTTGTGGCCTATGGATGAGGCCTCTATAACACACTAGATACTACAAACTATTTTAAAGTCAGGTTCCCTACTGTATGACACTGGGAACAGAATAATTTTTGGTGGCCTGTGGATCAGACCTCTATAACTAACTTGATGCTACAAACTATTTTAATGTCAGGTCTCTTACTGTATGAAGTTAAAAACAGAAGAATATTTTGTGGCCTATAGATCAGGCCTCTATAACACACTAGATGCTACAAACTATTTTAAAGTCTGGTCCCTTATTATATGATGTTAATTATTAACAGAATAATTTTTTGTGGCCTATGGCTCTGGCCTCTATAACACACTAGATGTTACAAACTATTTTAAAGTCAGGTCCCTTACTGGATGACGTTAATAACAGAAGAATTTTTTGTGGCCTCTGGATCAGACCTCTGCAGCTTGATTTCAACCCAACCTAATGACAAAGTGTGATACAGTGGGTTGTCTAACTTTTTGCAACTGAAAAGTTATAATTTTTTTTAATGTGCCTTAGGTCTGCAGACAGGTTCATATTCCTGCCACAAAATGACAACGTGGGATACAGCAGGCTGTTTCACATTTAGCTAGTGAAAAAATATTAATTAGAATGCTATACTCATGTATGGAGCGCAATTGAAGCAGTGCACAAAACACTTGTAGGACATGTGCCCTGCTGGCTTTGTCTGTGGACCTCAGTAATGGCCAAAAAAGTAAAAAAAAAAATGCTGGAAGGTAAATTTAACAGCCACACTGGACAGTAGCTCACTACACTATCTGACTGATATACAACCGCCTAACTAGCTAAAATCTTGCTGTTAACAGTGCCAGCATCAGGAGCAGCCTCTCTGTGCTGTTACAGTGTCAAAATGGCACTAAAACAAGATGTCAGCTATTTATATGAAGGGGACATGTGATTTGAACAGCCAATGACACAAGCCATTTTGTCAGGACATTGCGGGTGCTTCCTGCACCCTGATTGGCTAGCCGCAATGTGCACACATATTGTTAGAAAATAAAAATGACTGCTTACAAGAACGCCACAATTCTGAGCTCTGCTACCCCCCTCCCCTCATTAAACACATGCCAAACACTCATGATAGACCACTATTATCGCTGTTAAAGTGCTGAAAATACTTTTGTGGCAACGCAAATATTTTCCCACACTTTTTACAGCATGTTACCAATTTTTCCCGATTTTATAAAATTTTGCTTGTGTTTCTGATCACGAATCCGAATGTGCCATATTTGTGCTGAACTTATGTTTGGAGATCGTTTTCCGAACAAATTCACTCATCCCTAGTCTTGAGAAGAGACCTCAAAGGGAAATGGGGAAGTGTTGGTCATTATTACTATGTATATAAACGGCCTTTACAAAAAGTATGGTTGAATGCTATTTCAAGTAAAACTCCCTAAAAAAAACAAATAAAAAGGTTCAATCTCCATAGGAAGCAAAGCTTCGTTATCGTAAGAGCTAGTAATCTGTGTAACAGCTTGTATTAGCAGCTGGTTACAACCCGAACCATCAATGGTTTCAAAAAGGCTTAGATATTTGTAGAAAAAAAGTAACAAATACTTATGTATATGTGTACAATTCTTGTTCTGTAGGTGGTTCTGCCGATAGACACTCAGGATCTGGAGGGAAAACCTGCTGTTTAGGGCAGACTGAGTCCCTTTCCAGCCCTCGCTTGAACTTAATGGACATGTGCATTATTTTGCACAACAGTACTAAGTAGCCAGGTTAGTTTCGCTATGGTATCAAATCTATTTCAATTGGACCACGGTCCACGATTACACACCTTGTATATCAGGGTAAGCCAGCATGAGCATGATCGCCCACTGTAAGGTGGTGGCTGTAGTTTCAGTTCCTGCAGTGAAAAATTCCATTGATACTTGGAGCAGATTTGAAATATCAAATGTGGAGTTAGGATCACCACTCGTCTGGAAGGAAAAATACATTTTTTAATGACTAGTATGCAATGCATGGAGTGCATTAATATGTCACAATACTGCATATCAAGAGAAACCCATATAAATAATCTTATTCTAGCCATTTTTATCAGGACTGACCCTAAAGTGGGTTTCCAAGGTTAAGAAAAAACCTGCTTCTTTCCCCCAAAATAACTCTACACCTGTCTGTAGACTGTGTCTGGTATTGCAGCTCCTCTTATGCTGCATTTCAACATATAGATTTCTGACCAATGGTTCAGATTCTGAAATTGGTCTGGTGTATCCATTTACACCATCCGTTGTAATTGTCCTAAAATAAAACCTTCCTATTCCATGTAAAGTAGTTGTCTTTCAGATGCCTGTGGACATGGCACAACCATTTTGTTTTGGTAGACTGAATTTTCTGGCAGATGAGACCTATTTAAATCAGATCAAATTGTCATTTACATACCTTTGCAATCTGCGCCAAATAGTGGTCTATGAGATCGTTAGGCTCCTCCGGCAATTCATTTTGTTGGTGAATTCTTATTTCATTTCTTACAAAATTGTAAATATAGTCTCGATTTTTAAACATTTCCTGATGGGAGCCTGGTAAGCACTTCATCAGCCAAGGAAATGCATCATAAAGCTGTGTAACAAAACCATTGACATCAGTAGTATTATGAATAACCATGGACAGGATGATGTGATGGCTACAATGCAACAGAACATTCTTACCCCTCTTGATAGATGTGTATAGAATCTGCATTAAATTTTGTACACTATATGGATAAAAATATTAAGGCCACACACATTACACCTACAGGAGCTTATACGACATCCTATTATAAAACCATAGATATTAACATGATGGTAGTCACTCCTTCGCAGCTTGTGGGAAGACTTTGGACTGTCTGTGGCAATATTTGCCCTTTCAGAAGAAGAACATTTGTGAGGTCAGACCCTGATGTTGGATGACTGTCCTACTTGCAATCTTTATTCTAGTTAATCCTAAAGATATTAGATGGGCTTAATGCCAAGGTTCTATGTGAGCCAGTCATGTTCTAAAACACCAAACTGCCCAGCCATGTCTTTATGGACCTTGCTTTGTGCACTTGGGCACAGTCATGCTGGAGAAAACAATGCTCCTCCAAAATGTTCCCAAAAAGTTGGAAGCACAGAATTGTCCAAAATGTCTTGTTATGTTGAAGCATTAAGATTTCTCTTTACTGTAATTAAGAGGTCTAGGCCAACATCAGAAAACTAACCCCATATTATTATCTCTCTTTGAAGAATCTTCACAATTTGGGCAGGTAACATTCTCTTGGCATTCACCTAACCCAGACTCATCCACTCGGTTGCCGTGATTCCTCACTCCACAGAAGAAATGTCCACTGCTCCAGAGTCTCATACTTGGCATTGTGCTTGGTGATGTAAGGCTTGCATGTTAGATGCTTGGCCATGGAAACTCATGCCATGAAGCTCTCGACATAGTTTTGTGATGATGTTAGTGGGAGATGAGGTTTAGACTCTGCACTTTATGCACTATGCGCCTCAGCAACCAACGACCTGGTTCTGTAACTTTACTTGATCTGCCACTTTGTGACTGATTTTGTATGGTTCCTAAACATTTCTACATTGCAATAGCACAACTCATAATTGATTGTGGAATATTTAAGGGACAAAAAATTTCAAGTAATAACTTGTTGCAATAGGGGCATCCTATTGTAGGACCACACTCAAATTGAGTGAGTCCTTTAGAATGATCCTTTCTTTCCAAAATGTTATTAAAGGCAGACGGTATGGCCAGGGGCTGGATTTTATACACCTGTGGAAATGGGACTGAATGAAGAATTGGTGTGTCCCAAAACGTTTGTCCATAAAATATAAGTTTGTAAGTCAGTATATACCTCATATGCACCCCTGCAGAAGCAAATTCATATGACTCCTCTATGATATAAGCTGAGCCAATGATGAATTAACCCCTTCAACTGAGCCTGTTTTCACCTTAAAGACCAGGTCAAAAATGTTACAATCCTAACCACTGTTACTTTATGTGGTAATACAGTGGGGTAAAAAGGTATTTCGTCAGCCACCAATTGTGCAAGTTCTCCAACTTAAAAAGATGAGAGAGGCCTGTAATTGACATCATAGGTTGACCACAAAACGAGAAAACAAATCCAGAAAATCAACTTGCCTGCTTTGGCAAGATTTATTTTGCAAATTATGATCGAAAATAAGTATTTGATCATTAACAAAAGTTCATATCAATCAATATTTTGTTATATATCCTTCATGGGCAAAGACAGAGGTCAAACGTTTTCTGTAAGCGACTCCTTTTTTCTCCACTGTATATACATTTTTTTAATTTACTTTGTGATTTTTTTTTAAATATATATATTTTTACATGTCTAAGATATCTGTTCTGAGATTATCTATTAAATCAAAATGTATATAAATCTATTTTTATTTATTTATTTTATTTTTTATTTGTCCCAATATATCCACAAAAAATATATAGAGAAATTAACAGATACAACTGCAGTTGTCAACTATTGACATTGTCTGGGTGAAGTGTTGTGCAGTATATGGAAATTTGATGGTTGAGTTGACAAATACTGCTCTGTATGCTGATGTCAGGGGTTTTCTAGTCCTTTTAATTTTTTTTTATCCATGTTAGACATTTATAGAATATAGAAAATAGAATATTTATAGAATATCTTATGGAGATGAATGTGCTATAAATGTCTTAGATGGGAATAACCATGTAAAGTACATTGATAATTCTAGATAGGCAATTTTACTTACTATTCCAAACTTAGAGGCAAAGCCCTCAATCATTTGCTGATTTATTGATACCAGTTTTTGGAACGATGGATCATCAATGGAGAAACGGTGCCCAAAAACAACTGCACAAATGACGTTTGCAACAGAATGTATAATGAAGTTTGACACATCCATTGGTTTACCTATAAGCAGAAGAAAAACATTAAGCTTTAAGGCGTGATAACATACTATACAAATTTATAGTATGGACGATCATTTTTTAAAATATTTCAGCATCATATTTCATACATTATTCAGATATGTCAAAAGCTTCTGAATTTAAAGTGATTGTGCCATCTTGGACATTTGATTATCAGATCGATGCAGGACCGACCAAAGGGCTTATCTTGATAACGAGGAATATGCAATGAATGCCCAATATGTGACTAACCTTTTTTGGGGGAGGTTGCCTGTCTCATCCTATTGGAATGAATGGCAGTGATATATATGTTTGAGACTTCTTGCTGTCATGCTCCCACTGAATTGACACTTTATTTGACATATTTGGTTGACAACATGTTAAATATGGATTAAATGTTATTAAGGCTATGTGCACACGTTCAGGAATTCATGCAGAAAATTCCTGTGGAAATCCAGACATTTCTGCCAGATTTCCGCATGAAATCCCCATGCGTTTTTTTGCGCGTTTTTTGCGCGGTTTTGACGCGTTTTTTGCGTGTTTTTTGCGTGTTTTTTCTGGACATTTCCCAATGCATTAAACAGTGGGAAATCCGCGAAAAAAACGCAAAATTATAGAACAGGTTCATTATTTTTCCGCAATGCGTTTTTCATGCGGAAAAACGCACATCATGTGCACAGAAATTGTGGATTTCATTAAAAATGATAGGATGCTTAATGTAAGCAGATTATTTGTGGTTTTATAGCGTTTTTATAGCGCAAAAACGCTAGAAAACCGCAAATAATCTGCAACGTGTGCACATAGCCTAAAAAGTATGATTTTATTCAGTATTACAAATCTCGAAGATAATCTCGGCATTCTCTGTGTGATCATGCATACAGCTATTACTGTCAGATACTAAAAATATACATCAATAGCCCCTAAAGACTCGGCACCATGCTGCTGGCACATAGCAAATCATATTCAATATTTTCTATAAACTAGCAATGCAAAATTAGAACTCCACAATTTTCAATATTTTCATGTACATCACAATTCCCTCAAAATTTCACCTTTGTGCAACCGAGTTCTCATAATGAGGTAACAGCAAGTTCTCATCATTTTCTATCATGTTACAAATAGAGTGGAGCAGTAGTCCCTTTAGACTAAGTTCACACTAGCGAATAAAAATAAAATCAGCCAATTTTCTTCCAGAAAAATTAACTATTTTTGTTTTAATTGTCATTCAAATGCTATTCGTATGACATGTGTACAACCCTTGGCAAAAATTATGGAATCACCGGCCTTGGAGGATGTTGATTCAGTTGTTTAATTTTGTAAAAAAAAAAAGCAGATCACAGACAAGGCACAAAACTAAAGTCATTTCAAATGGCAACTTTCTGGCTTTAAGAAACACTAAAAGAAATCAAGAACAAAAAATGTGGTAGTCAGTAATGGTTACTTTTTTTAACCAAGCATACGGGAAAATTATGGAATCACTCAATTCTGAGGAAAAAATTATGGAATCACCCTGTAAATTTTCATACTCAAAAACAACACCCACATCAAATTAGATCTGCTCGTTAGTCTGCATCTAAATAATAATTTTTATATAGCGCTAGCATATTCCGCAGCGCTTTACAGTTTGCACACATTATCATCGCTGTCCCCGATGGAGCTCACAATCTAAATTCTCTTTGGAATGTGGGAGGAAACCGGAGTATCCCCACGTAAACACGGAGAGAACATACAAACTCTTTGCAGATGTTGTCCTTGGTGGGATTTGAACCCAGGACTCCAGCGCTGCAAGGCTGCTGTGCTATCCACTGCGCTACCGTGCTGCCCAGTGATGATCACTCTAAAAAGGATTGATCACACCTTGGAGAGCTGTTGCACCAAGTGGACTGACATGAATCATGGCTCCAACACGAGAGAAGTCAATTGAAACAAAGGAGAGGATTATCAAACTCTTAAAAGAGGGTAAATCATCACGCAATGTTGCAAAAGATGTTGGTTGTTCACAGTCAGCTGTGTCTAAAATCTGGACCAGATACAAACAACATGGGAAGGTTGTTAAAGGCAAACACACTGGTAGACCAAGGAAGACATCAAAGCTTCAAATCCAGAAACTTAAAGCAATATGTCTCCAAAACAGGAAATGCACAACAAAACAAATGAGGAACGAATGGGTGTAAACTGGAGTCAACGTCTGTGACCGAACTGTAAGAAATTGCCTAAAGGAAATGGGATTTACATACAGAAAAGCTAAACGAAAGCCACCATTAACACCTAAACAGAAAAAAAACAAGGTTACAATGGGCTAAGGAAAAGTAATCGTGGACTGTGGATGACTGGATGAAAGTCATATTCAGTGATGAATCACGAATCTGCATTGGGCAAGGTGATGCTGCTGGAACTTTTGTATAAATCATTTTATTGGTCACAGCAATAAAGAATAAAGGTAAACAGTACAATCTGGTAAATCTGTGCAATGATAGGCAATAGTAACAAGTCAAACAAGAGGAGCATTGTTACAACATTTAAGTCTTATAATTTAACTTTCTGATTAATAATGCTATTGGTTATCCCGAGATTATGAGGTGTTAACAATAAAGAACAGCCGGGATAGTTGGTAACCATTGTTAGATTCCTTTGTAGTCATTTAAATACAATATATATAATAAAACTGGATATGAGGAGGACAAACATGGAAAGTAAGAAAGGGGAAAGAAAAAGGGGGTAGGAAGAAGAAGAGAGGAATGGATGAGGGTGTGGGGAATACAGGGAAGGAGTGTGGCTGCCTCCATGCCCCGGTGGACAGAACACATGCCGAGAAACGGCCCAGAAGTACGCGAAAATAAGCTACATAATGTGTCAGGTTCTGGAAACCCAGAGATCTAGTTCAGGAGTTTCCCTAAAAGCGATCCAGGGGGCCCATATGTTGTAGGTTTTTTCTACATTACCTGGTGACTGGTTTATCAGCTGCTCCATTCTATAAATGTTATTAAGTTCTGCCACAAATTCTGTACGGGAAGGAAATTTTTCTTGTTTTCAAAACCGAGGGATTAGATTTCTGACTGCGGTAAGAAAGTGTCTGAGGATACCCCTCTTGAACCTAGATATTGACAAGTCGCATAAAGACAACAATGCTAGACTTGGTGAAGGTTGGATCTGTGTGAAGACAGCTTATTATGAAGTTCAAAGACAGCCAACCACAAATCCCTTATGGGGGGGCAGTCCCACCAGATATGCATGTAAGAGCCTATTTCCTTTAAACATCTCCAGCAGGTGTCAGGGGTCGTGGGGAACACCGCATGCACCATGGAGGGGCATCTATACCATCTTGCTAGAATCTTATAGCTCCTCTCCTGTGATACCGCGCATAATGACGATCTAGACGAGAAGAGAAGAATTTTTCCCCTGTCTTCAGATGACAAGGGCCTTCCCAGATCGCCCTCCCATTTCGAGAAAAACAATGGCCAACCCTGCAGTGGAGCCCTTCCCGTCTTGGAAGATTTTATTTAGCAGCGAGACAGTATGATCCGGGGGGTTTGCTGATATGCAAAGCATCTCAAAGGGAGTTAGCGGCCTGCTGATATTGGTTTGTTTATAGATTGAGTGGATATAACTTTTTAGTTGTTCATAGAAGAACCAATCTACAGGGTGTGTTTCCTCCTCTGGGAATAATTCCCAAAGGGACTTCATCCCAGTTTCTTTTAAATAGTCGTGGATGATGGGTTTGGAATCTTTTCTCTTATTTAGATATGTCTCTCTATTCAGCCCCGCCGGGAAAGCAGAATTGTCATAGATTGGAATTAAGGGGCCCGGGAGAGTTGTGATCTGAAGGTCTTTGTTTCGGTTTTTAATAAGAAGCAATATGTTTCGTGTGAGGAACGGTATGTAGACGCCTGGCCCCACCCCCTTGCCTCCAGTCCAAAGAACAACTTGGGAGTCGCATCCATTAAGATCGTTTTCTAGGTTTACCCACTTTTTGCTGCTGGAACTTTTGTTTAGTGATGTTCCAATGAGATTTATAAAGATGACTGCCTGAAGAGAACATGCAAATTTCCACAGTCATTGATGATATGGGGCTGCATGTCAGGTAGAGGCACTGGGGAGATGGCTGTCATTATATCTTCAATAAATGCACAAGTTTATGTTGATATTTTGGACACGTTTCTTATCCCATCAATTGAAAGGATGTTTGGGGATGATGAAATCATTTTTCAAGATGATAATGCATCCTGCCATAGAGCAAAAACTGTGAAAACATTCCTTGAAAAAAGACACAAAAGGTCAATGTCATGGCCTGCAAATAGTTCGGATCTCAATCCAATTGAAAATCTTTGGTGGAAGTTGAAGAAAATGGTCCATGACAAGGTTCCAACCTGCAAAGCTGATCTGGCAACAGCAATCAGAGAAAGTTGGAGCCAGATTGATGAAGAGTACTGTTTGACACTCATTAAGTCCATGCCTCAGTGACTGAAAGCTGCTATAAAAGCCAGAGGTGGTGCAACAAAATACTAGTGATGTGTTGGGGTGTTTTTTTTTTTTTTCATGATTCCATAATTTTTTCCTCAGAATTGAGTGATTGCATAATTTTTCCCCTGTGCTTGGTTAAAAAAAGTAATTTTGCGAGGGGTTGTATTTCCTACATCTGCAGTTGTTAAATTCAACAAGAACAAATACAGTTTCATATGTCGTATCTGTAAAAATCAGATGCTGTATGGTCGATCCATGTGGGATTTGATGTATTTTGCGTGCCTATAGACTTGAATAGATGAGTCTCATCAAACACATGGAAAAAACTAGTGCATGCTTCAGTTTTTTTAACACTCACATTTGGTCCGTGAAAAAAAAAAGCTCATCTGAACATTTGATGTCTGTGTGATGTAAATTTTTTTTTCATAACAGCAATAAGACCGAAAAATACTTGGCCTTAGGCCACGTTCACATGTTCAGTATTTGGTCAGTATTCTACATTAGTATTTTTCATCCAAATCAAGAAGTGGAACAATCAGAGGAAAAGTATAATAGACACAAGTTACCACTTCTGTATTTATCACCCACTCTTGGTTTTGGCTTACAGATACTGATGTAAAATACTGACCAAATACTGAACATGTGAACATGGCGTTATAGTCACAGTTTTGACTAGTATGCTATCTTAGATTATGCTCAAGACATCTACCCCTTTATGCCTTTAGCACTCTCCTGTAGTCACATCCCTCTGACAATGCAGAGAAAGGCTGCGTTTGATTCAGTGCTGATGCTGCTGTAAGTACAGGTCTGCATTAGATAGCAAGTTTTCTCCATAACCCACTCATAATTCATTGGATGGGGAAGATATTTATCTAATTTTAGCTATCTTTTTCAACAGTTAAGCTAAAGGGGCATTCCCATCTCCAAGATTCTATCCCAATATGTAGAAGATGTAATAATAATAATATTAGCAAATACCTCCAATTAAAATGTAGTATAGTTCTTCTAATTGGTGATGTCGCTTACCTCATGTGCAGGGAATTGCAGTAGCTTTAAGAGCTCTCTAACTGTCACTATATGAGTGGTCGTAACCATGAATACCTAAGCTACTTCAATGCCCTACATGAGGTAAGCGACATAGAGAATCTGAAGAACTATATTACATTTCTAATTGGAGGTATTTGCAAATATTATTAATTTTACACCTACTACATATTGGGATAGGATCTTGGAGCTGGGACTACCCCTTTAATGAGTATAGTAATTCAAGTATTCTCCTACTCTGCCCTGTAATAACATGAATATAGATTGTGCAGTTTACAAAATACAATTTTAATTCTAGATTAAGAAACTGAGTTTAATTTTTTTTTTAAATTGAGAGTCCTCAGTGGTTGATACCTTTTAAAGGGAACCTGTCACCCCCAAAATCGAAGATGAGCTAAGCCCACCGGCATCAGGGGCTTATCTACAGCATTCTGTAATGCTGTAGATAAGCCCCCAATGTATCCTGAAAGATAAGAAAAAGAGGTTAGATTATACTCACCTGGGGGGGCGGTCCAGTCAGATGGGCGGTCCGGTCCCTATTGAGGGCAGAGCAAAGTACTGCAGTGCGCAAGCGCTGGGAAAGGTCATAGAGGCCTGGCGCCTGCACATTGCAGGACTTTGCTCTGCCCTCAATAGAGCAGACAAAGTATGCCTGCGCTGGAGTCGCAGCATGAAGACCAGAAGAGTGTCGTCTGATGAAGATGGGAGGCCCCAAACCGGACCGCGACACCCATTGGACCGGACTCTCCCAGGTGAGTATAATCTAACCTCTTTTTCTCATCTTTCAGGATACATCGGGGGTTTATGTAAACCATTACAGAATGCTGTAGATAAGCCCTTGATGCTGGTGGGCTTAGCTCATCTTCGATTTTGAGGGTGACAGGGTCCCTTTAATGGCTAACTATCTACTGGCTAACACGGTACCAAGATATATATCTTTCCTATATCGAAACTGAGTTTACAAACTGAAATACATCTCCCTATGTTTTAGCATGGAGGTATAGTATAGTGTGTGGAAAGTTTTTTTCATGTATCCACTTGACACTCAACTTTTTATTCATATGCTAAATGCAAAGATAAATTGTCATAAAAATACCATTTTGTGCTGCTAAGATCTCTACAAGGCTCTGAGCTTCTTTCTGTATTCGTGACTCCAATCCACGTTTTCCTAATCCAAGATTCCTTAAGGTCATTAAGCCAAAGCGTCTTTGTTGTCTCCATCTATGCCCATTTGAACCTACGATACCTGAAAATGAAGGGGATGAAAAAGGTTGTTTGTTTAAGGTTTTAAGCGATGATTTTAAAAGTTAGGGAAACATTGTAAATATTCCATGTTAAATCTGCTATAGAAAAACATTTAAATTAAAATATCACTTTTCACTATTTTGAGCATAGTTATACATTACCTTAGAAATTGGGGTAATGTATAGTTAGTGTTTCGTACCTCTGAATAGTACACTTCCTCAGTTATCCCTTGACCCTACCTTTTCCATGTGTAACATCAGCCATGAAGCTGGTGACTGGGCGTCCAGACAACTCTTCTGAGTGAGAGACAATTGCATTCCTCACAGCCTTGTATCCATGCAGTACTATCAGAGGAGTCTCACCAATCCAAACAGTGTACATATTCCCATAAAGTTTAGTCAACTGTAAGAAAAAATATAGATTTTAGGTTACAAGAAGGTACAAACTCTGGGCCCTCAAGAGGATGGGCTGATTGTTGAGGGTCCAACCACTGGGACCTATAGCAATCTCAAAAATGGGGCTCTTCAGTGCTCTGTCTTGAATGAACCAGGGAGAGGTTAGCATATTCAGCCTCCGCTCCATTCATTATCTGCTGGACTGCTGTAAACTTTCATGGCCTGTACCACAGAAATTGGCTGGAGTAGAAGCTTAACATGATGCACATCTCTGCTCCATTCAGGAGAGGGCTCCCCACTCTCAGCGTTTCATAGCCTCATGATTATTGAAATCACTTGGGTTCTGACCACTGGGATAGTGGACAACTTCTGATTTTAAGAAGGCTTCTTTAAAATTAAATGCATAAGAACATTATGAAACCATTAGCTCACTATAAAGTGTTCTTTAAAGTGCTCCTTATACAGAAATGGGGTTATAGTTCAAAGGGAAACAGTTAGCCATTTGCTGCTGATGACAGCGTAAAAGAAGGATAAGTTCCCTCATTACATAATTATTTTTTACTATGAAATGTTGCAATGTTTCGGGGAAAACACATAGTAACATGAAAAACAAAACGGGTATGGAGGGCTAATATCATGGTAAAGCCTGCATTTATAGGAAGATCGGAACCAACTGTGTTTGGATGTAATCAAAATCACAGCATTGTGAAGGGCGGAGCGTTCAAGTAAGAAAAAAAATCACCATGCTGTGATTTTAATTACATCCAAACACATTCAGTTCCGACCTTCCTATAAATGCAGTCTTTACCATGATATTAGCCAGAGGTAAGTGTTCACACTAGGCAGTCAGGTCAGGGACCCATCCGATCCATGAGATTACCTTGACGTTTGGTGGATGGGCGCACATTTTTTGGCCAAATTTTGTGCTAAGCATCTCATGTGTTTTTTCATAGATTTCACAAGCCATTATGCTATTCACATTTCATGTATTGCACATTCCCTTGTTTTAGTACAATTGAGTTCAGCCATTGATCTATTTGCTTTGATCAGTGAGGGTGTCAGGCCGTCTTAGTTCCACATACACACGTTCAGTATTTGGTCAGTATTTCACATCAGTATTTGTAAGCCAAAATCGAGACTGTAAGACCTCGCTCCCATTTCCATATAAACTCAACGAGTGCTATGTACGAGAAAAATTTGCAACATGCTGCGATTCATTGTGTTTGTCAGACAAGAGTCGCCAATGCAAGTCAATAGATGAGAAAAAAAATTGGGGGCACACGGACCATGCATATAGCATCCGTTTTTTTCTCTGCTTAAGTAAAAAATGAACAGGATCTTCAAACATCCCCTGACAGGAAGTCATCATACAGGAAGTGTATACCAAGGAGATGTTGACAGGGCCAAACAAGACACATCCTGGATTTACATTTGTTGCCAACTCTACCCAAGCTATGATGACCACAGTTGTGTGCTTCAATTAGAAAGTAATAAGTTTGAATTTATATTTTAAATCATGCTACGTCTCCAGTATGTTTTTTTCACATATGTCTAACACAGCATAATCAGACATGCATTCAAATGCAATCTGTTACCTACAACACATGCAATCTGCTCCACCTCCTGGACTTGGCTATCCCACCCAATGATCCTCAGGAGGCCATTGAGACCCTTCAGAATCTCACTAGGAGAAGAGACAACATGCCCAACAAAGCCGTCATCACTTCAGGCCCTCCGCTGAAGGCTGGCACCAAGAGCAGCACATACAGTGCTACAGTGTTGGACCAATGGACTATTCTGACATTCAACACCACCACCATGAACCATCAAGTGTGGCAAGTGAAATAGGCACCTTTTTTTGTAAAAAGCATGTGTATATTGTTATATATGTTTTATTGTATATAATTGAAAAAAAATTATTTGGAATTATGTTTTTTTAATGACTATAAACCTACAGACACATTATTAATGTCCTGCTGTAATGGTCTTTGATAAGGAAGAGGGATCTCAAACTGTCCCTGAAACTGGGTCCCTAACTATCCCTTTTCTGGAGGTACTCTTGAAGGTACAGAGGCCCGATTCTCCGACCTTACTATGCTACTGTAAAACCGTGATATGTCCCCTTCCCCACCCCATGAGGCATGGGACAGAAATGTAAGGTAAACAAGACACAAAGACAAAACAGGGATAACAAAAAGCTTCTATCATACAAAAGCACTAACCAACAATATGGAGCACGATAGGGACAGGGAGGAATTAACAAAATGGAAACAGGGACCAGGAGATAAACACACATGTACTACAGCAAGTGACAGATCACTACTCCAGTCTAACCACTTAACTTAGCACACAGCACAGGAAGACAAATCTTTCACTGGCAGGGACCAGACTGTCTGGCCAGTTTTTATAGGAAGAGGTAATGACCAGCTCTGACCTGCGCTGAACTCTGCACCATCCACCAACGTCACGTTGCACCACCAACTATTCAGGAGTTGGCGGATGCTTTAGTCCCGGTCTGGGAGGAGATCCCTCAGGAGACCATCCGCCGCCTCATCAGGAGCATGCCCAGGCGTTGTAGGGAGATCATACAGGCACGCGGAGGCCACACAAAATACTGAGTATCATTTCCTTGTCTTGAGGCAATACCACTGAAGATCAGCCTGTAACTTAATTTTCTACTTTGATTTTGAGCATCATTCCAACTCCAGACCTCCGTGGGATATTAGTTGTGATTTACATTGATCATTTTTAGGTTTTATTGCTCTCAACACATTCCACTATGTAATGCAAGGGTCCCCAACCTGTAACTCGGGAGCCACATGTGGCTCGCGGTCCCATGCATTGTGGCTCGCGACTGTCTGCCAGCTTGGTGCATTAGCTCCAGGTCTAGCAAACAGATATGAAGAGCACATCTCAAAATGGTGAATTTTGTGAGTAGCTCTGCACAGAAGAGCAGATCTGGATGCACATATACTGGTCTTAGGGCTTTAGAGATGATTTAGGTATGGTGCGCTGGAAGATGATACTACCTGTTAGAGGAGCTGCTCGAAGCTGGATGCAACAGTGTGTTGGGAGTGCTTGATGGGAGAATACTGAATGGGGGTACTGTGGGAAGCCCTGGATCTCAGTGTACTGCTTTGGAGTGATTTCTGTGGAAAGGCTTTGGAAATCAATATTCCTGTAATGTTGGCTTTGGTTGACACTACTTTGAGGGGGACTGGAGAAGGATGTTGCTTGTGACCCCCTCTCAGAGCTGAATGTGGCTCGCAACCCTCTCTCAGTGCTGAATATGGCTCTCAAGGTTGGGTATGTAATAAATAAAGTTTTACAACTGGAATATTTCACTCAGTGATACCTAGGATGTGGGATTTTAGTGTTCCCTTTATTTTTTTGAGCAGTGTATATATATGTGTGTGTGTCACTGACATCTATTTATACATATATATATTATGGGCAGCACGGTGGCTCAGTGAATAGTAGCGCTGGAGTCCTGGGTTAAAATCCCACCAAGGACAACATCTGCAAGGAGTTTGTATGTTCTCCCCGTGTTTGCGTGGGTTTCCTCCGGGTACTCCGGTTTCTTCCCACCTTCCAAAGACATACTGATAGGGAATTTAGATTGTGAGCCCCATCGGGGACAGCGATGATAATGTGTGCAAACTGTAAAGCACTGCTGAATACATTAGCGCTATATAAAAATAAAGATTATTATTATTATACGTGTATATATCTATTCTATCTATTCTATTCTAACCTGTCAGTGTGATTTTACTGTACGCGCACAGGAATTGCTGGCTTTTCTTCTATCTATCTATCTAAATAAAAAAGACTTGACAAAGACTGTGCTTTACAAAGACCATGCTGTGAGGTTGAAACGTTGTACCACTTGATGCTGGATTAAAGCCCACAATTTTTCCTTGAACTGGAGTGCTGCCTGATTTTCTTCCATCTATCTATCTATCTATCTATCTATCTATCTATCTATCTATCTATCTATCTATCTATCTATCTATCTATCTATTATATATATATATACATATATATATATATGTGTGTGTGTGTGTGTGTGTGTGTGTGTGTGTGTGTTTTGAAAAATATTTCCTTTGAAAACGATGTGGAAATGACATAGAGAACTGCTGTATGTAAAAGGTCATGTTAAATTCACATTGCAATCGGATAGCAATCGCAATGCACTCGGATGTAAATCGAATGCCATGTGTGAAAATCGCATTGTACTCGCATGACACTCGCATGACACTCGTCCTTTTTTTTGGCCAGATTACTGACCGTTTTTTTTCTCAGATATGATTATGAGCCCATTGGGTCAAATCACAGTAGCACATGGCATCCGATGCGAGAGCCTAGTGAAATTGGGCTCCAGCTCTGCTGCGAGCGGGACTGTCAGTGCTCTGTGCTTCGATCGGTTCACATGTGAGAATCACAGCACAGGCGCAGAGGAGAAAGAGAAATTAATTTCTCCATCTCTTACATTACCTGTCTCGCTGTATATCGGCCTGCAATAAATACTGAGAAAATAACTGACAGCACACGAATGGCAAGTAACAAGAAAATCATCCCACTTTTCTGAATGAAAATTGAACCAATTTTTTTATACTTCTGTGTGAACCTGTCCTAATAGCGATATAATTCCACCCAGGACAGAAGTGGTATGGTGCAGTGTATATATATAGATATTTAGATTTACTCCCCAAAGGCAGTATATATACAGTCTATATATATATATATATATTTATATATATATATATGTACAGTACAGTCCGAAAGTTTGGACACACCTCATTTAAAGATTTTTCTGTATTTTCATGACTATGAAAATTATAAATTCACACTGAAGGCATCAAAACTATGAATTAACACATGTGGAATTATATACCGTACTTAACAAAAAAGTGTGAAACAACTGAAATTATGTCTTATATTCTAGGTTCTTCAAAGTAGCCACCTTTTGCTTTGATGACTGCTTTGCACACTCTTGGCATTCTCTTGATGAGCTTCAAGAGGTAGTCACCGGGAATAATCTTCCAACAATCTTGAAAGAGTTCCCAGAGATGCTTAGCACTTGTTTGCCCTCTTGCATTCACTCTGCGGCGGTCCAGCTCACCCCAAACCATCTCGATTGGGTTCAGGTCTTGTGACTGTCCAAGAGTGTGCAAAGCAGTCATCAAAGCAAAAGGTGACTTTTTTGTTAAGCATATAATACCACATGTGTTAATTCATAGTTTTGATGCCTCAGTGTGAATTTACAATTTTCATAGTCATGAAAATACAGAAAAATCTTCCAATGAGAAGGTCTGTCCAAATTTTTGGTCTGTACTGTATGTATATATATATGTACATATACACCTATTCTATGTGTATATATGTATTGTATCTATTCTATTAAATCCTATTCTATACTGTACGCGGCAGATCATTTGATGGATTTTAATCTATCTAATATATATATACTGTATGTATGTTTTGAAGAATATTTGGTTTTAAAACGATGCGTACATTTGTGTATTACAATGTGATTTTAACATGAGCTTTTACATACAGAGAACTGCTTATTCAAAAGCTCATATTGAAATCGCATTGCAATTGCAATTGACTCGGATGTAAATCAGATGCTAGGTGTGAAAATCGCATTGTACTCGCATAGCACTCGTCCGTTTTTTCGGTCCGGAAATCGGACCTGGTACTGTGACTATAGGATTAACAATCAATCACGCCATTGGCTAATATTGTTTTAAATTTAGAACATTTGCAGGAAAAACACATTGCATACGGATTGCATACGCATTTCATATGCAAATCATATGGATGATGCCTGAGAAAAACAGAATTTCTGAAGAATTTTTTTTAATGAAAAACTGGTTTCTGTAATAAAAAGCGTGTATCTGTTTTTCCTGGCACCAATCGTAGTTGCTGTATGAAAAGGCTGACAGGTTCACGTTAATATTTTACATATTATATAAAATAAAGTTGAATTACTTTGAATAAAAATGTAAAATAATGTCAATACCTTAATGAATGTTTCTGGATGCATATTAAAGCGCATCGTCCAAAGATTCCCAATAAATGGAAATGGAGAAGGGCCAGGAGGGAGACTTCTTGCCTTCCATCTCATTTTTAAGTACTTGCAAAAAAAGAGGAAGAATAAAAATGCTAACAGGAACTGTTGAATAAACCACATAGTGTATGGATAGAGAGATTACACCTCAGGATCTGCCACCTTTCTGCTCTTGCCAACATCGCCTTCAGGTTATTGTGCTTTTATACTGGTATACTGATTATTCTGATGGTCAATGATTAACGTACTTGTATATTGAAAAATCTTTCAACTCTTATGAACTGTGTACAAGGATCGATCAAATTGCTAATATGGTTACATATCGTTATTGGAAGTTTTAAATTTAATTTCTACATATGGACCTTGGTAGATATTGGGTATTTTATGTTGCCAAATGTATGAATCTCCTTTATTCATATTGCAGGCTTGCGTTAGAGTCACATATATTTTTTTGCTGTGTCCCCACAGTTTTATTTCTTAACAGCAGCATACAGTACAACAAAAGTTGAGCTTTTGATGCACCTATATAGCATCCATAACTGGACATGAAAAAGTTGCATGCATTATATCTCTGTCTGGCTCAGTGAGGTGTCTAATGAAAATGAACAAAAGATTGTAACAACAGGATACTACGAGATTAGTTTTGTTACCAATTTTTGACTATTCGTTCTCTTCTCCTTTATTTGGCTGATAGATTTTGAGGAGGACTGTGATAACCAGGGGCGTAACGACCACAATCGCAGAGGTCATGAGCATGACCGGGCCTGTGTGGGTGGGGGCCTACTGAAGACATCACAAGCTTCAACTGGATGTGCATTACAACACAGAGACCCATCGGGTCAGTGAGTAACAATTTGCACTGTGGGCCAATCAGAGGCCTTCAACTGGGGTTGGCGTGCATGTGACTAGGGGGCATAGCTGTGACATCATGCGCTACTGTCGCTTTCAGACTGAAGTCAGCTGCCGGCTACATAGGAGGAGGATGTGTGACGCCCCAGGGTCCTGGTCATCACAGTGACATTGCTTTCCTCACGGGGAGAGTAATGTTACCTTTGGAAGCTATGAAAGAGATCTTTTATCAGGTAACCACAATGCATACAACATGTTCACACTCCAGGCCAGAAGGGAGAGCTCTAAACCTGTTGAAGGTGAACTCCCCTATAACTACATCCTGATCTGGAGGGAAAGGGTTCAGAAAGTGAGAAACACAGAAGAGAGCAGACCGACATAGAGTGTCAGAAGGTCTGAAGGGGTTGTGTAGTCTGAAGCACTACAGCTCCTGGAAAGAGACAAACAGAAAGCCGAACATTCAGTGAGTGTGCAGGAGAGAAAAGCACAGGAGACTGACATCAGGGGAGACCAGCTGCAAATTAACTATTTCCTTCTGAGGCGCAGAGACCGGTAACCGGAACACCAAGGTTGTAAGGGCCTCTACGACTTACATCAGAGACCGGCAGGACAGCTGAACTGCAAGTTACCTGTCCGCCAGACACACCTGAGGCACAGTAACACATAGAGCCTGGGACGTGCTAGAGTCCCTATAAACCGGCTCAAGTCACCAGTTATACGGGTTGTGTCCTATCCTATATGGAGGACAGAGAGAAAACATCTGTGAGGACCTTATCTGAAGCCATAGGCAGTAAGGGACTACAACTCCACGGCGCTAGAGGAAGGCTTTTAACTCCACATGGTAAAGGGGACTCTGGATTCGCTTCCAAGCCGGCCAGACCCTGCCTGCCCTGTGATCTGGTGCTCTGGACTGTGGCTGCTGAAGTCTTCAGTAAATAAGGTAAAGAGACTGCAAACCTGTGTCCTCGTTCTTTACTGCACTTCTCACCATCCTCGTTCTTTACTGCACTTCTCACCATCTTCTATCTACACACCGGGAGCCCTCGGGATATACTTCCCCTGTGGGAAGGTATACCATCTAGCTGCCATAACATCATCCCAGAGGACCCCTTAAAGCAGCGTCGGTCCCCACTGACCGAATACCACAGGTGGCATCATGAACATAAACTTTATTCCCTTTAAGGCCCTCCCCCTTTTACATGGGTGCCCAGGGCCACGGACCGGGTCGCCACCATGTCATCCCCCTGTGAACGCAGGACCCGGTACGAGTACCCCACAGCCCTGGCGGGCGACTCATCTTGGCGTCACGAACAGGATTAACTGACCCAGCAAATCAGGTCATGTGAGCCTAAAAGACTGTGCCTAACAGTGATTTATTGCGAGACTGTGCATTGTGAGTTGCCGCCAAAACTGCCACCATTGCCACGCCGTGTGGAGCGCAAGAAGGAGGAGACATACCTTCGTGGGCGGAGCCAGCCGGAAAGAGCGCAAAGAGGGAAATGGGTGCTGCACTGCGAGAGGAACGCTGGAAGTGAAGACACCGTACAGCAAAGCCAGAAGTGAGGACGCTGCAAAGTGCCGAGCGATGCACCGTAGGAACCACTACAAACTCCGGAGGAGAGACACTGGCCCCTATAAGGTGAGCAAGGGGGAGAAGCTATGTCAGACCAGGGGGAGAAATGGCGGCGGACGCAGCCACAGCCCCTGTGATGCCCCAAGACCCTGTGGGTGACGCAGCCGCTGGACTCCTGGCTCCCCGGACCCCACCGCAGACCCACCTGCAGTCCCCATATTGCCACCAGGCCTCGCAGGCCAGACCCCGCTGCAGCTACAGTGCCCATCATGCCACTGCCCATGCCCTATATTCCTGGAGCGGCCTGGCTTCCACAATATTCCGGGGAGTCCCATTCATTAAGTGACTTTAAGGAAAGACTCTGCAGCATATTTGAGGTATATCCCCTAACCGAACATCAGAAGGTCAGCATCTTAATTGAACAATTAATAGGCGCAGCCCTAAGAGAAAATCCTGGCCAAATATGGAAAAAGGAACTGTGCGGCAGATATTTGCTAAACTTAAAACCATCTTTGACATCCGCACTGCTACAGAAATCAAAATGAAGTTCTTTGGGTGCAGACAGAGAGCACTGGATAGCATACGGGACTATGCCCTTAATTTCCAGGAGGCACTGTGGGCTGTCAGATAGGTTGACCCTAACAGCGTGCAGGTTGGAGACAAGCTCTTAAAGGAACAGTTCATTGAGGGTCTCCTGTCCAGCAACCACAGGACACAGCTGCGCATCCTGGCCTTGCAAAACCCTGACCTGGACTTTGCGCAAATTCAAGGACAGGGCCATCCAGGTGCTGCATGAACCTCAGCCCAGTCGCACAGTGCCCCCTAGGCGTCCAGCCCTCATGTACCACCAGGAGGTGGAACCTTGCCATCAGGTCCCAGTTGAGGCCACGCACAGATTCTGGATGATGACTCTCCCACAGGAACTGACTAAAAGCGTATCTGCACTAACTAAAACCGTGCAGTCCCTGCAGGAGAAACCGAAGGAAAAGATCAAGCTGGCTTCCAGACAGGAGGACATCCCCTGGCGATGACAGAAGAGGATCCCGTGACCAGAGGGAGAGACGACAATCGCTATCATCAGAACAGACGACCCATCTGTCGCCGCTGCGACCAGGCAGGACACATCGCAAGGTACTGTCATTTAAACAAGCGACCCCTGGGGCAGAGGGCCAACACCCAGGAATAGGACGACCAGGCCCACAAAATTGGCGAGCCAAGTACGTCGGAGGACGACCTGTCCTTCCCATTATTGGACACAGGTTCTCAGGTGACAACTATGCCTTACATTCTTTATAAGCGTTATTGGGCTGACACAGACATTAATCGTGGGCCTGATGATGATTTGACAATAGTAGCCAGTAACGGTCACCCGTTGCCACAGGTGGGGTACAAAGAGGTCACCATTAAGGTGGGGCAGGTAGAATTGAAGGCCCAAGGAATGGTGATTGTTGATATTGACCGCCGTAAACGTAACCCCATGATGACCATTGGTACTAATGTCAAAATTGTCTTGCAGAGGTTATTGTCTTATGGTGGCCGAAACTGCTGGTTCCAGTGAACAACGTGTTCTGCAGAAAGAAATCAGAGCTCTGGTGCAAAGACAGCAGGTAGAACTATCTGGTGGAGAAATTGGCCGTGCCACAGTGAGTGATTCAATCCCCATTGCAATACCCTCAGGAGTGAAATGTTAATATGGTGTCGGGCAGCAATAGGCCTCAGAGGTAAAGACTACCATGCCCTGGTAGAACCTGTGTATTCAGATAGTAGGCCCACAATCCTGACAGCCAGTGGGGTGGTTGAAGTCCGCAAGGGGAGGGTACCAGTACGTGTCCTTAACTGTGGAGAGAAAGAGGTCCACCTAACCAAATATGCCACACTTGCCAAACTGTTTACTGTTGATAATAATGTAAGACAGGAAACAGAACCCTTGGTCCCGTCCAACCAGATGGAGGACAATTGCTCTGCAGGACAAATGGAGGATTTGTGTCAGAAATTACACATGGGCATTAACTCTACACCATCACACCAAAAACAAGGGGCTTACAGAGTGGTACATGAGTATGAGTGAGTATTCAGCAAACACCCACTAGATTTTGGGCAGGTAAAAGGGATTCAACATCATATCCCCACGGGAGATCATCTGCCCATTAAGGAGAGATACCGGCCTGTACCTCCAGCTCATTATCAGTGTGCCAAAGACATGTTACGAGAGATGAAGGAGGCTGGGGTAATCAGAGATAGTTGTAGCCCCTGGGCAGCTCCCTTAGTCCTCATCAGGAAAAAGGATGGCACCATGAAAATGTGTGTAGATTATAGGCAGATAAACTGTATTACACACAAGGATGCATACCCATTGCCTAGAATAGAAGAGTTTTTAGCTGCTTTAAAATCTGCTAACTACTTCTCTACCTTGGATCTCACCAATGGGTACTGACAGGTTCCCGTGGCAGAGGCAGATAAAGAAAAGACTTCATCACACCGATGGGTCTTTGTGAATTCAACTACATGCCGTTTGGACTGTGCAACACCCCAGGAACGTTCCAGAGGATGATGTAGTGCTGTCTCGGGCACAAGAACTTTGAAACCGTCTCGTTGTACCTGGATGATGTCTTCATCTTCTCCAAGACTTATGAGGGCCATCTGAAACACCTGGCCGAGGTGTTTGAGGCTCTGTCCAACTTTGGCCTAAAGGTAAAACCATCCAAATGCCATCTGTTAAAGTCCAAAGTGCAGTACCTGGGCCATGTGGTGAGCGCCAAAGGAGTGGCCCCAGACCCTGACAAGGTCACTGTGATCAGAGACTGGCCAAAGCCCAGCAACCTCCATGATGTCCGGCAGTTCCTCGGGTTGGTAGGCTACTACCGAAGATTTATCAAAGACTTCACCAAGAAAGCCGCGCCACTACAAGACCTGTTAGTAGGCCAATCCAAGAAAACCAAGGGTAAGAATGCCCCATTTGACTGGGACGACGGACTGGAGAGATCCTTCACTGGTTTGAAGTTGGCTCTGAAGGGAGATGAGGTACTGGCTTACCCTGAATATGACCAACCATTTGTGCTGTACACGGACGCCAGCAACATGGGACTATGAGCCGTGTTGTCCCAGGTCCAGAAAGGCAAAGAAAGGGTAATCGCCTACGCCAGCAGGAAACTTCATCCCACTGAAAGGAACCCTGAAAACTACAGTTCCTTTAAGCTGGAGTTCCTCACCATAGTCTGGGCAGTGACGGAGAGATTCAAGCACTACCTGGCCTCGGCAAGATTCACCGTCTTCACGGATAACAATCCACTGACACACTTGGACACAGCAAAACTTGGTGCCCTGGAGCAACGGTGGATGGCCCGGTTGTCCAATTATGATTTCACCATCAAGAACCGCGCAGGGCACAAGAATGCGCATGCCGATGCATTGTCCAGAATGCCCAACTTACCAGAGATGGTAGAATATTCAGAAACACACGAAGAAATAGAATTGCCAGCTTTCCATCGCCCCAAGGCAACTCAGTATTCTCATCATCTGAGGAGCAGTTAAGTAAATAAGGCAGCACACTGCAGCGATAGAACATACAAACTTGAAAAAACGAAATTTGAACTGCATTACTGCACTAGAAATATGAAAAATGAGAGCTTTTTTATGTGTACCTGGTAGCCCCTTTACGGCATCTTTCTTATACCAAGTCCTACACTTGCCTTACCTCGCTGAGAATAAACGTCTCCATCTGAATGGGTACATGTGAAACCTCTTCCTAGACCAAAATTCTCTCTCTCTGTGGAGAGGTATCGGACCTGCTGAAATTAAAACACCTGTGGCTAGGAGGCGGAGTGCACGATCAGAAGGCTAGAGAATACATTTCAAAAACCTGACCGGCACATCCAAACATAGACTCAGTGTGAACAGGTGCTGAACCTAGAGTCGCCAACTCGTATATAGTTAAGTAAATAAGGCAGGTTCAGCACCTGTTCACACTGAGTCTATGTTTGGATGTGCCGGTCAGGTTTTTGAAATGTATTCTCTAGCCTTCTGATCGTGCACTCCGCCTCCTAGCCACAGGTGTTTTAATTACAGCAGGTCCGATACCCCTCCTGTTGTGGACCTGGTGGTTAGGAGCACCCGGCACGACCTGATAGTTAAACTGACACAGGACAAGCTCTGGGATGTGGGAGCTCTGCTGACCGCAACCCCTAATCCTGTCACACACACTAGAAATAGCCGTGGAACGTTCCTGACACTCCCTAGACGTCTCTTCACAGCCTAAGAGCTAGCTAGCCCTAGAGATAGAAAATAAAGCCTACCTTGCCTCAGAGAAATTCCCCAAAGGTAAAGGAAGCCCCCCACATATATTTACTGTGAGTTAAGATGAAGTCACAAACACAGAAATGAAACAGATTTCAGCAAAGGGAAGCCAGACTTACTAAACAGACAGAGGATAGGAAAGGTAACTTTGTGGTCAGCACAAAAAACTACAAAAGACCACGCAGAGTGTGCAAAAAGATCTCCGCACCGACTAACGGTGCGGAGATGCCACTCTGCATCCCAGAGCTTCCAGCTAGCAAGGCAAAATCATGAAAACCAGTTGGACAAGGAAACAATGAACAAATAATAACTAGCAGGAACTTAGCTTCTGTTGGAGTAGACAGGTCACCAGAAAGATCCAAGAGCGAACTAAACCAATGCAGGAACATTGACAGCTGGCATGGAGTAACGATCTGAGTGGAGTTAAATAGAGCAGCCAACCACAGGATAAACCACGTCACCTGTGTAAGGAACCTCAGAAGCAGCAGCTCCACTCACAGCCACCAGAGGGAGTCCATAGACAAAACTTGCCGAAGTACCATTCACGACCACAGGAGGGAGTTCGACAACAGAATTCACAACAGTACCCCCCCCTTGAGGAGGGGTCACCGAACCCTCACCAGAGCCCCCAGGCCGATCAGGATGAGCCAAATGAAAGGCACGAACTAGATCGGCAGCATGAACATCCGAGGCAAAAACCCAGGAATTATCTTCCTGACCATAACCCTTCAACTTGACCAGGTACTGGAGTTTCCGTCTCGAAACACGAGAATCCAAAATCTTCTCCACCAAATACTCCAACTCCCCCTCGACCAACACCGGGGCAGGAGGATCAACGGAGGGAACCATAGGCGCCACGTATCTCCGCAACAATGACCTATGGAACACATTATGGATGGCAAAAGAAGCTGGAAGGTCCAAACGAAATAACACAGGATTAAGAACTTCAGAAATCTTATATTGCCCAATGAAATGAGGCTTAAACTTAGGAGAGGAAACCTTCATAGGAACATGACGAGATGACAACCAAACCAAATCCCCAACACGAAGTCGGGGACCAACACAGCCTAGGCGGCTAGCGAAACATTGAGCCTTCTCCTGGGACAATATCAAATTGTCCACCACATGAGTCCAAATCTGCTGTAACCTGTCCACCACAGTATCCACACCAGGACAGTCCGAAGGCTCAACCTGCCCTGAAGAGAAACGAGGATGGAAACCAGAATTACAGAAAAAAGGAGAAACCAAAGTAGCCGAGCTGGCCCGATTATTAAGGGCGAACTCAGCCAAAGGCAAGAAGGACACCCAATCATCCTGATCAGCAGAAACAAAGCATCTCAGATATGTTTCCAAAGTCTAATTAGTTCGTTCGGTTTGGCCATTAGTCTGAGGATGGAAAGCCGAAGAAAAAGACAAATCAATGCCCATCTTAGCACAAAAGAACCGCCAAAACCTCGAAACAAACTGGGAACCTCTGTCCGAGACGATGTTCTCCGGAATGCCATGCAAACGAACCACATGCTGGAAAAACAAGCAATATAGACAAGGGTACCAAATGGACCATCTTAGAGAAGCGATCACAAACCACCCAAATGACCGACATCCTTTGAGAAACAGGGAGATCAGAAATAAAATCCATGGAAATATGCGTCCAGGGCCTCTTCAGGACCGGCAAGGGCAAAAGCAACCCACTGGCACGAGAACAGCAGGGCTTAGCCCGAGCTCAAGTCCCACAGGACTGCACAAAAGAACGCACATCCCGTGACAAAGAAGGCCACCAAAAGGATCTAGCCACCAAATCTCTGGTACCAAAGATTCCAGGATGACCAGCCAAAACCGAACAATGAACCTCAGAGATAACTCTACTAGTCCATCTATCAAGGACAAACAGTTTCTCCGTTGGACAACGGTCAGGTCTATCAGCCTGAAACTTCTGCAGCACGCGCCGCAAATCAGGGGAGATGGCAGACAAAATTAGCCCCTCTTTAAGAATGCCCGCCGGCTCCGGAACACCCGGAGAGTCAGGCACAAAACTCCTTGACAGGGCATCAGCCTTCACATTCTTAGATCCCGGAAGGTATGAAACCACAAAATCAAAACGGGAGAAAAAGAGCGACCATCGAGCATGTCTAGGATTCAACCGTTTGGCAGACTCGAGATAAGTCAAATTCTTGTGATCCGTCAAGACCACCACGCGATGTTTAGCTCCTTCAAGCCAATGTCGCCATTCCTCGAATGCCCACTTCATGGCCAACAACTCTCGATTGCCAACATCATAATTGCGCTCAGCGGGTGAGAATTTTCTAGAAAAGAAGGCACATGGTTTCATCACCGAACCATCAGAACTTCTTTGTGACAAAACAGCCCCTGCTCCAATCTCAGAACCATCAACCTCAACCTGAAACGGGAGCGAAACATCTGGCTGGCACAACACAGGTGCAGAAGAAAAACGACGCTTCAACTCCTGAAAAGCCTCTACAGCCGCAGAGGACCAATTGACCACATCAGCACCTTTCTTGGTCAAATCAGTCAACGGTTTAGCAATACTAGAAAAATTAGCGATGAAGCGACGGTAAAAATTAGCAAAGCCCAGGAACTTCTGTAGGCTCTTCACAGGTGTCGGCTGAGTGCAATCATAAATGGCCTGAACTTTAACAGGGTCCATCTCGATAGTAGAAGGGGAAAAAATGAAACCCAAAAATGAAACCTTCTGAACTCCAAAGAGACACTTCGACCCCTTCACAAACAAGGAATTCGCACAAAGGACCTGGAACACCATTCTGACCTGCTTCACAAATGTCTTTTTTCGGCCTTACTAACTATGTTACTATCAATTAGGTTCTGTAGAAGGACGTAGATCTGGGGATTTATTATGATGGAATATAGGCTGAACTGGATGGACAAATGTCTTTTTTCGGCCTTACTAACTATGTTACTATGTTACTATGTTACATGAGACTCTCAATCATCCGAAAAGACCAAAATATCATCCAAATATACAATCATGAATCTATCCAGGTACTCTCGGAAGATGTCATGCATAAAGGACTGAAACACAGATGGAGCATTAGAAAGCCCAAATGGCATAACCAGGTACTCAAAATGTCCCTCGGGCGTATTAAATGCTGTTTTCCATTCATCGCCCTGTTTAATTCGCACAACATTATACGCCCCTCGAAGATCTATCTTGGTGAACCAACTAGCTCCCTTAATCCGAGCAAACAAATCAGACAGCAGCGGCAAAGGATACTGAAATTTGACTGTGATCTTATTAAGAAGGCGGTAATCAATACAAGGTCTCAAAGAGCCATCCTTCTTGGCCACAAAAAAGAACCCTGCTCCCAATGGTGACGACGACGGGCGAATATGACCCTTCTCCAAGGACTCCTTTATATAACTCCGCATAGCGGCGTGCTCTGGCACAGATAAATTAAACAGTCGGCCCTTAGGAAACTTACTACCAGGAATCAAATTAATAGCACAATCGCAATCCCTATGAGGAGGTAGGGCACCGGATTTGGGCTCTTCAAATACATCCCGGTAATCTGATAAAAACTCAGGGACTTCAGAAGGAGTGGAAGGCGAAATTGACAACAATGGAACATCACCATGTACCCCCTGACAACCCCAGCCGGACACAGACATAGATTTCCAATCCAACACTGGATTATGGACCTGTAGCCATGGCAACCCCAAAACGACCACATCATGCAGATTATGCAACACCAAAAAGCGAATATCCTCCTGATGTGCAGGAGCCATGCACATGGTCAATTGAGTCCAGTACTGAGGCTTATTCTTGGCCAAAGGCGTAGCATCAATTCCTCTCAATGGAATAGGATACTGCAAGGGCTCCAAGAAAAAACCACAGCGCCTGGCAAACTCCAAGTCCATCAAATTCAGGGCAGCGCCTGAATCCACAAATGCCATAACAGAATAGGACGACAGAGAGCAAATCAGAGTAACGGACAAAAGAAATTTAGACTGTACCGTACCAATGGTGGCAGACCTAGCGAACCGCTTAGTGCGCTTAGGACAATCGGAGATAGCATGAGTGGATTCACCACAGTAAAAACATAGCCCATTCCGACGTCTGTGTTCTTGTCGTTCAGCTCTGGTCAAACTCCTATCACACTGCATAGGCTCAGGCCTATGCTCAGAGAATACCGCCAAATGGTGCACAGCTTTGCGCTCACGCAAGCGCCGATCGATCTGAATGGCCAAGGACATAGACTCATTCAGACCAGCAGGCGTGGGAAATCCCACCATGACATCCTTAAGGGCTTCAGAAAGACCCTTTCTGAAAATTGCCGCCAGGGCACAGTCATTCCACTGAGTAAGCACAGACCACTTTCTAAACTTCTGACAGTACACCTCCGCTTCATCCTGACCCTGACACAAAGCCAGCAAGATTTTCTCTGCCTGATCCACTGAATTTGGTTCATCATAAAGCAATCCAAGCGCCAGAAAAAACGCATCAACATCACGCAATGCAGGATCTCCTGGCGCAAGGAAAAATGCCCAGTCTTGAGGGTCACCACGCAACAAAGAAATAATGATTTTTACTTGTTGAACGGGGTCACCAGAGGAGCGGGGTTTCAAAGCTAGAAACAGTTTACAATTATTTTTGAAATTCAAGAACTTAGATCTATCCCCAGAAAATAAATCAGGAATAGGAATTCTAGGCTCTAACATCGGATTCTGAACCACAAAATCTTGAATGTTTTGTACCCTTGCAGTGAGATGATCCACACAAGAGGACAGACCTTGAATGTCCATATCTACACCTGAACCACCCAAAGGTTTAGGGGAAAAGAAAGACAAAACACAGTGCAAAGAAAAAGAAATGGTCTCAGAACTTCTCTTATCCCTCTATTGAAATGCATTAATACTTTGGGCCAGCTGTACTGTTGTGGACCTGGTGGTTAGGAGCACCCGGCACGACCTGATAGTTAAACTGACACAGGACAAGCTCTGGGATGTGGGAGCTCTGCTGACCGCAACCCCTAATCCTATCACAACAACTAGAAATAGCCGTGGAACGTTCCTGACACTCCCTAGACGTCTCTTCACAGCCTAAGAGCTAGCTAGCCCTAGAGATAGAAAATAAAGCCTATCTTGCCTCAGAGAAATTCCCCAAAGGTAAAGGAAGCCCCCCACATATATTGGCTGTGAGTTGAGATGAAGTCACAAACACAGAAATGAAACAGATTTCAGCAAAGGGAGGCCAGACTTACTAAACAGACAGAGGATAGGAAAGGTAACTTTGCGGTCAGCACAAAAAACTACAAAAGACCACGCAGAGTGTGCAAAAAGACCTCCGCACCGACTAACGGTGCGGAGATGCCACTCTGCATCCCAGAGCTTCCAGCTAGCAAGGCAAAATCATGAAAACCAGCTGGACAAGGAAACAATGAACAAATAATAACTAGCAGGAACTTAGCTTCTGTTGGAGTAGACAGGTCACCAGAAAGATCCAAGAGCGAACTAAACCAATGCAGGAACATTGACAGCTGGCATGGAGTAACGATCTGAGTGGAGTTAAATAGAGCAGCCAACCACAGGATAAACCACGTCACCTGTGTAAGGAACCTCAGAAGCAGCAGCTCCACTCACAGCCACCAGAGGGAGTCCATAGACAGAACTCGCCGAAGTACCATTCACGACCACAGGAGGGAGTTCGACAACAGAATTCACAACACCCTCCACAGAGAGAGAGAATTTTGGTCTAGGAAGAGGTTTCACATGTACCCATTCAGATGGAGACGTTTATTCTCAGCGAGGTAAGGCAAGTGTAGGACCTGGTATAAGAGAGATGCCGTAAAGGGGCTACCAGGTACACATAAAATTGGCCATTTTTATGCGCTAAAAGCTCTCATTTGTCATATTTCTAGTGCAGTAATGCAGTTCAAATTTCGTTTTTCAAGTTTGTATGTTCTATCGCTGCAGTGTGCTGCCTTATTTACTTAACTATATACGAGTTGGCGACTCTAGGTTCAGCACCTGTTCACACTGAGTCTATGTTTGGATGTGCCGGTCAGGTTTTTGAAATGCATCTGAGGAGCAGGCACAGAAACAAGCCAGAAGCCACGCTGAATCCTCTGCCCCACCATGGATGGGCAGAGACCCAGGACAGTGACCCCGCAGTCCGTCTGGTGAAAGAACTCCTGACGCAGGCAGGTTCACACCCTGGTCCAGAATATCCTCAAGAGACGCAACAACTGTGGAAGGAGAAAGGCAAACTATATATGATGGTAAGCTGTGCCAGAGAAACATCGACCCACGCACTCATGAGTAAGTTTGGTAGATAGTGGTCCCAAGACAAGATGCGCCAATGGTTCTGGAAGCGTACCAAGACAGAGCAGGACACTTTGGATGGAAGAAGTTGGAGAGTCTACTTCTTCTACTGGGTTGGCATGAGAAAAGCCATTGAAAAGTGGTGCCGAGAGTGTGGCCCATGTAGCCTGCGCAGATAGGACCATGACAGCCAGAGGGCTCCCCTACAGCCCATAGTCACCAAACAGCCGCTTAAACTGGTGGCCTTAGACCACGTGAAGCTAACACCAAGCCGGTCAGGCTATGTCTACGCTCTGACCATCGTGGATCACTACTCCAGATTCCTGGTAGTTGTACCTGTCAAGGATCTGACAGCAAGAACAGCAGCCAAGGCCTTTCAACGGTATTTCTGTAGACCACACAGAAATCCTGAGAAGGTCCTTACTGATCAAGGACCAGCCTTTGAAGCTTAAGTGTTTCAAGAATTCTGCAACCTGTACGGATGCAAAAAGATCAGAACAACACCGTACCACCCACAAAACAACGGAATGTCTGAGAAGATGAACCAAGTAGTGATTGACCTACTGAAACCTTACCTGTACAGGAAAGGAACCTATGGCCAGAAAAGTTGCCAGACTTGGTAGACTTGTACAACCACATTCCAGTGAATTCCACCAACTGTACTCCAGCATACCTGATGAGAGGAAGATCCAGCAAGCTACCTGTTGATCTAGACATGGGAGTCCTAACCCCAGAAAATACCTCATCTGATGCAGATTGGGATACAGAAAGACAGCAAAAGTATCACCAAGTACAAGAGTGCGTTGAAAGAAGTCTATCCCAAGCCAGACAAAAACAAGAGAGAGACTATAACCAACATGCCCCTGCAATTCCCTTGTCCCCAGGTGAACAAGTGCTTAAACGTAAGAGAAGACTGCACAAACTTGAAGACCAGTGGGAAGCAGAACCATATACCATCCAACCTTCAAACTTTGATAACACGAAAGTCTGCCTTGTTGGAGAAAGATGGAGGAGAAACTTCAACTGCAGTATCCAGAGACCATCTCAAAGTATGCCCTGATAAACTGAGGAACAAAGAAACACATCCAGAAACATCTCCACCCATGGAAACAGAAGAAAAGAGGATTCACACTGTTCTTGGAGATTTTCCTCAGTCTTGTACTCAAGTACATCAGGCCATAGTGATACCTGTCTTGACGTTTCACCAGCTGGAAATACCAGAATAAAATGTGATTCCAGACCATCCTGAACCAGAAGAGACTCTGCACCAACAGGTTCAAGCAGCAAATGTCACTCCAGCAGTGGAACCAGAAAATCCACGCTCTGCTATTGGTGAATCTGTCAGACCTATGGTGAATCTAAGAAGACGCAGACTCTTGCTCAATTTACCTACACAATGCAGGCCTACAGATAGTATACACACTAGTGGGTCCACTACCGTAACAGCAGACATGTTAGATCAGGAACTGCGCAGGTCTACTCGTAGCACCAAAGGTCAAATCCCAGCTCGTTACAGGGATTAAAAATGTCAATAATTGCTGTTACATGTTTGAATTGCTTGCTTATCTTTGTTACAGGTTTAAAAATGGACATTGCGGTAATGGACAATACTTACCCAAAAACTTTCATTGTAAATAGTTTGGCACTCTCAATGTGCACCTTGGTTCTGCCCACTTTGCCGGCGTGGGTAGAGCCTTTCTTTGCTTCATCTGACCAAAGACAATAACAGATGTACTTTTATAAACTTGTTAATGCAACGTTCAAGTGTTCTCACCTCCCATAAAGGGAAGCCAAAGTTTCATAATTGTTCAAATGTTTTTCAAAATGTTTGCATTATTTAACTTGTAACTGTTGTTTTCTTTTCCCAGTCCGGGAATACTGGATTTAATGGGGGGGAGTGCGGCGCCCCGGTGTCCTGGTCGTCGCAGTGGTATTGCTTTCCTCTCAGGGAGAGTGATGCTACGTTTAGAGGCAAAGAAGGATAACTGCATCCAGGTATCACAAACATGCAACACACTCCAGGCCACCAGGGGGAGCTCCTGACCCTATTTATTAGGTCACTCCCCACATAGGTAAAACTGGTCGCCTGTAGGGAAAGTTAATTAGTTGCTGGCTGAGCTCAGCTCAGTTCGTTGGTCTCTGGCAGGGGTGGGATCCTGTCAGTGAATGAAGGAGAAAGGGCACGGAGCTGTGCATGCCCTCAGAGCTGCAGCTCCTCGGAAGAGACATTCAGAAGGCAGAACTGTATTGCAGCGAACATGAAGGAAGTTGCAGCAAAGGAGAGGATACCAAAAGGGGACCAGCCCTACACAGGCTGTCTCTTTCTGAGGCGCAGAAGCCCGGTAGCCGGAACACTGAGGGAATAAGGACCTTTATGCTTTGCTCCAGAGACCGGCAGGACAGCTAATTGCAAGTTACCTGTCCGCCCTACACCCAGGAGGCATGGTGGCAACCTTTGGAGGCCGGGGTGTGCTAGAGTCCCTATAAACAGCCTCAAGCCAGCAGTCATACGGGTTTATCCTATCCTATATGGGGGTCAGAGAGAAAGACATTACTTCTGTGAGGACTTTATATGAAGCCTTAGACAGTAAGGAACTACAGCACTGCAGTGCAAGGGAAGGCTACTGATTTCCACCTGCACAAGGGGACTCTGGACTTGCCTCCAAACTGGCTGGACTCTGCCTGCCCTGTGATCTGGTGCCCTGGACTGTGGATGCTGAAGTCTTCAGTAAAGGTAAAGAGACTGCAACCTTGTGTTCTCGTTATTCTCTGCGCCATTCACCATATCACCATCTACACACCGGGAAGCCCTGGGGATATACTTCACCTGTGGGAAGGTATACCATCTAGCTGCCATAACATCACCCCGGCGGACCCCTTAAAGCAGCGTCGGTCACCCTGACCGGATACCACAGGTGGTGTCACAAACACAAACTTTATCCCTTTAAAGACCTTTCCCCTTTTACACGGACGTCCCAGGGCCACGGACTGGGTCAGCCACTGTGACATCCCCCTGTGAACCTCAGGACCCGGTACCGAGTACCCCACGGCCCCATGGGGGCACTCCATATTGATCAGTTAATGGACATAGAATGGTCAGATTTTGGCAAGACAAAAGTTTTGTCCCCCACAGAAAGTAATGTGATATTCAAACAAATAGTTAACTTAAAATACAAATATACGTTGCATAACATTGGTGAATGAAGTTGTGGTGCTATTAGAGTCATATTTAGAATCTTGTGTGACTTCCATGAGCTTGAAGGACTGCATCCATGCGATTCAACAATGATTCATGCAATTTATTAATGAATTCATCAGGAATAGCAAATAATGCAGTCTTACATGCCTCCCAGAGTTCATCTAGATTCTTTGGTTTTGTCTTCCAAGCTTCCTCTTTCATCCTACCCCAAACATGCTCAATGATGTTCATGTCTGGTGACTGGGCTGGCCAGTCCTTGAGCACTTTGATCTTTTTTGCCTGGAGGAACTTTGTTGTAGAGATGGATGTATGGGATGGAGCACCATCCTGCTGCAGAATTTCACCCCTTTTATGATTTGGAATATAAGAGCTAGCTAATACTTCTTGATATTTTAGGCTATTGATATTGCCTTCCACCTTGCAAATGTTTCGCACACCCCCATACTGAATATAACCCCAGACCATGATCTTTCCACCACCAAATTTAACTGTTTTCTGGGTGTATTTTGGATCCATACGGGCTCCAGTAGGTCTCCTGCAGTATTTGCGGCGGCTGTGGTATAATTCTACTAAAGATTCAGCAGAGAAATCCACGTTCTGCGACTTTTCCAGCATCCATCTGTTTAGCAGGCTGTGGGACTTTTCAAAGGGGGAGCTCCAAGCCCTGTTTTAGGGCAGCTTCCCTCAATAAAGATCCTGGTTTGGAAGCGGAGAGAGCTCAGTTTGTAGCAGGAGTCTGTGTGCGAGTACAGACAGGAGTGGAGCATAGAGGAAAGAGAGAGCTCCAGGAGGCCATGAGCAGGCCTCTGAAGAGTATCAGCGCAAGAATCCGGGTATCGGGAGCCCGGGGCTTTTGTGGATTATAAAACAGAGAGCTGAACCAGAGGGTATTGTTCTACAAGGACTTTGCCCATAATTACCTGTGGCAGAGCAGCACCTAGGAGCCTGGAGTCACCGAGAACAGACCCCAGTTCACACGGCCCAAGCTCCCTGCCATATAGGTACCTGTCCTAAGAGAGCAGAATGATTAAAGACCTTGTTGAGACACTTAGTGGCAGCAGTGACTTAGAGGCAGAAAGCGCAGAGTGATAGGCTCCCACCTGACTTACCGAGGGGAACTTGCTTGTCTCTGGACTGCCCGGACTTCTCTGCCTGCCCTGTGGTCTGGTGCCCTGGACTGTGGATGCTGAGGTCTTCAGTAAAGGTAAAGAGACTGCAACTTTGTGTCCTCGTTCTTCTCTGCGTCTCTCACCATACCACCATCTACACACTGGGAAGCCCTGGGGGTATACTTCACCTGTGGGAAGATATAGCATCTAGCTGCCCTAACATCCCCCAGCGGACCCCCTAAAGCAGCGTCGGTCATCCTGACCGAATACCACAGGTGGCGCCACAAACATAAACTCTATCCCTTTAAAGACCTTTCCCTTTTACATGGGCACCCTGGGCCACGGACCAGCTCGCAGTCTCCGCGACATCCCCCTGTGAACAGCAGGACCCGGTACCGAGTACCCCTAGCCCGCGGGGTGACTCATGTGTATGTGGCAGACTGCAGTGAATATAGCAATAGGGTCCATTCCAGGGTCCATTCCAGTTCTGCCTGCTGCTGCTGCTTTTACAGATATTTCTAGACATAGCCCCAGGTATCAGGGCCAGGAATAATTTTTTGGGGATCTTAATCCTGATTATTTGTTTAAAATGCAATCCAGAGAACACCGTTTTTTCTGCTCCATTTGTTTGTTTTTAACTGCAGAATACATCCAGATCCTTTCCATATTACAGCGCTAAAAACCATCTATTTAAAACTGTGGTTTGTCCGTCACACGGATCACATATAAGTGCACTCAAAATTATGCCATTTCTGGCCTCCATTTAAATTTTGTTGCAGTATATTAGCGAAGTTATTGACACCAGTTTGCTGTTAAAAATAGTTACTGTACATATAGGCCAGCTATTTAAACCTGTGGTTTGTCCGTCACAAGGATCACATACATATAAGTTCACTCCAAATTCAGCCATTTGTAGTGAACGTGGAAAATATTGTCCTCCATTTAAAATGGGCAAGGCACGTGGCAAGGGACAGGGAACTGGATGTGATGGTGATGGTGCATGCAGAGGCCAAGGCTGAGGCCATGGGCAAGCTGAAAATGTGCCACAACAAACACTCACATCTTCTCGCCTGACGTCCTGTTCCAATTACTAGGGGATCGCAGCACACCACTATTGAACCCAGAGCAGTGTCAAAAGGTTGTTGGTTGGATAGTGGATAATGTTTCCAGTCACTTTGCCACCGCCACCACCCTGTCTTCCACACGGTCAAGTCTCAGTAGCCATGAGTCTGGACCGCATATTCCTCACCCTGATCCTCCTTCCTCTCACCATGCTGAGTGTCTGGAGACAACTGATCCCACACTTGGACACTCCGAAGAGCTGTTCACTTTTCCATTTATAGATTCGGGTCTTTCACCCGGTCCACTTGAAGCGGGGCAAGAGGAGATCGCATGTAGAAATGCCCAACTATTTGTGCAGCCACTGTCACATGAAGGCAACGGTGGAAAAGTGTCACAAGAGGTTGACAATGATGAGACACAATTGCCAGAAAGTCAGGAGGAGGACCAGGGTGCGGAAGTGGAAGACGAGGTGGTGGATGAAATAGTATCTGACCCAACCTGGCAGGAGGGCATGCAAATGGAGGACATGCAAACCGAGGACAGCAGCACACAGGGGGAGGGAGGTGTAGCACCTCAACAGGCAGGAAGAAGGAGTGTGGTGGCCACAGACAGAAGGTGGGGAACCGTTCCCTGTAACACCAACACGACAGAAGTTGCCAGTACAACTGTGAGGTCTTTGTTGTGAATTCAGCTTTTGGGCTCCCTCCGGTGGTTGTAGAGGGTAATGCAGTTGTGCCTGGACTGCAGGAGTGGACAGGTGTATCTACTAATTGCAAAACTGACTAGGTTATATAGCTTTGCTGGATCCTTTAGTCAGTGCCAGTTGTCCATTGTTCTTGAAGGATTCACTTCCCTGCTGGTCTCTCCAGTTTGCTGTGTTTTTCTACAAAGATAAGTCCTGGCTTTGTTTTTGCTGTCCACCTGCTGTGGACCTTATAGTGCTGTGCATTTTCATGTTTTTGTCTTGTCCAGCTTAGTCTGTGAAGGATTTTTTGCAGCCTAGCTATTTCTCTGGAGATGCAGATATACCCCCCATGTCTTTAGTCAGATGTGGTGATCCGTATTTTCTGCGGTGGATATTTTCTAGTGTTTTTATACTGATCGCATAGTACTCTGTTCTATTCTTTCTTTTTAGCTAGTATGGCCTCCTATGCTAAAATCTGATTTCATATCTGCATATGTTATTTCCCTCTCCTCTCACAGTCAATATTTGTGGGGGGCTATCTATCCTTTTGGGATTTTCTCTGAGGCAAGATAGGTTTCCTGTTTCTGTCTTTAGGGGTAGTTAGATCTTAGGCTGTGCCGAGGGGTCTAGGGAGTGTTAGGTACCCCCAACGGCTACTTCTAGTTGCGCTGCTAGGTTCAGGGTTTGCGGTCAGTACAGGGACCACGTTCTCCAGAGTCCGTCTCATGCTGCTCCTAGGCCACCAGATCATAACAGTACAACTGGCCAACAATGAGTTAAACGCATCTCAGAAGAAAGGAAGGAAAGTGCTGAGCCATTTTTTTTTCTGTAGTCTGTTTTGTCTTTCCTATCCTCTTTACCTCTGGGTGGCTACGGAGTCTAGTATTAACATGAATGTTCAGGAGTTAGTTTCTCGGGTGGATCAGCTTGCTGCTAGGGTAGAGATTTCATTGTTCAGACTCCTGCCTTAGAACCTAAGATTCCCACTCCTGATTTATTCTTTGGTGACAGATCCAAATTTTTGAGTTTCAAAAATAACTGTAAACTGTTTTTTGCATTAAGACCCCGGTCTTCTGGTGATCCTACTCAGCAGGTTAAAATCATCATATCTCTGCTGCATGGTGACCTACAGGATTAGGCATTTTCCCTGGAATCTGGCAATCCTGCTTTGCTTAATGTTGATTCGTTCTTTCAGGCACTGGGGTTGTTGTATGATGAGCCTAATTCTGTGGATCAGGCTGAGAAAATCTTGTTAGCCCTGTGTCAAGGTCAAGAAGCGGCAGAATTGTATTGCCAGAAATTTAGAAAATGGTCTGTACTGACTAAATGGAATGAGGATGCCTTGGCGGCAATTTTCAGAAAGGGTCTTTCTGAATCCGTTAAAAATGTTATGGTGGGGTTCCCCACGCCTGCTGGTCTGAGTGATTTTATGTCTCTGGCCATTCAGATTGATCGGCGCTTGCACGAGCGCAGAGTTGTGCACACTGTGGCGTTGTCCTCTGAACGGAGCCCTGAACCTATGCAGTGTGATAGGATTTTGTCTAGAGCTGAACGTCAAACATTCAGGCATCAGAATAGGTTGTGCTTTTACTGCGGCGATTCTGCTCATGTTATTTCTGATTGCCCTAAGCGTACTAAGAGAATCGCTAGTTCTGTTGCCATCAGCACTATACAACCTAAATTTCTGTTATCTGTGACCTTGATCTGCTCATTTGTTGTGAATTCTGTTGTCGGGCTCCCTCCTGTGGTCATGAATTGTACTTCGGCTGGTTCTGTCCATGGACTTCCTCTGGTGGGTGTTTCTGAGTTTCACAGGTGACGAGGTTAATTCGTTAGCTGCTGCTCTATTTGACTCCACTTAGATCTTTGCTCCATGCCACCTGTCAATGTTCCAGTATTGGTCTGTTCACTCCTGGATCGTTCTTGTGACCTGTCTTCCCATCAGAAGCTAAGTTCCAGCTTGTATTTCTTTGGTTTGCTATTTTTCTGTCCAGCTTGCTATTTAATTTGTTGTCTTGCTTGCTGGAAGCTCTGGGACGCAGAGGGAGCGCCTCCGCACCGTGAGTCGGTGCGGAGGGTCTTTTTGCGCCCTCTGCGTGGTCTTTTTGTAGGTTTTTGTGCTAACCGCAAAGTAACCTTTCCTATCCTCGGTCTGTTCAGTAAGTCGGGTCTCACTTTGCTAAATCTATTTCATCTCTGTGTTTGTATTTTCATCTTTACTCACAGTCATTATATGTGGGGGGCTGCCTTTTCCTTTGGGGAATTTCTCTGAGGCAAGGTAGGCTTTATTTTTCTATCTTCAGGGCTAGCTAGTTTCTTAGGCTGTGCCGAGTTGCATAGGGAGCGTTAGGTGCAATCCACGGCTATTTCTAGTGTGTTTGATAGGTTTAGGGATTGCGGTCAGCAGAGTTCCCACGTCCCAGAGCTCGTCCTTATTATCAGTAACTATCAGGTCATTCCGTGTGCTCTTAACCACCAGGTCCATTATTGTCCTGACCACCAGGTCATAACACGCATTATCATCATTTTCTGTCATGGCATTTGTGGATTCAGGCACCGCTCTGAACTTAATGGACTTAGAATTTGCCAGACGTTGTGGTTTTCCCTTGCAGCCTTTGCAGAACCCTATTCCTTTGAGGGGCATTGTTGCTACACCGTTGGCTAAAAATAAACCTCAGTTTTGGACACAGCTGACCATGCGCATGGCGCCAGCCCATCAGGAAGATTGTCGTTGGTGTTGCATAATTTGCATGATGATATTGTGCTGGGTTTTCCATGGTTGCAGCTACATAATCCGGTGTTAGATTGGAAATCCATGTCTGTGACTAGTTGGGGTTGTCAGGGGGTTCATGATCAGGTTCCTTTGATGTCAATTTCCTCTTCCCCCTCTTCTGAAGTTCCTGAGTTTTTGTCTGACTTCCAGGATGTATTCGATGAGCCCAAATCCAGTTCCCTTCCACCGCATAGGGACTGTGATTGTGCTATTGATTTGATTCCAGGTTGTAAGTTCCCTAAGGGCCGACTTTTCAACCTGTCTGTGCCTGAACATACCGCTATGCGGAGCTATATTAAGGAGTCTTTGGAGAAAGGGCATATTCGGCCATCTTCTTCACCGTTGGGAGCGGGGTTCTTTTTTGTAGCCAAGAAGGATGGCTCCTTGAGACCCTGTATTGATTATCGCCTCTTGAATAAGATCACGGTTAAATTTCAATACCCCTTGCCTTTGCTTTACTGATTTGTTTGCTAGGATTCAGGGGTCTAGCTGGTTTACTAAGATTGACCTTCGAGGGGCATATAATCTTATTCGTATCAAGCAGGGTGACGAATGGAAAACTGCATTTAATACGCCCAATGGCCATTTTGAATACCTTGTGATGCCATTCAGACTCTCTAATGCCCCATCTGTGTTCCAATCCTTCATGCATGATATCTTTCGGAGTTATCTTGATAAATTCATGGTTGTATATTTAGATGATATTTTGATTTTTTCCAATGATTGGGAGTCTCATGTGAAACAGGTCAGGATGGTATTTCAGATCCTCCGTAATAATGCTTTATTTGTGAAGGGGTCAAAGTGCCTCTTTGGAGTGCAGAAGGTTTCTTTTTTGGGTTTCATTTTTTCTCCCTCATCTATAGAAATGGATCTGGTTAAGGTTCAGGCCATTCATGATTGGATTCAGCCCACATCTGTGAAGAGCCTTCAGAAATTCTTGGGCTTTGCTAATTTTTATCGTCGTTTCATTGCCAACTTCTCCAGTGTGGTTAAACCTTTAACCGATTTGACCAAGAAAGGCGCTGATGTGACGAATTGGTCCTCCGTGGCTGTTTCTGCCTTTCAGGAGCTTAAACGCCGATTTACTTCTGCCCCTGTATTGCGTCAGCCAGATGTTTCTCTTCCATTTCAGGTTGAGGTTGACGCGTCTGAGATTGCGGCAGGGGCCGTTTTGTCTCAGAGGAATTCTGATGGTTCTTTGATGAAACTGTGTGCCTTCTTTTCTCGGAAGTTTTCGCCTGCGGAACGCAATTATGATGTCGGCAATCGGGAGTTGTTGGCTATGAAGTGGGCATTTGAGGAGTGGCGACATTGGCTTGAGGGGGCAAAGCACCGTATTGTGGTCCTGACCGATCATAAGAATCTGATTTACCTCGAGTCTGCCAAACGGCTGAATCCTAGACAGGCTCGATGGTCCCTGTTTTTCTCCCATTTTGATTTTGTGGTCTCATACATTCCTGGTACTAAGAATGTTAAGGCGGATGCCCTCTCTAGGAGTTTTTTTCCTGATTCCCCTGGGGTTCTTGAGCCGGTCGGCATTTTGAAGGAAGGGGTGATTCTTTCTGCCATCTCCCCTGATTTGCGACGGGTTCTTCAGGAATTTCAGGCTGATAAGCCTGACCGCTGTCCTGTGGGGAAACTGTTTGTTCCTGATAGATGGACTAGTAAAGTGATTTCTGAGGTTCATTGTTCTGTGTTGGCTGGCCATCCTGGGATTTTTGGTACCAGAGATTTGGTTAGTAGGTCCTTTTGGTGGCCTTCTTTGTCACGGGATGTGCGTTTTTTTGTGCAGTCCTGTGGGATTTGTGCGCGGGTTAAGCCTTGCTGTTCCCGCGCTAGTGGGTTGCTTTTGCCATTGCCGGTCCCTGAGAGACCTTGGACGCATATTTCTATGGATTTTATTTCCGATCTTCCCGTTTCCCAAAGAATGTCGGTTATCTGGGTTGTCTGTGACCGATTTTCTAAGATGGTTCATTTGGTGCCTTTGCCTAAATTGCCTTCTTCTTCTGATTTGGTTCCGTTGTTTTTTCAGCATGATCAGGCACATGACAGCAAATCACCCAACTTTGTGGGCCGAACCCCAGCGTCCAGGAACAGTGTCTGCGGGTGACACCACTGCTCCTTCCACTGTTGTGTATACAAGCCAATCCCCTGTCCATGGTGCATGCGAAGATGCCTCCTGTCCTACACAGGTCATTGCACACACTCAACTAGCACCATCAGCAAGCATGTCCACGCCCTTGTCCCAGCACAGCATTCAGTTGTCCATACCGCAATCCATGGAACACAAGTGCAAATATGCAGCCAATACCCCACAAGCCACACTACTAAATTCCCACATTTTGCGACTGCTTGCGCTCAAAATGTTGCCTTTTAGGCTCAGGAAAAGAAAGCTTTCTGCAACCTGATGGCGGTGGAAGTCCCTCGGTACCGGTCCCAGCCACCACTATTTCTCCCGGTGTGCCATCCCTGCATTATACAAGCACGTGTCCCACAACATTAGCGATACCCTCAACAATGCAGTTACTGGGAAAGTCCACCTAAGCGTTTGCAGCTTCCGGCTCACCGACTGGTGTGTGATGTCCCCACGCATTGGAACTCTACACTGCAGATGTTGGGAAGGATTTGTGAGCAGAAGAGGGCAGTTGTTGACTAACAGCATCAACAAGGGTGTCAGTATTCAGTTCAGACTCCACACATAAGACCTCAGGAGTGGACATGGATGTCAGACATATGTACCATCCTCCAAAACTTTGAGGACTCCACCAAGATGGTGAGCGGTGAAGATGCCATAATTACTGTCACCATCCCACTTCTCTGTGTTCTGAAATACTTTTTGCTCACAATAAAAGAGGATGCATTGCAGGTGGAGCACGATAAGATGGAGCAAGGAACAATTCAGGGTGATTACACACAGCCCAGCCTCATCTGAATGTGGATTGGGTGATAATGAGGAAGAGGAGGAAGAGGAAGAACAGGAGCTAGTTTCATGCGCTATAGACAGTACTACCTGCACAACTGTCATACCGTGTGTTCAGCGTGGATGGCCTGAGGACAGGGAAGAGGAGGAGAGCATGGTCAGTCATCCTCTTGGTGAGGACACTGAAGTCTTGCCTGTTAAAGTCTGGCATGCATGGCTGAGTTTATGTTACGCTGCCTTTCCTGTGACCCTCGCGTTCTCAAAATTTTGTGAACACTTTTTTGGTGACACTTCTAGACCCACGCTACAAGGAGAACATTCTTTTTCTTATTCCCGAGGTGGACAGGTCAACTAAAATGGGGCAATACCAGAAGGCCCTTGTTGCAGAATTATTAAAAAAATTCCATTTGAAAACACTGGTGGCAGAGGTCACAGTTCGTTAGCGAACCAAGGAGTACAGGTGGGAGAGACACAACTCCAATCCATCAGAGGCAGGGGAACACTGTCAAAGTTCTGGGGGAGTTTTGTCAGACCCACCCATTGCACAGGCCCTGAGGGGTGGGGTACTCTCACTAGGAGTGCAAAGTTTGGGAAGATGCTGAGGGAGTACCTTGATGATCATACCAATGTCCTCCGTGATTCCTCTGTGCCTTATAATTATTGGGTATCCAAGCTGGACATGTGGCATGAACTGACTCTCTATGCCTTGGAGGTCCAGGTCTGCCCTGCCCCTAGCATTTTGTCAGAGCGGGTTTTTAGTGCTGCTGGTGGAATTATAGCTGATAAGCGAATTCGCATGTTTACTGAAAATGCTGACAGGCTGACTATAAAAATGAACAAGAGCTGGATTGGGCCAGACTTCTTAACACCACCAAATGATAGCAGTGTAACATAAACTCAAATCCAGTGTCTTTTTTTGGTAGGTCTATTCCCATGCACCTCTTCACATCCACACTTGGGTATATGCTTCCAGATTTTGGTTATTTGCTGTTGTCCTCCTCATCCTACTCCACCATATCACCAGGGTGACCGTGGTCCGTGATGCAACACCCACATAATTTTTAAAAAAGGTGTTTATGATGCCCGTAAAAAAAAATTGTTATACAGTATGTTTATGTATACCCCCTGGGGTAAATGTTTGTCAGCCCATATGCCCAATGCATGGGCATTACAAGTATAGGAGGCCCGCTCCTTTCTAATGGGAACACTTTTTTATGAGGTCCTCCTCCACGTCTCTTCCAAGGGGCATTGGAGTGCCTCCAAATTTTTGGCAACCCTTGCATTCACTGCATAGAAAAACACTATGGGAGACCTACTTCCTAATAATAGAAGCATTGTTTTCAGGGGGCCCTCTAACCTCTATGTCTCTTCCAAGGGGCGCAGGAGTTCCTCCAAATTTTTGGCAGCCGTGGCTTCACTGCATAGGCAAACACTATGGGAGACCCATTTCCTAATAATGGGAAATTTTTTTTCATGATGCCCTCCTCTATGTCTCTTCTAAGGGGCATTGGAGTAGGTCCAAATTTTTGACAGCCCTTGCATTCACTGCATAGGCAAACAGTATGGGACTGTTCCTAATAATGGGAACATTGTTTTCAGGAGGCCCTCCTGTGCGTCTCTTCAAATGGTATTTGGGTGCTTCCAAATTTTGGGCAGCCCTGTCACTCACTGCATATGCAATAACATTATAGGATACCCACTGTTTAATAATGGGAACAACAAGGCATAGATGGCTGATGGCTCTCTAAGAATAGTGAGGGCTGACTGCTGGCCCTTCACATAGAACCAATATAGAGGAAAGGTGGGCCTTGTGGAGTGCTTCAGAGTGGCCCTATATACCTAATATTCCCTGAATTCAGTTTTTGCAACTCTAGATCTTTCAAATGTACTGTAGTATGCATTCTTAGATCTCAGCCATCTCTTATGGCGTCCTGTTTATTAGTTATATTGTTATTTCCATGTTTATTCTTCCAACTAGATGGTGGCCCGATTCTAATGCATCGGGTATTCTAGAATATGCATGTCCACGTAGTATATTGCCCAGCCACGTAGTATATTGCCCAGCCACGTAGTATATTGCCCAACCACATAGTATATTGCCCAGCCACGTAGTATATTGCCCAGCCACGTAGTAGATTGCCCAGTTACGTAGTATATTGCCCAGTCACGTAGTATATTGCGCAGCCACGTAGTATATTGGACAGTTACGTAGTATATTGCCCAGTCATGTAGTATATTGCCCAGCCACGTAGTATATTGCCCAGCCATGTAGTATATTGCCCAGTGACATAGTATATTGCCAGTGACGTAGTATATTGCCCAGTCACGTAGTATATTGCCCAGTTACGTAGTATATTGCCCAGTCACGTAGTATATTGCCCAGTCACGTAGTATATTGCCCAGTCACGTAGTATATTGCCCAGTTACGTAGTATATTGCCCAGTGACATTGTATATTAGCCAGTCACATAGCATATTGCCCAGTGACGTAGTGTATTGCCCAGCCACGTAGTATATTGCCCAGCCACGTAGTATATTGCCCAGCGACGTAGTATATTGCCCAGTGACGTAGTATATTGCGCAGCCACGTAGTATATTGGCCAGTTACATAGTATATTGCCCAGCCACGTAGTAGATTGCCCAGTAACGTAGTATATTGCCCAGTCACGTAGTATGCTGCACAGCCACGTAGTATATTGGACAGTTACGTATTATATTGCCCAGTCACGTAGTATATTGCCCAGTTACGTATTATATTGACCAGTGACGTAGTATATCGCACAGCGACGTAGTATACAGCACAGAGCCACGTATTATATTGACCAGTAACGTAGTATATTGCCCAGTGATGTATAATATTGCCGAGTGATGTAGTATACAGCACAGAGCCACGTAATATATTGGCCAGTAACGTAGTATACAGCACAGAGCCACGTAGTATATTGCCCTGCTACGTAGTAGATTGCCCAGCCAGGTTTGTCACAGGTGAAAAATTAAAAAATAAACATATACTCACCTTTCCGAAGGCCCCTTGTAGTCCACGGCAGCTTGCCGTCCCAGGGTTGGTATCAGAGCGCAGGACCTGTGATGACGTCGCGGTCACATGACCGTGACATCATGGCAGGTCCTTCTGCCATACCATCTTTGCCACCGGAAAGTGCAGAGGAAGATGGCGGCTGGCGGGAGCGGCTCGGCGGACTACAGAGGGTGAGTATAGCAGGTTTATTTTTTTTAAATTATTTTTAACATTACATTTTTTACTATTGATGCCGCATAGGCAGTGTCAATAGTAAAAAGTTGGGGACACACTGGGTTAATAGCGGCGGTAACGGAGTGCGTTACCCGCGGCATAACGCGGTCCATTACCGCCGGCATTAACCCTGTGTTAGCGGTGACCAGAGGGGAGTATGCGGACGACAGGCACTGACTGCGGCGAGTAAGGAGCGACCATTTTCTTCCGGACTGTGCCCGTCGCTGATTGGTCGCGGCAGCCATGACAGGCAGTTGGCGAGACCAATCAGCAAATGAATAACTGTGACAGAAGGACAGACAGAAAGATGGAAGTGACCCTTAGACAATTATATAGTAGATTCCTAATTTCCCATTTCCCATCCTGTACCAACTACCCCCCCTCTCCCCTCCTTATCCCCTCCTTATATATAATTTTAGGGTAGTTGTGTCATATACAAATGTATAAAACCTAAGTGCCGTTTTACATGTTACTGTTTTTGGAAAAGTTCTATAAAAAGTTATTGGTTTAAAAAAAGAATAGTAAAGGGCGCCTTATGGCCTTATAAAAATAGGCTATGTGACTTTCATAGTCCCTCCTTCATAAATGAAACAGGATGTGTCTGATGATGTGTCACACACCACATGGCCAGATAAGGTTGTAAAATGTTACAATGCCATTTCCCTGTGAATGCATTTCTCTTTGTTGAAAGCAATGCTAAAGTTGAAAAAAGCATCAAAAACACTACGTGTGGAGGAGCATTTTTATTGTTGGTTATTTATTCTGCCTTACATAAAAGTCATTACCCTGGAAAGGATGTTCTTTAACATATTTCCCAGGAAAATCCACTTTGGTTTCGTTTTTGTATGTTTTATTGTGAATCTGTAAAAGTGGCGTTAGACTCTGGCAACATTGTTCACAACAGTGACCTGGGAGTCAGAAATGCTTCCAGGGGTCTTCCCAATGCTGTTCTTATGTCATTTGACCACTGTTTCCATCAATTTCCGCAATTTCTAGTCCCTCTACAGACCGCCGGGGGAGCCGCCGGAAAAATGCCCGAGTTTCCCATAGATTTACATTCGGCTCATTGTTCAGGTCGAGCACCTGAGTATTCCAATTTGCTCGACCCGAGCAACGAGCACCCGAGCATTTGAGTGCTCGCCCATCCCTATAAATAAACTTATTGAACATATTTTTGTGGACTATGAGGGGTGCAGTTTTTACAATGGTGTACGTTTTGGGTATATTCTGTTATATAGGCTGCCCAAAAGCAAATGTGATGTGGTCCGTAAAAAATGGTTTTGTAAATTTTGTTGGGACCGTAATTATTACACTCCTGTGACCGATGGATAGTTGTGTCATGTATCAGATGTCATTTATAAAGGAAATATCATATATAGTGTGAGATAGCTAGTACAGACAACTATTTTCATCCAGTAAGAAAAGCTTCTGCACCATTGTGAGCCTCTCGGCTTCTGCAGCTCCATAAAATTTAATATAATTTTATAAAAAAAATTTCACCCAAAATACTATATGTTTCTCAGAGAACAAACTGGGAACTACGAGAAAGCTTGAAAGTCATGTTCAGTATTGCAACAATGCACAAAAAGAAAAAAACTCACATGTAATACAAGTTTGTGTTACACTCTGTCCTCAAATAAATATGACCCGATCAAATCACAGGCAAACTTGGCGAAGTTTCATCAATTCTGTTATCCCTAGAAAAACAAATTATAAACTCAGCTAACCTTAGCTTTCCACTCAGGTTAACTTTTATCCTGTGTTATTTAGATATGATGAGTATTATAGTATTAGTAATAATAATAATAATAATAATAATAATAATAATAATCTTTATTTGTTACTCTCCCACATATTCCCAAAACTTTATCACACACAAGCAAAAAACAGAAATTATAGTGTATGAGGAAACAGAGATGACACGGAGGGTAAAAGTAATCAAACTAGAGTCTGTGTGGGAACAGATATAAACTGCATTTTGAGTGCATGGAGGTCACTGCTAAATGAAAGGTTTTGAGAAATAATAAAGAAGGGTAGAGGGAATATAAGGAGAAGACTAATCGCCCCCATACATATTAGACTAAAGTATAATCAGTGGGATTAGTTGACAGTCCAAAGTGATGTTGGGGGAAAGAAGGATTTCCAAAGGCTGATCCTTTTGTTCTCCCTCAAAATAAGTCATATAGAACAACTATCTTATGTGTGTGGTGTTTTTTGAATAAGGCCACGTTATCACATTCAGTTTTTGGTCAGCATTTTACTTAAGTATTTGTAAGCCAAAACCAGGAGTGGGTGATAAATACAGACATGGTGACTTGTTTCTATTATACTTTTCCTCTGATTGTTCCACTCCTGATTTAGGCTTACAAATACTGATTATTATTAAGAGTGCAAGAGTGTTCAGAACTCAATATCTGTACCATTAGGCAGGGTATGGACCCTTTGAGATTTTTGTCTTCAAAAATGGAAGAGTGGCCTGAGCTTGCCTCTCATGCCTTGGAGGTTTTATCATGCCTGGCAGCCAGCGTTGTCTCAGAACATGTCTTCAGCGGTGCTGATGGTATCCTGATGGATAAGCGCAGCTGGCTGTCCCCTGAAAGTGTAGACTGCCTAAAATGAACAAGTCATGTATCTCCGAGGACTTTTGCACCCCAATTGCAGACTGTCCAGACTTGGCGATGTAGTTTTTATTGTGCTGCATTGATCTCACTTAAATGCAGTCTGTGATATCTTAAGTGTGGCTTCTGTGCCTGCTGTTGCTTCTGCTGCAGATAGTAACACTAATTTGTGGAAATGTACAGTCCTGGTTGGGTGTCCATCTGCTGGGTTGGCTGTAGTGGAATACATCTTGGTCCCTATTATACTATTTCTACTGTGATGAAATTTATGCCACTTTGGTGGTGTCCCCAACTAATTTTTGGAAATGTGTACACTCCCGGTTGGGTGTACATCTTCTGGATTGGCTGTAGTGGAAGAGATGTCGCTCCCCATTATAATATTTCTACTTTGGTGAAATTGATTCCACTTTGTTGGTGTCTGCCGCTATTTCTTGGAAATGTGAACACCCACTTGGTTGGGTGTCAATCTCCTGGGTTGGCTATAGTGGAAGATGTCATGCACAGTGTAGGACAGACTAAGTGCAACACAAGGGGATAAGAGGATTGGGGGGGGGGGCAAAACTAGGTAAGCGGGGAGTGAAGACCCCTAGGCAGATCTAATGTCACCCTGTCTGCCCTAACAGACCCTAAATAGATTCCACACCTATAGCTGAGCAGGATACCTAATCCCTGTCAGACTCTAGCAGTAAGACCTACTTAGGGAAGAAAGGGATGAATGCTGGTGGAACCCCACTAACACTAGACAGCTAGGATAAATGAAACAAGGGAGACACTTAGCTTGAGTAGACTCAGAGAGAAACACCAATGCCCATCAAACTCCAAAGAGGACACTAGCAAACTGCTACAGCTCCAAGCCTCAACAGGAAATTGCAAATAGAAAATATCACCCACAACTCCCAACAGGAAGTAGGGAGTTATAAACACCAAGATCCAGGTTACACCATTAGGGTCAGGGGAGGTAGCCACTAGTCTGCACTATCAACCACTGAGACCTTCTGCAGCTATATGCAGTTCGACTGTCTGTAGCCTCTGACACACCCGTGACAGTACCCCCCCTTCTACGAGTGGCCTCCGGACACTCAGGACCAGGCTTGTCAGGATAAGAGGTGTGAAATAAACTAACCAGCCTGAGTGCATTCATTTCTGATGCCGAGACCCACATCCTTTCCTCTGGACCATAACCCTTCCGGTGCACCAAGTATTCTAGGGAACGACATTGGAGACGAGAATCTACAATCCTCAAAATCTGAAACTCCAGATTTCCAGCAAACATTATTGGGGATGGTGGTAGGGTTGAGGGCTCAAGAGGTTCAACATATTTCTTGAGTACACAAAAGAGAATAGTAAAACCAAAAACACTCAGTTTGAAAAAATGTTGCAGTAATCCGCAAGTGCTAGTAAAAGATGTAAAAAACAGGGTATTTGGTTGATACGTTTTTTGCAAAAAATGTATACTAAGCTGCTCTACCAATCTTCACGGTATACCCTTATCAGAGCAGTCCTAACTAATGTATGCAATCCCTATCTGATGTATTTAAAAACCTGATCATCTGTATATAACCTGTGTGAACAGGGTTCAGAGAGGAAAAATCCATGTGTGCATACAGGGTAGAACAGCTTTTGTGCAGATAGCCCAAGAGGAGTGGTGGAACTCCCCAGTCTTGTAGACACAAGAGAACAATTATGGAAACAGGAACACATGGGCTACTTGCACAGTGAACAAGTCTGTATGATCATGTTCACACACCACCAAGAAACCTGAAGACACAAAAGAGAATAGTAAAACCAAAAACACTCAGTTTGAAAAAATGTTGCAGTAATCCGCAAGTGCTAGTAAAAGATGTAAAAAACAGGGTATTTGGTTGATACGTTTTTTGCAAAAAATGTATACTAAGCTGCTCTACCAATCTTCACGGTATACCCTTATCAGAGCAGTCCAGGGATTGCATACATTAGTTAGGACTGCTCTGATAAGGGTATACCGTGAAGATTGGTAGAGCAGCTTAGTATACATTTTTTGCAAAAAACGTATCAACCAAATACCCTGTTTTTTACATCTTTTACTAGCACTTGCGGATTACTGCAACATTTTTTCAAACTGAGTGTTTTTGGTTTTACTATTCTCTTTTGTGTCTTCAGGTTTCTTGGTGGTGTGTGAACATGATCATACAGACTTGTTCACTGTGCAAGTAGCCCATGTGTTCCTGTTTCCATAATTGTTCTCTTGTGTCTACAAGACTGGGGAGTTCCACCACTCCTCTTGGGCTATCTGCACAAAAGCTGTTCTACCCTGTATGCACACATGGATTTTTCCTCTCTGAACCCTGTTCACACAGGTTATATACAGATGATCAGGTTTTTAAATACATCAGATAGGGATTGCATACATTAGTTAGGACTGCTCTGATAAGGGTATACCGTGAAGATTGGTAGAGCAGCTTAGTATACATTTTTTGCAAAAAACGTATCAACCAAATACCCTGTTTTTTACATCTTTTACTAGCACTTGCGGATTACTGCAACATTTTTTCAAACTGAGTGTTTTTGGTTTTACTATTCTCTTTTGTGTCTTCAGGTTTCTTGGTGGTGTGTGAACATGATCATACAGACTTGTTCACTGTGCAAGTAGCCCATGTGTTCCTGTTTCCATAATTGTTCTCTTGTGTCTACAAGACTGGGGAGTTCCACCACTCCTCTTGGGCTATCTGCACAAAAGCTGTTCTACCCTGTATGCACACATGGATTTTTCCTCTCTGAACCCTGTTCACACAGGTTATATACAGATGATCAGGTTTTTAAATACATCAGATAGGGATTGCATACATTAGTTAGGACTGCTCTGATAAGGGTATACCGTGAAGATTGGTAGAGCAGCTTAGTATACATTTTTTGCAAAAAACGTATCAACCAAATACCCTGTTTTTTACATCTTTTACTAGCACTTGCGGATTACTGCAACATTTTTTCAAACTGAGTGTTTTTGGTTTTACTATTCTCTTTTGTGTCTTCAGGTTTCTTGGTGGTGTGTGAACATGATCATACAGACTTGTTCACTGTGCAAGTAGCCCATGTGTTCCTGTTTCCATAATTGTTCTCTTGTGTCTACAAGACTGGGGAGTTCCACCACTCCTCTTGGGCTAAGTGCACAAAAGCTGTTCTACCCTGTATGCACACATGGATTTTTCCTCTCTGAACCCTGTTCGCACAGGTTATATACAGATGATCAGGTTTTTAAATACATCAGATAGGGATTGCATACATTAGTTAGGACTGCTCTGATAAGGGTATACCGTGAAGATTGGTAGAGCAGCTTAGTATACATTTTTTGCAAAAAACGTATCAACCAAATACCCTGTTTTTTACATCTTTTACTAGCACTTGCGGATTACTGCAACATTTTTTCAAACTGAGTGTTTTTGGTTTTACTATTTTTATTTACTATTTACTTTTACTACCACCCATTTCTTCTGATACATGTTGGCACCAATGACACGGCAAGGAAGGACCTACCGACAATCTGCAAGGACTTTGAAGAGTTGGGGAAGAAAGTAAAGGAACTGGATGCACAGGTAGTTTTTTCTTCTATCCTTCCAGTAGACGGGCATGGCACCAGGAGATGGAACAGGATCCTTGATGCAAACAACTGGCTAAGACGATGGTGCAGACAACAAGGATTTGGATTCCTGGACCATGGTGTGAATTACTGGTATGATGGACTCCTCGCCAGAGACGGACTACACCTCAACAAACCTGGGAAACACACATTCGCCAGAAGACTCGCTACACTCATCAGGAGGGCGTTAAACTAGAAGAAGAGGGGACGGGAAGAAAAACATTAGACTCGAACAAAGACGACCCAGGAAAACATACTCAGAAGGGAGGTAAGAACATTTCTAAAACAATCCACAGTGAGGAGATTGGAACAAAACAAAATCCTCTAAACTGCATGCTCGCAAACGCCAGAAGCCTGACAAACAAGATGGAAGAACTAGAAGCAGAAATATCTACAGGTAACTTTGACATAGTGGGAATAACCGAGACATGGTTAGATGAAAGCTATGACTGGGCAGTTAACTTACAGGGTTACAGTCTGTTTAGAAAGGATCGTAAAAATCGGAGAGGAGGAGGGGTTTGTCTCTATGTAAAGTCTTGTCTAAAGTCCACTTTAAGGGAGGATATTAGCGAAGGGAATGAGGATGTCGAGTCCATATGGGTTGAAATTCATGGAGGGAAAAATGGTAACAAAATTCTCATTGGGGTCTGTTACAAACCCCCAAATATAACAGAAAGCATGGAAAGTCTACTTCTAAAGCAGATAGATGAAGCTGCAACCCATAATGAGGTCCTGGTTATGGGGGACTTTAACTACCCGGATATTAACTGGGAAACAGAAACCTGTGAAACCCATAAAGGCAACAGGTTTCTGCTAATAACCAAGAAAAATTATCTTTCACAGTTGGTGCAGAATCCAACCAGAGGAGCAGCACTTTTAGACCTAATACTATCTAATAGACCTGACAGAATAACAAATCTGCAGGTGGTTGGGCATTTAGGAAATAGCGACCACAATATTGTGCAGTTTCACCTGTCTTTCACTAGGGGGACTTGTCAGGGAGTCACAAAAACATTGAACTTTAGGAAGGCAAAGTTTGACCAGCTTAGAGATGCCCTTAATCTGGTAGACTGGGACAATATCCTCAGAAATGAGAATACAGATAATAAATGGGAAATGTTTAAGAACATCCTAAATAGGCAGTGTAAGCGGTTTATACCTTGTGGGAATAAAAGGACTAGAAATAGGAAAAACCCAATGTGGCTAAACAAAGAAGTAAGACAGGCAATTAACAGTAAAAAGAAAGCATTTGCACTATTAAAGCAGGATGGCACCATTGAAGCTCTAAAAAACTATAGGGAGAAAAATACTTTATCTAAAAAACTAATTAAAGCTGCCAAAAAGGAAACAGAGAAGCACATTGCTAAGGAGAGTAAAACTAATCCCAAACTGTTCTTCAACTATATCAATAGTAAAAGAATAAAAACTGAAAATGTAGGCCCCTTAAAAAATAGTGAGGAAAGAATGGTTGTAGATGACGAGGAAAAAGCTAACATATTAAACACCTTCTTCTCCACGGTATTCACGGTGGAAAATGAAATGCTAGGTGAAATCCCAAGAAACAATGAAAACCCTATATTAAGGGTCACCAATCTAACCCAAGAAGAGGTGCGAAACCGGCTAAATAAGATTAAAATAGATAAATCTCCGGGTCCGGATGGCATACACCCACGAGTACTAAGAGAACTAAGTAATGTAATAGATAAACCATTATTTCTTATTTTTAGGGACTCTATAGCGACAGGGTCTGTTCCGCAGGACTGGCGCATAGCAAATGTGGTGCCAATATTCAAAAAGGGCTCTAAAAGTGAACCTGGAAATTATAGGCCAGTAAGTCTTACCTCTATTGTTGGTAAAATATTTGAAGGGTTTCTGAGGGATGTTATTCTGGATTATCTCAATGAGAATAACTGTTTAACTCCATATCAGCATGGGTTTATGAGAAATCGCTCCTGTCAAACCAATCTAATCAGTTTTTATGAAGAGGTAAGCTATAGACTGGACCACGGTGAGTCATTGGACGTGGTATATCTCGATTTTTCCAAAGCGTTTGATACCGTGCCGCACAAGAGGTTGGTACACAAAATGAGAATGCTTGGTCTGGGGGAAATTGTGTGTAAATGGGTTAGTAACTGGCTTAGTGATAGAAAGCAGAGGGTGGTTATAAATGGTATAGTCTCTAACTGGGTCGCTGTGACCAGTGGGGTACCGCAGGGGTCAGTATTGGGACCTGTTCTCTTCAACATATTCATTAATGATCTGGTAGAAGGTTTACACAGTAAAATATCGATATTTGCAGATGATACAAAACTATGTAAAGCAGTTAATACAAGAGAAGATAGTATTCTGCTACAGATGGATCTGGATAAGTTGGAAACTTGGGCTGAAAGGTGGCAGATGAGGTTTAACAATGATAAATGTAAGGTTATACACATGGGAAGAGGGAATCAATATCACCATTACACACTGAACGGGAAACCACTGGGTAAATCTGACAGGGAGAAGGACTTGGGGATCCTAGTTAATGATAAACTTACCTGGAGCAGCCAGTGCCAGGCAGCAGCTGCCAAGGCAAACAGGATCATGGGGTGCATTAAAAGAGGTCTGGATACACATGATGAGAGCATTATACTGCCTCTGTACAAATCCCTAGTTAGACCGCACATGGAGTACTGTGTCCAGTTTTGGGCACCGGTGCTCAGGAAGGATATAATGGAACTAGAGAGAGTACAAAGGAGGGCAACAAAATTAATAAAGGGGATGGGAGAACTACAATACCCAGATAGATTAGCGAAATTAGGATTATTTAGTCTAGAAAAAAGACGACTGAGGGGCGATCTAATAACCATGTATAAGTATATAAGGGGACAATACAAATATCTCGCTGAGGATCTGTTTATACCAAGGAAGGTGACGGGCACAAGGGGGCATTCTTTGCGTCTGGAGGAGAGAAGGTTTTTCCACCAACATAGAAGAGGATTCTATACTGTTAGGGCAGTGAGAATCTGGAATTGCTTGCCTGAGGAGGTGGTGATGGCGAACTCAGTCGAGGGGTTCAAGAGAGGCCTGGATGTCTTCCTGGAGCAGAACAATATTGTATCATACAATTATTAGGTTCTGTAGAAGGACGTAGATCTGGGTATTTATTATGATGGAATATAGGCTGAACTGGATGGACAAATGTCTTTTTTCGGCCTTACTAACTATGTTACTATGTTACTATGTTACTATTCTCTTTTGTGTCTTCAGGTTTCTTGGTGGTGTGTGAACATGATCATACAGACTTGTTCACTGTGCAAGTAGCCCATGTGTTCCTGTTTCCATAATTGTTCTCTTGTGTCTACAAGACTGGGGAGTTCCACCACTCCTCTTGGGCTATCTGCACAAAAGCTGTTCTACCCTGTATGCACACATGGATTTTTCCTCTCTGAACCCTGTTCACACAGGTTATATACAGATGATCAGGTTTTTAAATACATCAGATAGGGATTGCATACATTAGTTAGGACTGCTCTGATAAGGGTATACCGTGAAGATTGGTAGAGCAGCTTAGTATACATTTTTTGCAAAAAACGTATCAACCAAATACCCTGTTTTTTACATCTTTTACTAGCACTTGCGGATTACTGCAACATTTTTTCAAACTGAGTGTTTTTGGTTTTACTATTCTCTTTTGTGTCTTCAGGTTTCTTGGTGGTGTGTGAACATGATCATACAGACTTGTTCACTGTGCAAGTAGCCCATGTGTTCCTGTTTCCATAATTGTTCTCTTGTGTCTACAAGACTGGGGAGTTCCACCACTCCTCTTGGGCTATCTGCACAAAAGCTGTTCTACCCTGTATGCACACATGGATTTTTCCTCTCTGAACCCTGTTCACACAGGTTATATACAGATGATCAGGTTTTTAAATACATCAGATAGGGATTGCATACATTAGTTAGGACTGCTCTGATAAGGGTATACCGTGAAGATTGGTAGAGCAGCTTAGTATACATTTTTTGCAAAAAACGTATCAACCAAATACCCTGTTTTTTACATCTTTTACTAGCACTTGCGGATTACTGCAACATTTTTTCAAACTGAGTGTTTTTGGTTTTACTATTCTCTTTTGTGTCTTCAGGTTTCTTGGTGGTGTGTGAACATGATCATACAGACTTGTTCACTGTGCAAGTAGCCCATGTGTTCCTGTTTCCATAATTGTTCTCTTGTGTCTACAAGACTGGGGAGTTCCACCACTCCTCTTGGGCTATCTGCACAAAAGCTGTTCTACCCTGTATGCACACATGGATTTTTCCTCTCTGAACCCTGTTCACACAGGTTATATACAGATGATCAGGTTTTTAAATACATCAGATAGGGATTGCATACATTAGTTAGGACTGCTCTGATAAGGGTATACCGTGAAGATTGGTAGAGCAGCTTAGTATACATTTTTTGCAAAAAACGTATCAACCAAATACCCTGTTTTTTACATCTTTTACTAGCACTTGCGGATTACTGCAACATTTTTTCAAACTGAGTGTTTTTGGTTTTACTATTCTCTTTTGTGTCTTCAGGTTTCTTGGTGGTGTGTGAACATGATCATACAGACTTGTTCACTGTGCAAGTAGCCCATGTGTTCCTGTTTCCATAATTGTTCTCTTGTGTCTACAAGACTGGGGAGTTCCACCACTCCTCTTGGGCTAAGTGCACAAAAGCTGTTCTACCCTGTATGCACACATGGATTTTTCCTCTCTGAACCCTGTTCGCACAGGTTATATACAGATGATCAGGTTTTTAAATACATCAGATAGGGATTGCATACATTAGTTAGGACTGCTCTGATAAGGGTATACCGTGAAGATTGGTAGAGCAGCTTAGTATACATTTTTTGCAAAAAACGTATCAACCAAATACCCTGTTTTTTACATCTTTTACTAGCACTTGCGGATTACTGCAACATTTTTTCAAACTGAGTGTTTTTGGTTTTACTATTCTCTTTTGTGTCTTCAGGTTTCTTGGTGGTGTGTGAACATGATCATACAGACTTGTTCACTGTGCAAGTAGCCCATGTGTTCCTGTTTCCATAATTGTTCTCTTGTGTCTACAAGACTGGGGAGTTCCACCACTCCTCTTGGGCTATCTGCACAAAAGCTGTTCTACCCTGTATGCACACATGGATTTTTCCTCTCTGAACCCTGTTCACACAGGTTATATACAGATGATCAGGTTTTTAAATACATCAGATAGGGATTGCATACATTAGTTAGGACTGCTCTGATAAGGGTATACCGTGAAGATTGGTAGAGCAGCTTAGTATACATTTTTTGCAAAAAACGTATCAACCAAATACCCTGTTTTTTACATCTTTTACTAGCACTTGCGGATTACTGCAACATTTTTTCAAACTGAGTGTTTTTGGTTTTACTATTCTCTTTTGTGTCTTCAGGTTTCTTGGTGGTGTGTGAACATGATCATACAGACTTGTTCACTGTGCAAGTAGCCCATGTGTTCTTGTTTCCATAATTGTTCTCTTGTGTCTACAAGACTGGGGAGTTCCACCACTCCTCTTGGGCTATCTGCACAAAAGCTGTTCAACCCTGTATGCACACATGGATTTTTCCTCTCTGAACCCTGTTCACACAGTTATATACAGATGATCAGGTTTTTAAATACATCAGATAGGGATTGCATACATTAGTTAGGACTGCTCTGATAAGGGTATACCGTGAAGATTGGTAGAGCAGCTTAGTATACATTTTTTGCAAAAAACGTATCAACCAAATACCCTGTTTTTTACATCTTTTACTAGCACTTGAGGATTACTGCAACATTTTTTCAAACTGAGTGTTTTTGGTTTTACTATTCTCTTTTGTGTCTTCAGGTTTCTTGGTGGTGTGTGAACATGATCATACAGACTTGTTCACTGTGCAAGTAGCCCATGTGTTCCTGTTTCCATAATTGTTCTCTTGTGTCTACAAGACTGGGGAGTTCCACCACTCCTCTTGGGCTATCTGCACAAAAGCTGTTCTACCCTGTATGCACACATGGATTTTTCCTCTCTGAACCCTGTTCACACAGGTTATATACAGATGATCAGGTTTTTAAATACATCAGATAGGGATTGCATACATTAGTTAGGACTGCTCTGATAAGGGTATACCGTGAAGATTGGTAGAGCAGCTTAGTATACATTTTTTGCAAAAAACGTATCAACCAAATACCCTGTTTTTTACATCTTTTACTAGCACTTGCGGATTACTGCAACATTTTTTCAAACTGAGTGTTTTTGGTTTTACTATTCTCTTTTGTGTCTTCAGGTTTCTTGGTGGTGTGTGAACATGATCATACAGACTTGTTCACTGTGCAAGTAGCCCATGTGTTCCTGTTTCCATAATTGTTCTCTTGTGTCTACAAGACTGGGGAGTTCCACCACTCCTCTTGGGCTATCTGCACAAAAGCTGTTCTACCCTGTATGCACACATGGATTTTTCCTCTCTGAACCCTGTTCACACAGGTTATATACAGATGATCAGGTTTTTAAATACATCAGATAGGGATTGCATACATTAGTTAGGACTGCTCTGATAAGGGTATACCGTGAAGATTGGTAGAGCAGCTTAGTATACATTTTTTGCAAAAAACGTATCAACCAAATACCCTGTTTTTTACATCTTTTACTAGCACTTGCGGATTACTGCAACATTTTTTCAAACTGAGTGTTTTTGGTTTTACTATTCTCTTTTGTGTCTTCAGGTTTCTTGGTGGTGTGTGAACATGATCATACAGACTTGTTCACTGTGCAAGTAGCCCATGTGTTCCTGTTTCCATATTTCTTGAGTAACGACCTATGGAAGACATTGTGGATTTTAAGAGCCTGAGGTAGCTCAAGACTAAATGCTGCTGGATTAATGACGTTATTTTATAGGGACCAATGAATCTAGGTCCCAACTTTCAGGAAGGAACCCTGAACCTAATATTCCTGGTCGACATCCACACAAAGTCAATCACATTCAGGTCTGGACCTGGCACACATTTTCTGTCAGCCATACGATTATTCCAGTCTCCCATAATCTTCAAATTAGTCAGAACCCCCCTGCCACACTGAGGAGAGCGACAAAGCGAAAAATTCCTCTTCAGGAACTCCTGAAGCCCCTCCCACATTAAAAGTACCATACTGTGGATGAAAACTATATGCACCAAAGAACGGACCTGCTGGTAGATTATTGATGGCAAATTCTGCCAGTGGTAAGAGTGATGTCCAATTCTCCTGATTTTTGGCATGTCAGTTCCCTTAGTCATAGGATACATGTATCCTATGACTAAGGGCACTGACGTGCCAGAAAAGGGTCAGGTTTTGTTTTTAATTATGTTTTTTGCTCAATAAATTTTTGAATTTTATTCCTGGATGTTTGTGCTGAACTTCACCCTTCTCTCCTGTTTCTAATTTTTACAAATGTGAACACTACTGGTTGGGTGTCCATCTGCTGGGTTGGCTGTAGTGCAAGATGTGTCAGTCCCCATTAGACTATTTCTACTGTGGTGAAATTGATGCCACTTTGGTGGTGTCTGACACATAGTTTTGGAAATGTGAAGACTCATGATTGGGTGTCCATCTGCTGGTTTGGCTGTAGTGGAAGATTATTATTATTATTATTATATTATATATTATTATATATTATTATATTATACTTTTTCTACTGTGGTGAAATTGATGCCACTTTGGTGGTGTCTGCCACTAATTTTTGGAAATGTGAGCATTCCTTGTTGGGTGTCCATCTGCTTGGTTGGCTGTAGTAGAAGATGTCGGTCCCTATGAGACTATTTCTACTGTGGTGAAATTGATGGCACTTTGATGGTGTCTGCCACTATTTTTTGGAAAATTATAAACTCCATGTTGGGAGTTGCAGCAGTAGGCCTCTAAGCCTGGCATGCCTTCACTTCCTTTGATTCAACTACCCGTGTTACTATCCTTACATTTTTCTGACAATAGTAGCCTACAAAACTGATATTTATGCCACCTGAGTGTGGCTGAGCATCAATTTCTATTTATTTATTTTTTTAAATCACTTATATAGCGCCAATAATTCCACATCACTTTACAGACTTTTAGAGACATTACTGGGACTCACAATCTAAATTTCATATCAGTATGTCTTTGGAGTGTGGGAAGAAAAATAAGTACTGGGAGTAAACTCTTGCAAATATGGGGAGAACATACAAACTCTTTGTAGAAGCTGTCCTTGGTGGAGTTGGAACCAAGGATTCCAGCGCTGCAAGGCTGCTAATGTTTTTGCATTGATGACTCAACATTCCCAGGGTTGGAGGCCTATCACTGCAATGCACTCTGTGTGCCTCACTGCTGTCTTGGGGAAAACGACTGTCAAGATTGTCTTCAAGCATGTTTGAATAGTGCAGTCTTCCTTCTCGTCCTTCTCAATTTGTTCCTCTCCTGGCAATCACCTGTGAGATGACAGACCCTAACTTATAGATATTGTTAACCCTTCTGTATCCTCCTCTGCTTCCTTCTCTTCCCCCAGGGCCATCACCACCTCATCCTGTAGACTATTCAAAGTGTGCTCCAGCATGAAGATGACAGTAATAGTAATGCTGATGACGGCATCGTCAGCGCTAACCATCTTAGGAGCCATTTTGAAAACGTGCATAAGGGTGCAGAGGTACTTCATCTGTGTCCACTCCGCAAGTGTTAATTGCACCATGCTCGTACTGGGTTGTGCCAGGCTATGTAAAATGACAAACATATAAAACCATTTAAAAAGGTCTGAATACAGAACCATAAGTCACCACCCCTAAGCACAAATATCATGAAATAACAACATTGCATAGATAAAGTGCTATATGTATATACAAGATGTATCCTGTATAAACATGTAACGGTCCAATATGACATACATGAATATATAAAGGCCGAAACAAATGCATATGTAAACCTGTAGTCGTACACTGACAGATAATCTAGCAATAAAATTACTGCAATTCAATGTTTGGTATATAACAATGTGAAGTGTTATATCAGCATGCTGTTTAGCCAAGATGATGGTAGTACCAGGATAGGTATATAAATGCGGGGTACAAGCATGTGCCAGAAAGCCTCAAATGTGACATACATGAATATATAAAGGCCAAAACAAATGCATACGTAAACCTGTAGTCGCACACTGACAGATAATCTAGCAAATTACTGCAATTCAGTGTTTGGTATATAACAATATAAAGTGCTATATCAGCATGCTGTTTGGCCAAGATAATGGCAGTACCAAGATAGATATATAAATGCAGGCTACAAGCATGTGCCAGAAAGCCTCAAATAGGCATACACTGGTGCTCCTCTGCAATCAAATAATAACCCAATGGGTGCCAAGATGTAAGAAAAAATGGGGGGAGTAAAGAGAGGAAAAATTGTTCCAAAGGAACAACATGAACACTGAACAATGGTATACCATGAGCCCAGATGCCTAATGGAGACAGGAGACAGGCTTAAGGGGTGAGGCTCTCACCCCTTAAGCCTCACCCCTTAAGCCATTGCTCGAACTTGGCATGGATAACTGTCCACAACTCTTGATCTATATGACTGTGATCTGCAAGGCATATTCATTTAAACACTGCCTGATTGCAGTGAGCCCTAGCTGCATAGTATGGAGGTGAGAGGGTTTCTCTCTGCAGTGTTGGAATGTGTGTCTCATTAAGACAGAGGTTGAAGGCGCAGGTGGAGGCCCTAGAGGAGTTGGAGGAGGCAGAAGCACTAGAGAAAGTGTTAGATACAGAGGTGTGTCCTGCAAACCTTGATGATTCCAAGACTTGGTGTCTAGTGACACCTTGGTGTCTAGTACTTTAGTTCTCCATCCCCTAGTGTGTACAATTTTAGTTCTCCAACCCAAGCTTTTTAGTAGTTTAGTTCTCCAACTTCTGCGGCCCATTAGTTTAGTTCTACATGCTCTGGTGTGTAGTGGTTTAGTTAGCCAACTTTAGGTATTGAGTAGTTTATTTCACCAAGCCCTGTTGTCTAGTAGTGGTTTAGTTCTTCATCTCCAAATGCCCTGCAAGCCTAGGGAATTCCAAGACTTGTGGAGCTGCCCCTTCCCCGCCTGCCGCCACAGCCACCAGAGTCACCCTGTGCTCAGTCAGTGAGATGTAACTCCATGCTTGCTTGTCCAGGTGTTAGTGTTGAAATGCACCCTGGCAGACAGAGAATCTTTCAGGGAACGGGTAATGTTGTTTGCGATATGCTGGTGTAGCGCAGGCACATCTTTCTTAGAGAAGTAATGGTGACTGGGCAACTGATACTGGGGGACTGCGATGGCCATCGGAAACCGTCTGTATCCACAAGGCGGAAAGGCTGCATTTCCATGACAGATGTTATTGACCATCCAATAATCACAGAGATCACAGGCCATGAGTCATGCAGAACCAGCCACTGTGATCTTTGTAGTGATGAGCTCTCAGCTGGCCCTTATCGTTCAGACAATTACATGATTGGGCGATGATCAACTGAGGAGGCCGCATGCTGTTCACAATAATATCTTCTCGGAAAACTAATAGTGAGCGTATGGCATATTCACCTCTGGATTACAATGCATGGAATATATGTACTGTATATACCGCCTTACAATTATTCCTAACTCCACGATAACCCCACGCTCCTCGCTGTCACCAACAATCCTGTTTTTAAAAAAAATTACTTAAAACAGGCCCATTGGACGCCATTCTTCTTTGGAGGTTCACACGATCAGGGTCTTCCATCCCCTCTCCCTCCAAGTAGCAGTCATAAACCATCCCCCAGGTTCACTCACCCACTTCCTTGACCACTTTTCTGTCTTGCTGCCACACTTCATATCCTCAGAATTGCCAACCCTTATCCTGGGAGACTTCAACAGCCCCACCTCCCCAACTGCATCCCAGCTTCTATCTCTAGTCACTTCTTGTGGCCTCTCAAAACTTTCCACCTCTGAGACACACAAAGTCGGTAACACAGCAGATTTGGCCTCTCTCTGGTTCAGTTCAATCTCCTACCTAGATAACTTACCTCTTACCCTTGGTCCCCTTTGAATTTAGGAGTATAACCACAACTTACATATTTTTAGGAGCTCACTGAAAACATATCTGTTTAGGGCGGCCTATCATGTTCCATAATCAAAGTCCTTTTTATATATAGCCTATTCTCTACTTCTCTGACCATATTTCACCATCAAACTCAACATACCCAAAAGCCTCATGCAGCCTTTATGTACCCCTCATTTCCTCAAGATGGTTAGACCATCATTGTAAATAAGCACCTGTACTTTGTGTCACCGCCACCTCATTGTAGATTGTAAGGTCTGAAGAGCAGGGTTGTCATTATTTTAGCTTTAATTTTTTGATTATCATAAACTTTGTAACTTTTGAATGTTTTATATGAAATGCTGACTTTTAGAGCTCTGCGGAATATGTTAGCGCTATATAAATAAAGGTTAATATTATTAGTAGATTGAAGATGGTGAAGTTCAAGCTCTTAGCTTTGCCATGTATAGGGTGATACAATCTTTTATGGGAGCACAACTGAACAAACGAAGGCTGGCTGCTATACTGAAACAAGGTGGAGTAGGATCAACACACAAGCTGCTGGACTGTGAGAGAGGTTCAAGCGAAGATGTTACTGTGGATTGAGAAAAATGGGGTGTGCTTGGTATCTAAGATCAGTGAAAAACAGCAGGCATGTCTGATTCCATATCAGCTGACTGTAGCTGGTAAACTAGTGGAGGTTTTGTGGCAATAGACCTGTGTGACAACACTTGCCATGGTGAGGCAGGAGGAAGAATCAGCAGATGTGGTTGATGGGATGGACGGTGGTTGACGAGGACATGAAGAAGTCAAATTATTGCATTTTTCTAACTCTACTCTGTGGCTATTAACAAAGTTGGCAGATAAGGTGATTTTGGTCATTTTTGTCTGTCTGAAAAAAAAACCCCCAGCTAGCCAACTGCCCACCCCCAAACACTGCTGGCCACTGACAGAGTTGGGGCTGAGGAAGCATTGCTTGTCATGGTTTCATAACTCTATGTCTGCGGGAAGCTGCAACATAACCTCCTCGTCTATCTCCTCCTCCTCTGCTGAGCTATTCAGCTGCATGCCTCTGGATTTACACTGAGTGGGATCTACTACCTCATAATCATCGTGTATCTTCTCCCACTCCTTGCCCTGAGAGCCACCCTCCTCCTCTTCCTGCCCTGTCAGTACAGCACAGTCCACGGGTGCCTCAAGTATCTGAGTCTCTTCAGGATCACCTCCACCCCCTGGGGTTAACGTCTGTTGACGATGGTTCGGATTCTGCTGGCCCTGGATCAAACTGAAAAAGAACTGGGGCATCTGTGCAGATGATTTCCTCTTCTTGACTCTGTGAATCTTTGGAGTACACTTCCAATGCTCATGGCATACAATGTGTGATCAGATCTGCAGACTCGGCCATCTGTGGTTCACTACAGTCAGTCAGACGGTTGGAGAGTTGTGACATGGGGGAAAACAATTATAATTGGGGTGCCACCTCTGAGGACTGTACTGTATGTGATGTTAAGGAAGAGGAGCAGAGGCCACTTGATGCAGCGCTTGCCATCTAATGGAGCATGTTCTTTCTTGGCCTCATCTACAAAGCATACCACTGTGCGGCTGACAAAGAAAGGGAATGGAGTAGCCTGTCCAGTAACAGAAGCTGTACAAATGCTGTGCAATTGCTCACTGCAGCAAATCAAACCTACTCCTTATCTCTTATATCATAGCAAACCTAAACAGCTATTCAGTGCATTAAATTCTCTCCTATGTCCACCAGTTTCCCTTCCCTCTCCATTAAGCTCGAGACTTTGCCTCACTACCTGTGATCCAATAACGTCCCACATCATTCCAAACCTTACCACAGTCTTCTTCTCAAGCCTAAACCACCTCTTCAACCTGTCACTAACAACTGGTGTCTTCCCTTCCTGATTCAAACATACCTTGATCACACCCATCCTCAAAAAGCCCTCCCTTGACCCATCCTCTGTGTCTAGCTATCGCTCCATGTCATTTCTCCACTATGCCATCAAACTACTGGAACAAGATTTTGAACTGTCCTCCCATTTGTCCTCTTGCTCCCTATTTGACCTCTTATAATCTGGATTCCGACCGCACTATTCCACTGAAATTGCCCTGACTAAAGTCACCAATGACCTACTAGCCGCCAAATGAAAGTGATTCTAGTTTGTCCTCCTCCTTCTCCTGGACCTGGCATCTGCCTTTGACTCAGTGGACCATTCCCTCTTACTACAGCCTTTCTGATCTGTTGGCATTACAGACTTGTCCCTTTGTTCTATCTTATCGTACCTAACAGACATGACATTGTGTCTCCCATTCCCACACCACCTCCTCATCTTGCCCCCTATGTCTCAATGTCCCCCAAGGTTCAGTTGTAGGCCTGGGCACTATACTTAGGGCACGTGCTCTCCCTCTCTCTTAAAAGGAACGCATCGCGTCTAGCACCAGGTCCAGAATACACCTGCCAGAGCCCATCTCTGTATCACCTGGTCCAGCCCAGTCCAATCCACACCTGCCAGTGCTCTCCTGTTCTTCAGCCGATTTAGCCGATTAAGCAGGAAAGAAAACCAAAGGCAAACTGATCAAACTTTAATCAACTGTGATCAACTGCGGAACCATGGTGCCACCTACCCCAACGTGCATTTCGGCGCAATGCCTCCTTCGGGGGGGTCTGGCATCATAGAGAAATGTGATCCTTTTATATGTACAGGACGCCAATCCAGGGTAAGTATGTACGGAGGATGTGATGTTGCTGAAATAGCGGTGCATGCACAGCCAGCCGCTCCAGAGGTCAGAATCACCGAGGGTGTCATCGGATGGAAGGAACCCGTGTCACTTGGTCACTTGGCCACGCCCACAGGAAAGAACATGTGAGCAAGACCTAGGAAGCCGGGACAGGACGCCATGAACAATTCCGAGCAGTGGAGAACCAGCGCGCATGCGCACAGAGCACTAGAGTACTAATGTGCTACACAAGAATAGAGAATCAGGGAAAATGAGTGTGAAAGTGTTAAAATAGGATATGCTTGCGTAGGAAATGAAAACAGGGAAAATAATAATAAAATATAAGCAGGCAACAAACATCCGCACAATAAGAAAAAAGTGTGGTAAAAGGGTAAATGCTTATTAACCAAGACACGATTACAATATATATGCAAATAAAAAGACAGTAATATATAATGTTATACAATTTGCACAACAAATCTGCTATTATATATATATATATATACATATATCAATAAGGTATCAAGTGCAATCAAAAAATAAAATGGATGATGAGTGCAGTTCTCCTCTGGAAATGATGGAACCATGAGTCCTCGATGCAAAATGCACCCAAAAGGCGACATATATAGTGACGCAATAATCTAAAAAAATAAGAATATATAAATAACACAATGAATAATATTAAAATCAGAAAAAAGAGACTAAAAATATAATAAAAGGGAAAGAAAGGAAAAAGTGTAGGATGCCAATTAAAAACATAGGACAGGTGATCAAAGAAAAGGGGCAAAACTCAAAGTTTCATTAAGACCAAGAGGTTGTAAGGTACGTTACCTCCAAATCCACCATGATTCCCTCTGTGCCAAAAGGCGACCCAAATTCCTGTGGGTGTGGCCGAGTGACACGGGCTCCTTCCATCTGATGTCTGTTACCGCTGCTGCTGCTGCTCGCCGCGGTCCTTGTGTCGGGTCTGGGCACGTCCGATCTTCCTCTCCTGCTGGGGTGTCTGCTCGTCCTGCGGCGCGCTCTCGCCGCTCTGTCCCTCCCTCTGCAGTGGCGCGTTCCCGGCGTTCCACTTCCGGGTTCGGGCGTCTCGCCGACTCCGCTTCACTTCCGGAGTCTCCGGCCACTGGGGGCTTGCTGACCCTGCGCAGGCGCTCTGGCTTCCACAATAGGCGCAGGCGCATAGCACCCAATACTATTCCCTAGGGTCAAGGTCAGTATAGTCTCAACCAATCCCTCCCCTTGTCTTTGCTATATAAGGCGTCCTCCTCTGTGCCTCATTGCCTGATTGTCATAGCATTTCCTGTGCTTCTGGCCCCTTTCTTGTGCTCGTGCTTGGCTCGCTGTGTCGCTGTCTCTTCGGCGGACTACGTTCCTCTCCGTTTTCGTCCTATGTTCTTGTGGTTCCCGATTCTGTTTTGCCTAGTATTCTTAACCTTCCTTTTTGTTTGTTCCACAGTCTTTTCGCTGGCGTCCGTGTCCTCCTTCTGGTTTACAGTCCTGCTGGGTTTCCTTCTGTGCCTTTTCGTTCTCCTCCCTGGAGCCGTCCCTCTCGGTACTTCCACTGTGGGTAAGTGACCTCTGGGCCTGCCCCTTACGGTCCCTGTATAGGGGTTGGTTCATCTCAAGGTCTGCTCGCCCAGGGGTAGGGCTGCCCACGGTCCAGAGGGTCCACTCTCAGTTCTAGTAGTGTTCGTTATAGTACAATCAGGCCATGGACCCCACTAGTACACCCTTCTCGGCTCAGAAAGAGTTGGCCCTTTTGCGCGATAACCAGCAGCGCATTATGGCCTTTATGAAGAATATGGAGTCACGCTTAACCTCCCTGCAAACTGCTGATCCAGTGAACGCCGCTCAGCTAGCTAACCTACAGCAGGAACTATCTCAACAGCGGGATACTCAAACCCGTATGTTGAGTTATATGGCATCTATTGATGATCGCCTATTTAGCTTACAGTCGGCTCCTGTTGCCTCCGCTCTTGCGTCGTCTCAGGATTCCGCTCCCGTTCTAACCTCTCATCCTCCTCCTCGTCTGGGTAAACCTCCCCGGTACTCTGGCGATCCCAAACTCTGCAGGGGGTTTTTGAATCAATGCCGTCTCCATTTCGAGCTTCCACCTCTGCAGTATCCTACTGAACAAGCCAGAGTAGCGTTTATAGTGTCTCATTTGGAGGGAGAGGCTTTAGCCTGGATAAATCCCTTGTGGGAGCGAGACGATCCCATAGTCTCCCACTTAGAAGATTTCCTTGAGACCTTCCGTAAGGTTTTTGACGTGCCCGGACGTTTGGCCTCAACTACTGAGTCTCTGTTTAATTTACGTCAGGGTTCCCTATCAGTGGGACAGTATGCCATCCACTTCCGTACCCTGGCGTCGGAGCTCGGATGGAATAATGAAGCTCTAGTGGGCGCTTTTTGGCGGGGCTTGTCCAGCCGTATTAAGGACGAACTCGCTGGACGAGATACTCCAACCACTCTGGAGGATCTTATCTCTCTCGCTACACGTATAGATCTTCGCTTTCAAGAGCGTTCCCGTGAATCTGCTTGTGCTAGAAGGTCTAATGTCTCTACTCCTCCCCGTCGGTCCAGTAGCCCTCGAGTTCCCGCTGCAGCTTCTTCTTCCTCTTCTTCACCCGAACCCATGCAAGTGGATCGAGTAAGGTTGGCAGAGCAACGTCGCAAGGAGAGGCGTACCCAAGGCCTCTGCTTTTATTGTGGTAGCGCCGCTCACTTACTACGTAGCTGTCCGGAGAGACCGGAAAACTTCTCCGCCTAGGACAGGTAAGAGAGGCCTCTCTAGGTGTTCCAGCTTCCTCTCAACCTTTAACCCTTTCCGTTTTACTAATTTCCGATCTAGGTCGCTTTTCTGAGACTGCATATGTGGATTCGGGCGCGGCAGGTAATTTTATCAGTCTTGACGCGGTTCGGAGGCTTCGCATTCCAGTCTACTCTTTGGACTCTCCTCGTTTAATTGCTTCTGTGGATGGGAGACCCTTACAGGAAGCTATCTCGTTGGTTACAGAGGAGGTGGAGATACAGATTGGGGCTCTTCACCACGAGAAAATTGCCCTCTACGTTCTACCGAATCTTTCTCACGCGTTATTATTTGGTCTTCCGTGGCTTCGAGTACATGAACCTACCCTTAATTGGCGTACCGGAGATGTCCTACGATGGGGCCTACTTGTCATTCACGTTGTCTACAGTCAGTTCGCCCAGCTCTGCCGTCTCTGTCTGCTTGTGTTCCTGAAGGTTTACCAACACCTTACTGGTCCTATGCGGACGTCTTCGACAAGAGAGAGGCTGAGAGTCTTCCTCCACACCGGCCTTATGACTGCCCGACTGATCTCCTTCCCGATTGTTCTCCACCTAGAGGAAGAATCTACCCTTTATCGGCAGCTGAGACCCAGTCTATGTCGGAGTACATTAAGGAGAATCTGGCTAAAGGGTTTATTCGAAAATCTTCTTCCCCTGCCGTAGCAGGTTTTTTCTTTGTGAAAAAGAAAGACGGTTCTTTACGTCCCTGTATTGACTATCGAGGATTGAACAATATTACGGTCAAGAACAGGTACCCTCTACCTCTCATTCCCGAGCTCTTCGACCGTCTCCGTGGTGCCCGTATCTTCACCAAGCTTGATCTTCGGGGCGCTTACAACCTTGTTCGTATACGCGCCGGTGACGAATGGAAGACCGCTTTTAACACTCGAAACGGCCACTACGAATATTTGGTTATGCCATTCGGGCTTTGCAACGCCCCCGCAGTTTTTCAAGAGTTCGTCAACGATATATTCAGAGATCTTCTTTACTCGTGTGTTGTGGTGTATCTGGATGACATTCTTGTTTTTTCCACCGATCTTCCGTCTCATCGTAGATGTGTTCGCAAGGTCTAGCAGCGTCTAAGAGAGAACCACCTGTTTGCCAAATACGAGAAATGTCTGTTTGAACAAACCTCCTTGCCGTTTCTAGGATACATCATCTCGGATTCGGGTCTTAGGATGGATCCTGAAAAAGTGAGTACCATACTCAAATGGCCACAACCCTGTGGAGTAAAGGCCATCCAACGATTTATTGGGTTTGCCAATTACTATAGACAATTCATTCCGCACTTCTCATCTATAATCCAACCTCTTACCATTCTCACCCAAAAAAATTCCAGCTCTAAGGTATGGACTCCGGAAGCTGAAGTCTCCTTCGAATCTCTTAAGAAGTCTTTTTCCTCCGCTCCAGTCTTGCATCATCCGGAAGTTAATAAACCCTTCATTCTGGAGGTAGACGCGTTCTCTACGGGAGCTGGAGCTGTGCTCTCGCAAAAGACTTCTGAAGGGCGAGTGGTTCCTTGCGGTTTTTACTCTAAGAGTTTTTCTAACTCTGAACGAAACTATACCATTGGTGATCGTGAGTTATTAGCCATCAAATTGGCCTTGGAAGAGTGGAGGTATCTGTTGGAGGGGTCTGTACATCCATTCGTAATCTACTCTGATCATAAAAACCTTGCGTATCTACAAACTGCGCAAAGACTAAACCCTCGACAGGCCAGATGGTCTCTATTTTTTGCTCGCTTCGAATTTGAATTACGCTTTCGGCCCGGCAACAAGAACCTTAAAGCAGATGCACTGTCCAGGTCTTTTCAGCCGCCAGACACGGAAGCGCGGCCAGCGTACATTATAGACCCCTCCAAAATCATGACTGTGGCACCGCTACAGATGTTTTCTCCGCCTCCAGGTAAAACCCTCGTCTCAGACTGCAACAAGGTGAGAGTGTTGTCCTTGGGGTCATTCCTCCAAATTGGCTGGACATGCGGGTTCTAAGAAGACTTTCCTTCTCATCTCGCGGTATTATTGGTGGCCTACTCTACGCCAAGATGTCAAAGAATTCGTCGCATCTTGTCCTTCCTGTGCTAGGAACAAAGTGCCCAGACAGTTACCTTTTGGCAATCTCCTTCCTCTACCGGTTCCGTCAGTACCTTGGCAGCATATAGCCATGGATTTCATTACCGATCTACCACGTTCCTCTGGTTGTACCGTCATCCTTGTCGTAGTAGACCGGTTCTCTAAGATGGTTCACTTCATTCCACTTCCCGGTTTACCTTTTGCTCCTGAGTTAGCAAAAATATTCATCCGGAACATTTTCAGACTCCATGGCTTTCCTCTTCATATCGTCTCCGACAGAGGAGCACAATTCACCTCTCGATTCTGGAGAGCTCTGTGCAAGCTCCTTAAAGTTTCTCTGGACTTCTCTTCCGCCTACCACCCTCAAACTAACGGTCAAGCTGAGCGGACTAACTAGACTTTAGCCGCCTATCTGCGACACTTCACCAATGTTCATCATAGTGATTGGGTCGATCTACTTCCTTGGGCGGAGTTTGCTTTCAATAACCATTCCAGTGAAGCCTCTACGAAGACTCCTTTCTTTGTGGTGTTTGGTCAACATCCTGGTTTGCCCCTACCAGTCTCTTCTGTCTCCGGAGTTCCAGCAGCAGACTCTTCTGCCCACAATTTTTCTACGATCTGGGGTGAGGTTAAAAAGTCGCTCGATAGAGCATCCTTAAAAATGAAGAGGCAAGTTGACAAGAAGCGCTTGGATTCTCCTCCTTTTGTGCCCGGTGACAAGGTCTGGCTTTCTTCTAAATACATCAGACTCAAGATTCCCTCCTATAAGCTTGGTCCACACTACATTGGTCCTTTTGAGATTCTGCGTCGAGTTAACGATGTCGCCTACAAGCTGAAGTTACCTGCCTCGCTCCGTATTCCCAATACTTTTCATGTCTCTCTTCTCAAACCAGTTATCTTTAACCGCTTCCATTCTCCGTCTACTTCTTCCTCGCAACCTGTCAGTGCAGATAATATTTTCGTTGTGAAGGATATCTTAGCGGTTAAGAAAATCCGTGGAAAGGATTTTTTTTTGGTTGATTGGAAAGGTTTTGGTCCTGAGGAGAGATCTTGGGAGCCCTCTGAAAACATTAATGCTCCTCGTATTCTTAACAGATTTTTTGCCCGTTTACGTAAGGGGGGTTGTAAGGAGGGGGGTACTGTTACCGCTGCTGCTGCTGCTCGCCGCGGTCCTTGTGTCGGGTCTGGGCGTGTCCGATCTTCCTCTCCTGCTGGGGTGTCTGCTCGTCCTGCGGCGCGCTCTCGCCGCTCTGTCCCTCCCTCTGCAGCGGCGCGTTCCCGGCGTTCCACTTCCGGGTTCGGGCGTCTCGCCGACTCCGCTTCACTTCCGGAGTCTCCGGCCACTGGGGGCTTGCTGACCCTGCGCAGGCGCTCTGGCTTCCACAATAGGCGCAGGCGCATAGCACCCAATACTATTCCCTAGGGTCAAGGTCAGTATAGTCTCAACCAATCCCTGCCCTTGTCTTTGCTATATAAGGCGTCCTCCTCTGTGCCTCATTGCCTGATTGTCATAGCATTTCCTGTGCTTCTGGCCCCTTTCTTGTGCTCGTGCTTGGCTCGCTGTGTCGCTGTCTCTTCGGCGGACTACGTTCCTCTCCGTTTTCGTCCTATGTTCTTGTGGTTCCCGATTCTGTTTTGCCTAGTATTCTTAACCTTCCTTTTTGTTTGTTCCACAGTCTTTTCGCTGGCGTCCGTGTCCTCCTTCTGGTTTACAGTCCTGCTGGGTTTCCTTCTGTGCCTTTTCGTTCTCCTCCCTGGAGCCGTCCCTCTCGGTACTTCCACTGTGGGTAAGTGACCTCTGGGCCTGCCCCTTACGGTCCCTGTATAGGGGTCAGTTCATCTCAAGGTCTGCTCGCCCAGGGGTAGGGCTGCCCACGGTCCAGAGGGTCCACTCTCAGTTCTAGTAGTGTTCGTTATAATGTCACCCTCGGTGATCCTGACCTCTGGAGTGGCCGGCTGTGCATGCGCCGCTATTTGAGCAACGTCACGTCCTCCGTACATACCTACTCTGGACTGGCGTCCTGTACATATAAAAGGATCACATGACTCCATGATGCCAGACCCCCGGAAGAAGGAATTGCGCCGAAACACGTGTTGGGCGGGTGGTACCATGTTCCCGCAGTTAATTCCTTAGGCACACCATTACTTTACTTTACGGTCACTGCTCCTTTACCTTATGTTCTACTGTGGCTTTTTGCCCTTATGTATTTTTGATGTGATTCTAGTGTACTTTGTACTCTTTGATGTATTCTACATCTACCGTATGTTGTTTATATAATGGCACACTTTGTTGCATAAATGCACATTGCACTTTTGAGCTGACCTGTATGTTTACAGTTTGATCACTTTGTCTTTGGTTTTCTTTCCTGCTTACAACCGTGGGTTCATCATCTATTTGGCTTACCATTGTTATTTCCCTGTGATTTTCTTATGTTTTACAACTAGTGTTTTATTGTTATATCAATAAAGTTTTGTAATTTTTTGGTATATTGGTTCTTTTTGGTGCTTTTTACTTGATATGATTTTCACTATTTTTGAACTGAACCCTTTCTATACATCCTCACACCCCCATATACTGATCCTTTGATTAGTGTTACTATTTGTGGGTGTTGGCTTGAAACATATGATTGTAAGAGAAGCTACTTGGCTTGACTGCTGGAACTGGCAAGCAGAGGCGAATCATGACAGTGAGTGTATTACAACCTGTTAGGATTCGGCACGCCACAGTACTTAATTTTATAATTAATACTCCTAGCATAAAAATGCACTTAACTTGTCAGAGGGTTTAACACTTTATTAATATAGCAATGTATCACGTTATCTGAGAAGTTATGGATTTCTACATGTGTACAGGATCAGAATCAATTACTGTACATGAATGCAGCACTAGAAGAACCAACAGTACAGTAATACATCACTAGAAACACCAACAGTGCAGAAATTAATCACCGGAACCACAAACATTACAGAAATACAGCATCACAACCAGCATCAGTACAGGAATACATCACTAGAACCACCATCTCTACATGAATTCAGCACTAGAACCATAAACGGTACATCAATAAAGCATCTCATATTCCTTTTTCTTCAGGTCCATTGAAGTTGTCGCAGTTCATCTCCTCTGCGGAGCAGAATCTGACCAGATGATCACCCTACTGATGTTGCCCTGAGCGGAAACTTCAACTGAAAGCTGGGAGTTGGTGTTTAATATATCCTCTGAGCCAACTAGCTGGCTAGGAGAACGGCAAATCTCACTCCTGGGAGGCAGCAGAATGCCTCTTCATGGGAGACACCTCGAACTGCTGCATTAGACAGCCCGATGACACAACCAGGCTGGCTGCAGCAGGGGTAATTGCTGCACCTGCCACCTTTCGATATTCCCCTGATTTTAGCAGTCAGAAAATCATACCTGTATGACTCCTTGATGATGCCTTGTTGATTAAAGGGGTTGTCCACTGCTAGAACAACCCCTTCTTAAACTAAATGTTTGGCCTTGATAAAATAATAAAGCCTATACTCACCTTCCGTGCCAGTGCCGTTCCCGCGGTGTCGGCACTAGTTCTCTCCGGGGCTGTGATGCGGTGTTGTGACATGTGACGCAGGCGCACAAACAGCCTAGCGTCACTGTGTCCACTTTTGGACAAACTGAACATGAAGAGGAGCCAGGGATCAGCTGCAGCCCAGACTTTCTCTTCATGTTGTGGAAGGTCAGCTCACTTAGCAGCTCTTCAAGGTAGACACAGGCACATGTGTGGTTAAAGTTTCTGGGTGGTTTATTGCATCAAAAACCCAAAACCCTAACTGGTAACAGAAAAACAGCCTGTCCAGCGCAAATGAAAATAAAAAGTTCATATACAGCCCTGCCCAGTTCCTCTGGGGGAAGGGGCAGTTTCTCTGCTGCAGATGGATCGCCCCCACGTAAGGGCAATGGGGTACTCGGTACCGGGTCCTTCAGTTCCCTCGGCGGGGATGTCACGGTGGCCCGACCCGGACCGTGGCCCTATGAGGGGCGCCCAATAAAAGGGTAGAGTTTTTAGGTAACGGTAGTGTTCGTGACGCCACCTGTGGTATTCGGTCAGGGTGACCGATGCTGCTTAGGGGTCCGCTGGGGTGATGGAATGGCCACTAGATGGTATACCTTCCCACAGGTGAAGTATATCCCCAGGGCTTCCCAGTTGAGTAGATGGTGATGGTGCAAGGCACGGTGAATAACGAGGACACAATGGGTGCAGTTTCTTTACCTTTACTGAAGGCTTCAGCATCCACAGTCCAGGGTGCCGGATGACAGGGTAGGCAGGGTCTGGCCGGTCTGATGGCAATTCCAGAGTCCCCTTATCCAGGTGGAAATCAGTAGCCTTCCCCTTGCGCACAGTAACGTAGTAGGTCCCTACTTGCATTAGCTACCATAGGGTCCTCACTCTTGTTACTTTTCTCTCTCTGTCCCCCAGATGGATAGGACAAACCCGTATGACGGTGGTGGCCTGAGGCTATTTTATACGGACCCTAGCGTCGCCCCTCCTCCACGTTGCCACCTTGTCTGCTTAGGTTCTTAGGTCGGACAGCCAACTTGGAATCGACTGCCCTGCCGGTCTCTGAAGTAAAGCGTAGAGTCTATTACTCCCTCAGTGTTCTGGCCACCGGATCTGTGCTCAGTGGGAGGCAGCCTGCTTCTAGCTGGTCTCCCACTGATGTTTTACGCCTGTTGCTATGACTTCTGTGCTCATTCACTATGACACACTTCCTTTCTTGTCCTTTCTTAGGAGGCTGCCGCATGGGTTGCCCAATGTTATAGCCTCCTGAGAAGCACCTGAGGGTTCAAGGTGCTTACCACACATCTAGATAAGTTCCGTGAGGGGTCTAGCTTATAAAATGGTGTCACTTGTGGGGGTTTCCACTGTTTAGGCACATCAGGGGCTCTCCAAACATGATATGGCATCTGCTAATTATTCCAGCAAACTTTGTATTAAAAAAGTCAAATGGCACTCCTTCCCTTCCAAGCCCTGCTGTGCAACCAAACAGTAGTTTTCCTCCGCATATTGGATATCGGTGTATTCAGGAGACATTGCACAACAAATTGTATGGTGCAATTTCTCCTGTTACCTGTCACGCTGAGTGAGGGAGAAGTAAAGTGCACAACAACACAACAATGGGGAGAGGAAGGGGAATCCCAACACTAGGGAAGGGGGGAGTGGAGACCCATAGGCAGATCTAGCAACACCCTGTCTGCCCTAAACGTCCCTAAATAGGTTCTGCGCCTATCACCGAGCAGGAACCTAATCTCTGCCTGACTCTAGTGATAGGCCTTGGGTAGGGAGGGGGCAGTATGTGCACTAATCAGCCCCCACTGCAACTAAAGACAAAGAGGATGGATGAACAAGGGGATACACTTTGCTTGAGAACATCACCGAGATGTCATGCTAGCAATCCTTCAAGAAGCCTCTGAAAAGATGCTAACCGACTGCTAGTACTTCCAACAAGACGGAGGGACATTTGCACCAGCAACCTGCTGAAGAGGCTGAATGTACTTAAACCTTCATCCAAGGTGTCCTAATTAGCAGCAGGAGGTGGAGGTAACTGTTGGGTCCTAGAGGGAGAAGAACCACATTCCATAGCAGAGATGCCAAACTCAAGAAGGTGCTTGTAAAGCTAATCGCAGGGACATTCTACAGCCCGATACAGGATGACTGTCTGACACACAAGTGACAGTACCCCCTTCTACGAGTGGCCTCTGGACACTCAGTACCCGGTTTCTCAGGATAAGAGGCATAGAACGAACGAACCAGTCTAGGAGCATTCACCTCTGACGCTGAAACCCCCTTAAAGGGACTCTTACAGATGCGCCTTTTCTGGGGTGGCTGGGGGCAGATGTTTTTAGCCGGGGAGGGGCAATAACCATGGTCCCTCTTTAGGCTATTAATATCTGCCCTCAGTCACTGGCTTTCCCTCTCTGGCGGAGAAAATTGTGTGGGAGCCCACGCCAGTTTTTCCGTAATTTAACCCTTTATTTTAACACCTAGAGCTCCCAAATTTTGCACACACAAACTACTAACATTATTAGTGAGGAATATGTAAAAATCTAGCGGATATGAAATGGCTTACTGTATGTAAAATATGTCTCATATCCTGCCGGGTTTGATAAGGAGATAGCAAAAGCCGGCAAATGAATTACCAGCTTTTATGCTATCTAGCTCTGTATGAAATATAAATCTACTATATAATTGTCTAAGGGTCACTTCCGTCTGTCCTTCTTTCTTTCTGTCACGGTTATTCATTCGCTGATTGGTCTCGCCAGCTGCCTGTCATGGCTGCCGGGACCAATCAGCGACGGGCACACTCCGGAAAAAAATGGCCACCCCCTACTCCCCGCAGTCAGTGCCTGTCGCCCGCATACTCCCTTCCAGTCACCGCTAACACAGGGTTAATGCCGGCGGTAACGGACCGCGTTATGCCGCGGGTAACGCACTCCGTTACCGCCGCTATTAACCCTGTGTGTCCCCAACTTTTTACTATTGACGCTGCCTATGCGGCATCAATAGTAAAAAATGTAATGTTAAAAATAATAAAAAATAAATAAACCTGCTATACTCACCCTCTGTAGTCCGCTGAGCCGCTCCCGCCGGCCGCCATCTTCCGCTGCAGTTTCCAGGGGCAAACATGGTATGGCAGAAGTACCTTCCATGACGTCACGGTCATGTGACCGCGACGTCATCACAGGCCCTGCGCGCCTGCGCGACAAGGACCTGCCATGACGTCACGGTCATGTGACCGCGACGTCATCACAGGCCCTGCGCGCCTGCGCTAGAAAGACCTGCCATGACGTCACGGTCATGTGACCGAGACGTCATCACAGGTCCTGCGCCCATACCAACGCTGGGAACGGAAGCTGCCGTGGACTACAATGGGCCTTCGGAAAGGTGAGTATATGTTTATTTTTTATTTTTTCACCTGTGACAAACCTGGCTGGGCAATATACTACGTAGCTGGGCAATATACTACGTGGCTCTGTGCTGTATACTATGTCACTCGGCAATATACTACATCACTGGGCAATATACTACGTTACTGGCCAATATACTACGTGGCTCTGTGCTGTATACTACGTCGCTGTGCGATATACTACGTCACTGGGCAATATACTACGTAACTGGGCAATATACTACGTAACTGGGCAACATACTACGTGGCTCTGTGCTGAATACTACGTCGCTGGGCAATATACTACGTCGCTGTGCGATATACTACGTGACTGGGCAATATACTACGTGACTGGACAATATACTATGTGACTGGGCAATATACTACGTGGCTGTGCAATATACTATGTGGCTGGGCAATATACTACGTAACTGGGCAATATACTACGTGACTGGGCAATATACTACGTGGCTGTGCAATATAGTACGTTACTGGGCAATATACTATGTAACTGGCCAATATACTACGTGGCTGCGCAATATACTACGTCACTGGGCAATATACTACGTGGCTGGGCAATATACTACGTGGCTGGGCAATATACTACGTCACTGGGCAATATACTACGTGTCTGGGCAATATATTACGTGGCTGGGCAATATACTACGTGGCTGGGCAATATACTACGTGGGCTGTGCAATATACTACGTGACTGTGCAATATACTATGTGGCTGGGCAATATACTACGTCGCTGGGCAATATACTACGTGGCTGGGCAATATACTACGTGGGCTGTGCAATATATTACGTGGGCTGTGCAATATACTACGTGGACATGCATATTCTAGAATACCCGATGCGTTAGAATCCGGCCACCATCTAGTATATATATATATATATATATATATATATATATATATATATATATATATATGTGTGTGTCAGTGACATATACTGTTTATATATATATAAAAACACATATATATATATATATATATACAGTGGGGCAAAAAAGTATTTAGTCAGTCAGCAATAGTGCAAGTTCCACCACTTAAAAAGATGAGAGGCGTCTGTAATTTACATCATAGGTAGACCTCAACTATGGGAGACAAACTGAGAAAAAAAAATCCAGAAAATCACATTGTCTGTTTTTTTAACATTTTATTTGCATATTATGGTGGAAAATAAGTATTTGGTCAGAAACAAAATTTCATCTCAATACTCTGTAATATATCCTTTGTTGGCAATGACAGAGGTCAAACGTTTTCTGTAAGTCTTCACAAGGTTGCCACACATTGTTGTTGGTATGTTGGCCCATTCCTCCATGCAGATCTCCTCTAGAGCAGTGATGTTTTTGGCTTTTCGTTTGGCAACACGGACTTTCAACTCCCTCCAAAGGTTTTCTATAGGGTTGAGATCTGGAGACTGGCTAGGCCACTCCAGAACCTTGAAATGCTTCTTACTAAGCCACTCCTTCGTTGCCCTGGCGGTGTGCTTTGGATCATTGTCATGTTGAAAGACCCAGCCACGTTTCATCTTCAATGCCCTTGCTGATGGAAGGAGGTTTGCACTCAAAATCTCACGATACATGGCCCCATTCATTCTTTCATGTACCCGGATCAGTCGTCCTGGCCCCTTTGCAGAGAAACAGCCCCAAAGCATGATGTTTCCACCACCATGCTTTACAGTAGGTATGGTGTTTGATGGATGCAACTCAGTATTCTTTTTCCTCCAAACACAACAAGTTGTGTTTCTACCAAACAGTTCCGGTTTGGTTTCATCAGACCATAGGACATTCTCCCAAAACTCCTCTGGATCATCCAAATGCTCTCTAGCAAACTTCAGACGGGCCCGGACATGTACTGGCTTAAGCAGTGGGACACGTCTGGCACTGCAGGATCTGAGTCCATGGTGGCGTAGCGTGTTACTTATGGTAGACCTTGTTACATTGGTCCCAGCTCTCTGCAGTTCATTCACTAGGTGCCCCCATGTGGTTCTGGGATTTTTGCTCACCGTTCTTGTGATCATTCTGACCCCACGGGGTGGGATTTTGCGTGGAGCCCCAGATCGAGGGAGATTATCAGTGGTCTTGTATGTCTTCCATTTTCTAATTATTGCTCCCACTGTTGATTTTTTCACTCCTAGCTGGTTGGCTATTGCAGATTCAGTCTTCCCAGCCTGGTGCAAGGCTACAATTTTGTTTCTGGTGTCCTTTGACAGCTCTTTGGTCTTCACCATAGTGGAGTTTGGAGTCAGACTGTTTGAGGGTGTGCACAGGTGTCTTTTTATACTGATAACAAGTTTAAACAGGTGCCATTACTACAGGTAATGAGTGGAGGAAAGAGGAGACTCTTAAAGAAGAAGTTACAGGTCTGTGAGAGCCAGAAATCTTGATTGTTTGTTTCTGACCAAATACTTATTTTCCACCATAATATGCAAAAAAAATGATAAAAAAACAGACAATGTGATTTTCTGGATTTTTTTTTCTCAGTTTGTCTCCCATAGTTGAGGTCTACCTATGATGTAAATTACAGACGCCTCTCATCTTTTTAAGTGGTGGAACTTGCACTATTGCTGACTGACTAAATACTTTTTTGCCCCACTGTATATATGCACATATTCTATGTCTAGACATTTATTTTATCTATTCTAATCTAACCTGTCAGGCTATGTGCACACGCTGCGGATTTTGCTGCGGATCCATAGCGTTTCCGCAGCTGCAGGTCCGCAGCGGTTTCCCATGCGTTTACAGTACAATGTAAACCTATGGGAAATGCAATTCGCAGTGCACATGCTGCGGAAAAAATGCACAGAAACGCAGCGGTTTACATTCCGCAGCATGTCAATTCTTTGTGCGGAATCCGCAGCGGTTTTACACCTGCTCCATAATAGAAAACCGCAGGTGTAAAACCACAGTGGAATCCGCACAAAAACCGCGGTAAATCTGCTGTAAATCCGCAGAAAAAATGCACAGTTTTTGCCCTGTGGATTTATCAAATCAGCTGTGGAAAAATCCGCAGAGGAGAACACCGGTGCGTATTTCTCGCAAGTCACACCCATGGTCTGTGTGTAATCTGTATTTTTCTCGCCCCCATAGACTTTAACTGGCATATTTTTGGAGGGATACGCTGACAATCACAGCATGCTGCGATTTTCTCAGCCCGTAAAATACGTCCGAGAAATATACGGCTGATGGAAGCTGCCCCATAGAGAAACATTGGTCTGAGTGCAATGCGTTGTTTTTACCCTCTCCCTCGTTCGTATTTCTCTCTAGTGTGATGCCGGCCTTAGGGTATGTGCAGACGTTGCGGATTTTGCTGCGGATCTGCAGCGGATTGGCTGCTGCGCATTCGCAGCAGTTTTCCCTGAGTTTACAGTACCATGTAAACCTATGGAAAACAAAATCCATAGTGCACATGCTGCGGAAAAAACGTGCTGAAACGTAGCATTGTTTATTCCGCAGAAAGTCAATTCTTTGTGCGGATTCCGCAGCGGTTTACACCTGCTCCATAATAGGAATCCGCAGGTGTAAAACCGCAGGTGTAATCAGCACAAAATCCACACAAAAAATCACGGTAATTCTGCAGGTAATCCGCAGTGCGGTTTACCTGCGGATTTACCAAAATCAGTCCAGAAAAATCTGCACCACTTTTCGCAACGTGTGCACGTGGCCTTACAGGTCAGGTTGGGGACAGATATACAGCATTATAGAAGGATATATACATCTCTATATATAGATGTATATCAGCCCTGAATGGTTGAGGCCATGTCTCATATTGGCCAAACCTGGTGACAGGTTCCCTTTAGGGCTCATACTCACTTGCGTGAGACTCGGATGAGTCTCGCATGGCAATACCCGGCGCAGCTGTCAGCACTCAGATCGGAGCGTGCGGCCGCATAGGAATACATGCAGCTGCACGCTCCGCTCCTCTGTGCCGGGTATTGCCGCGCGAGACTCATCCGAGTCTCGCGCAAGTGAGTATGAGCCCTTAAGGCTATTTTCAGGCAAGTATAGTAGCAGACCGCACACAGGCAGCACACTGATCAGGTTTACGCTTGGTGTCAGTGCAACATGCACTAGTCTAGTCCGTTTTTGGACCAAAACAGTGATTTATGCACAGGGTCACAAATAGATTTCCAAGTTCCCATAGCAAGGGACTGTCCCATTGGCAACCAGCTGCAATTAAATAACATATTGGGTTCTCAAGATCACATTGTGGGGTCCCCATCTAACGGCGTAGATGTCATGGCCGTTGGTCACTATAGCGTTAACTCCAGTGCCACAGTTACCTGCGGTTCTGCTTTGTAAGGCCACGTTCACACTGTCAGTATTTGGTCAGTATTTTACCTCCGTATCTGTAGGCTAAAGCCAGGAGTGGAACATTCAGAGGAAAAGTACAATAGAAACACCTCACCACTTTTGTATTTATCACCCACTCCTGGTTTTGGCTTACACATACTGAGGTAAAAAACTGACCAAATACTGATAGTGTGAATGTGGCCTAAGGCCATGGTCACACTAGCAGTATTTGGTCAGTATTTTACATCAGTATTTGCAAGCCAAAACCAGGAGTGGGTGATAAATGCAGAAGTGGTGCATATGTTTCTATTATACTTTTCCTCTGATTGTTCCACTCCTGGTTTTGGCTTACAAATACTGATGTAAAATACGGTCCGCCACAACAAGACGCAACCGTCACACGATGGTTGCGACGTGTGGCAATGCGTCGCTAATAGTCTATGGGGAAAAAACGCATCCTGCAGCCAACTTTGCAGGATGAGTTTTTTTACCAAAACAACGCAGTACGACGCTAGTGTGAAAGTAGCCTAATGGGAGGCAGATATGTAGGGCTCTCTGCTGCCCCTGCTGGTCTTCATCATCTATAAAAGGCAATTACAGACAGCTGGGAGGCTTTTATTACCCAGATGCCCTTTGTATTTTAGGTGAAGATTTCCTGTCAACAGAAAAGCAGATTTACAAAAGAACCAAAAGTAAGCGATCAATGCAAAACTTTGTTTTCCATCTATGTAGAGCTCCTCACATTGAGCTGGTACATACAGTATGTATTTATTAATTGATAATGGTACACTGGGTTTTTGGTATATACAATGCAACGAGTTATCAAAACTGATACAAGCCAAATGTCACAATCTGATTCCAACTATCACAATTCACCTGCTGTTCAAAATATCAGGCCTTATGTTTTTTCTTTATGGCCACCTTCTCTGTAGCGCCTAGTATTAGGCTACTTTCACACTGGCGTTTTTTGCCAGACGTCGCAATGCGTCGTTTATGGCAAAAAACGCATCCTGCAAAGTTGTTTGCAGGATGCGTTTTTGCCCCATAGATTAACATTGGCAACGCATTGCGACGCTTTGCCACACGTCGCAACCGTCGTGCGACGGTTGCGCCGTGTTGTGGCGGACCGCCGGGAGCAAAAAACGTTAAATGTAACGTTTTTTTGCTCCTGACGGACCGCTTTTTCCGACCGCGCATGCGCGGCCGGAACTCCGCCCCCACCTCCCCGCACCTCACAATGGGGCAGCGGATGCGCCGGAGAAATGCATCCGCTGCACCCGTTGTGCAGTGCGTCAAACGCTAGCGTCGGAATCTCTGCCTGACGCATTGCGACAGGGAGATTCCGACCCTAGTGTGAAAGTAGCCTTAGTTTGACTAAATCTCCTATGATGTATATTTTGCACTGAGCACTGTGCAATTTGTGCACTTCTTCCAAATACAGTGGATAAATGTGCAAATGTAAACTTTATTTACACTCTTAATTTCTTTGGTAAAGGTTTTGCTTTATTCACATGACTGGATCTGATTTAATTGATACAATGGCCCTGATTTTATCAAAGCGATTAATTCTGTGAAAAATCGATTTCAAAGTCACACTTTCACACCAATTGTCACCTTTTTGCCATTTTCACACCTGCTCTGCCCAAGTGGGAGACGAAGGGTGGCATAAGGACTGGGGGTGATGCCTTAGCTCTTCTAATTCATGAATTGTGGCTTACCTTACACTGCAAATCTTACTCCAGTGCCCATCTGGAGTAAGATTTATGGCGACACTTGCTGGATTCATTAATGGGGTCTGAATCCAATATGCACTCCCTTTATGAATCTGGGCCTTAATGTATGATCAAAATTTCCTGTGGGCACAAGGCCTTCAACTGTTCCTCCTTAATATTAACCCCTTTACGACCTATGACGTTGTGTCCCAGCATTTGATGCGGGCTCCAGCCCTGACCACCATCAGGCACATCACAGCTGCCCCTAACAGACATGGGTGGAATCGTGATCCACATGTCGCTGTTAGCATGTTAAATGCTGCTGCCAATCTCTGACTTGCACAACTTGCGCAACTCAGATGCGAGTCACTAGCTCCGCCCATTGTTGCCCCTGTCACATGATCGTGGTGCGCCGATGGGTTGGCATAACAACCCGGGATCTGAAGGAAAACCTTGTGGTTGTCATTGCTGATCTGCTATGAGCGCTGCCCCGAGGCTGTCATTCACAGATGATCAATTCTGCTTCAGCTCTGCTATGTGTAGCACAGGCAATCAGACGATCGCAGCTTCAAGTGCCCTAAGGAGACCATTGAAGCAAGTGAAAAGTAAATTAAAACTTTTTTTTTTTTTTTGGATATTAAAAAAATTAAAAAAATATAAGTTCAAATCACCCCCCCATGTGCCCCATTTCAAAATAAAGCAAATAATAACTTAAAAAATACACATTTGGTATTGCCACATTCAGAATCTCCCGATCTATCAAAATATAAAAAAGAATTAATCTGATCGGTAACCGGTGTAACGAGAGAAAAAAAATCAAAACTACAGAATTATTTTTTTTATTTTTTTTTTTGGTCACCGCAACATTGCAATTATATGCATTAACGGGAAATAAAAACATTGCACCTACCCCAAAATAGTATCCATAAAGTCTTCAGCTCGATGCGCAAAAAATAGGCACTCACCCCGCCCCAGAGCTTGAAAAAATGGAGATGCTATGGGTCTCAGAAAATGGCGCCATTTGATTTTCTACCACTTAAATAATAAAGAACCTAGACATGTTTGATATCTGCGTACTCCTACTGAACTGGAGAATCCTAATGGCAGGTCAGTTTTAGTATTTAGTGAAGTTGGAGTTTTTTTTTCCCCGCTTTCCAATATACGGTAAAATCAATGGTGTTGTGCAAAAGTACAACTTGTCCCACAGAAAACAAGCCCTCATACTGCCATACTGACAGGAAAATAAGATATTGCTCTAGGAAGAAGGGGAGCAAAAAAAATGACAATGCAAGAACTGAAAATCCCAAGGTTGTGAAAGGGATAAAAGAGCAAAAACATTAACCCCTTTACCCCCAAGGGTGGTTTGCACGTTAATGACCGGGCCAATTTTTACAATTCTGACCACTGTCCCTTTATGAGATTATAACTCTGGAACGCTTCAACGGATCCCAGTGATTCTGACATTGTTTTCTCGTGACATAGTGTACTTCATGACAATGGTAAAAATTCTTTGATAGTACTTGTGTTTATTTGTGAAAAAAACAGAAATTTGGCGAAAATTATGAAAATTTCGCAATTTTCCAACTTTGAATTTTTATGCAATTAAATCACAGAGATATGTCACACAAAATACTTCATAAGTAACATTTCCCACATGTCTACTTTACATCAGCACAATTTTGGAACCAAAATTTTTTTTTGTTAGGGAGTTATAAGGGTTAAAAGTTGACCAGCAATTTCTCATTTCTACAACACCATTTTATTTTTAGGGATCACATCTCATTTGAAGTCATTTTGAGGGATCTATATGATAGAAAATGCCCAAGTGTGACACCATTCTAAAAACTGCACCCCTCAAGGTGCTCAAAACCACATTCAAGAAGTTTATTAACCCTTCTGGTGCTTCACAGGAATTTATTGAATGTTTAAATAAAAATGAACATTTAACTTTTTTTCACAAAAAATTTAATTCAGCTCCAATTTGTTTTATTTTACCAAGAGTAACAGGAGAAAATGGACCCCAAACATTGTTGTACAATTTGTCCTGAGTACGCCAATACCCCACATGTGGGGGTAAACCACTGTTTGGGCGCATGGCAGAGCTCGGAAGCGAAGGAGCGCTATTTGACTTTTCAATGCAAAATTGACTGGAATTGAGATGGGACGCCATGTTTCGTTTGGAGAGCCCCTGATGTGCCTAAACATTGAAACCCCCCACAAGTGACACCATTTTGGAAAGTAGACCCCCTAAGGAACTTATCTAGAGGTGTGGTGAGCACTTTGACCCACCAAGTGCTTCACGGAAGTTTATAATGCAGAGCCGTAAAAATAAAACAAAAATTTTTTTCCCTTCCCCCATGACGGCACACCTGAGAGAGGGGATCCGCCCAGTCAGGACAGGAAACCCTACTGAAAATAAAAGGGCGGTACCTCTCCCTCGCTTCAGTTGGGTTTCCTGTCCTGACAGGGACCCTCTTACTGAACACGGCGGTTCACTTACCCAGGTCCCGTCCCGGCGTGGAAGAATCAGGCAGCGCCTGTGCGTCGGGTTCGGGAGTCTGGAAGCGCCGTCCGCAGGTCCCCCGGGTCTCTGCGTCCGAGCGGGCGTTGAGCAGCATGGTCAGAGGGCTGAGTTCCCTTCCATGGCTGCCACGCCGCCCTCCCCTCTCTGCCGGCGTCAAGGTGCGGTGGCCGCTTCCGGGTCGCTCGTCTGACGTCACGCGCAAGGCACGCTGGGAATGGGCGTGCCCGTGTGACGTCGGGGGTGGGCGCCGGATCCAAGATGGCGGCGCCCATGATGAGAACGCCGGCCGGTGAAAGGGAACTCCGGCGGCACGGCAGAGAGTGGGAGGGGGTTAATTTGGGCACCGAAGGAGGCGGGGAGTGCAGTGGTCCCCCCATAAAAGGGGGTTAGACCACAGAAGACGCGCTCATGTCCATAAACTTCACCATGGAAGTAGGACAACAGGAGCAGCAGCAGCAGCCGCCTTCACAGCAGCAGCAGCAAATGGAGCTCTCACCAGATGCCTTGCCGAGCCACCAGCATACCAAGAGCAGCCGCTCAAGTGGTAGGAACAGCAGTCGTTCTGTCCGGCAGGATTCGTCAGCGTCCAGGAGGGACGCTTCACGTGCATCTGTCCAGCCTCCAAAATCGGTACCCTTGATTGTCGGTAGTGGTGAGTGATCTACGTGAATGTCACCCTTATGGTAACAGGGTCCATTTTTGTCTGTTTTGATCACTAGGGGTCCAGGAAAGCGGTTGGTAAAACAAAGAACCGAGAGTGTGCCCTTTGTAGAAACCCGCTTGCAGTTCAGTGGCAGAAGGATCTCTGTGCTGACTGCATTAGTAAAACCATACAAGAGACCCCTAATTTTGCCACTAGCCTAAAAGCCATAATACAGGCTGAAATAAAAGACTCCTTAAAATTGGCCCTTAGCGAACCAAGAAGAAGCCGTAAGGCGTCCACAGACTCAGATGCCTCTCAGAGACAGGGGAGTCATAAAACATCCCGGTCTCCCTCTACCTCCTCGGCCTCTGTCCAGTCTTCAGATTCCTCCTCTGACAGTGATTCAGGAGGTCGTCCATGTTTCCCAACTGAGGACGTAGATAAACTGGTCAAAGCAGTTAGATCTGCAATGGGGCTTAAAGAGGAGAAGACACCTAGGTCACTAGAAGATTCTCACAACAAAAAAGTCAGAAAATTCTGCTCCTTGAATCCAAGAGAACATCCCTTCGCAGTAGATGCCCTACTAATACCTTGGAAGTTTTCTCTGGCCTACGCATTCCCCCCGATAGTGATGATCCCAGCTGTGATCCGGAAGATCAGAGAGGATCAGGCGAGGATTATCCTCATAGCTCCATTTTGGCCAAGGAGACCATGGTTCTCCCTTCTAAGACAGATGTCGGTAACAGATCCATGGATTTTGCCAGAAATTCCGGACCTACTAACCCAGGGCCCAGTAACCCACTCTCAGGTGAAGGGCTTCCATCTGGCAGCCTGGAATTTGAGAGGGCGTTACTAAGTCGCCATGGATTCTCACCAGGTTTAATCTCCACCCTGTTGAAAAGCAGAAAACCCATAACTTCTAGAATCTATGGTAGGACATGGAAAAAATGTCTTGACTTCCTGGGTGAACCATTGGGGGAAGTGGCTCCAGTGGGTCCTATCCTAGAATTTCTGCAAGCAGGATTACATCTTGGGTTAGCAACCAGCACCCTTAAAGTTCAGGTTTCAGCCTTGGGGGCCCTGTATAACTGTAATCTTGCCTCAAATAGATAGGTTTCACGATTCATAAAATCTTGCAGTAGATCTCGGCCGTTCGTTATCCCAAAAATCCCTCCTTGGGATCTAAATTTGGTCTTAGAAGCTCTAACTAAACACCCTTTCGAGCCCTTACAGGCGTTATCACCTAAGTTACTTACCCTTAAAACAGTTCTTCTAGTAGCCCTAACATCGGCACGTAGAGTAAGTGATTTGCAAGCCCTGTCAATATCCCCTCCTTATACTCAGGTTTTTGATGACAGGATCGTTCTAAGACCAGACCCGGCTTATCTCCCCAAGGTGGTTCAAAAGTTCCATAGGAGTCAAGAGATTACCTTACCATCTTTCTGTAGTAATCCCAAAAATCCAGGGGAACAAAAGTTCCACATGCTAGATGTGAGAAGATCTATGTTACAGTACATATCTATGACTAGTCAGTGGAGGAAAGACCAAACCCTATTCATAGCCTTTCAGGGTAGCAAAAGAGGGTGTGGGGTAGCTAAAAGTACTATTGCTAGATGGATTAGGGAGGCCATTAGTTTATCCTACTCTGCGGGTGGCACTCCGGTTCCTGAAGGCATCAAGGCTCACTCTACCAGAGCCATGGCTACCTCCTGGGCGGAAAAGGCTGAGGTATCAATTGATCAAATTTGCAAGGCTGCTACCTGGTCCTCACCCTCAACTTTTTTCAAGCACTACCGGCTAGACCTTTCCTCCTCTGCTGACCTAACCTTTGGTAGAAGGGTACTCCAAGCGGTGGTCCCTCCTTAAGGTTTCATTCTACAAAAGTCTCTCAGGTGTGCCGTCATGGGGGAAGGGAAAACACCAGGGTTACTTACTGGTAACAGGTTTTTCCGGAACCCATGACGGCACCTGTATATTCCCCCCCTTTATCACCTTTTCGGTGTGCACTATTGTTTTGGGTGCTTTTTTAGTTAATATGATGTGGTGTTGGATTGCCATGTGTACTAACCAGGGGGGCCTCTCATGCTCTGAAAACCAACTGAAGCGAGGGAGAGGTACCGCCCTTTTATTTTCAGTAGGGTTTCCTGTCCTGACTGGGCGGATCCCCTCTCTCAGGTGTGCCGTCATGGGTTCCGGAAAAACCTGTTACCAGTAAGTAACCCTGGTGTTTCCCACAAAAATTATTATTTTAGCCCCCAGTTTTGTATTTTCCCGAGGGTAACAGGAGAAATTGGACCCCAAAATGTGTTACCCAATTTGTCCTGAGTGCGATGATACACCATATGTGGGGGAAACCACTGTTTGGGCACATGGGAGGGCTCGGAAGGGAAGGAGTGCCATTTGAATGCAGACTTAGATGGAATGGTCTGCACGTGTCACATTGCGTTTGCAGAGCCCCTAATGTACCTAAACAGTAGAAACCTCCCACAAGTGACACCATTTTGGAAACTAGACCCCCTAAGGAACTCATCTAGATGTGTTGTGATAGTTTTGAACCCCCAAGTGTTTCAGTACAGTTTGTAACGCAGAGCCGTGAAAATTAAAAAAAAAAAAAAAAAAAATCTTTCCCCCCAAAATTATTTTTTAGCCTCCAGTTTTGTATTTTCCCGAGGGTAAGAGAAGAAATTCGACCCCAAAAGTTGTTGTCCAATTTGTCCTGAGTACGCTGATACCCCGTATGTTGGGGGGAACCACCGTTTGAGCGCATGGCAGAGCTCGGAAGGGAAGGAGCGCCATTTGGAATGCAGACTTAGTCGGAATGGTCTGCAGGCGTCACATTGCGTTTGCAGAACCCCTAATGTACCTAAACAGTAGAAACCCCCCACAAGTGACCCCATATTGGAAATTAGACCCCCAGGGAACTAATCTAGATGTGTTGTGAGAACTTTGAACCCCCAAGTGTTTCACTACAGTTTATAACGCAGAGCCGTGAAAATAAAACTTTTTTTTTTCCCCACAAAAATTATTTTTTAGCCCCCAGTTTTGTATTTTCCCAAGTGTAACAGGAGAAATTGGACCCCAAAAGTTGTTGTCCTATTTGTCCTGAGTACGCTGATACCCCATATGTTGGGGTAAACCCCTGTTTGGGCACACGGGAGAGCTCGGAAGGGAAGAAGCACTGTTTTGCTTTTTCAACGCAGAATTGGCTGGAATTGAGATCGGACGCCATGTCTCGTTTGGAGAGCCCCTAATGTGCCTAAACAGTGGAAACCCCCCAATTATAACTGAAACCCTAATCCAAACACACCCCTAACCCTAATTCCAACAGTAACCCTAACCACACCTCTAACCCTGACACACCCCTAACCCTAATCCCAACCCTATTCCCAACTGTAAATGTAATCTAAACCCTAACTGTAACTTTAGCCCCAACCCGAACCCTAACTTTAGCCCCAACCCAAACTGTAGCCCTAGCCCTAGCCCTAATGGGAAAATGGAAATAAATACATTTTTTTTAATTTTTCCCTAACTAAGGGGGTGATGAAGGGGGGTTTGATTTACTTTTATAGCGAGTTTTTTAGCGGATTTTTATGATTGGCAGCCGTCACAGACTGAAAGACGCTTTTTATTGCAAAAAAATATTTTTTGCGTTACCACATTTTGAGAGCTATAATTTTTCCATATTTTGGTCCACAGAGTCATGTGAGGTCTTGTTTTTTGCGGGACGAGGTGATGTTTTTATTGGTAACATTTTCGGGCACGTGACATTTTTTGATCGCTTTTTATTCCGATTTTTGTGAGGCAGAATGACCAAAAACCAGCTATTCATGAATTTCTTTTGGGGGAGGCGTTTATACCGTTCCGCGTTTGGTAAAATTGATAAAGCAGTTTTATTCTTTGGGTCAGTACGATTACAGCGACACCTCATTTATATCATTTTTTATGTTTTGGCGCTTTTATACGATAAAAACTATTTTATAGAAAAAATAATTATTTTGGCATCGCTTTATTCTTAGGACTATAACTTTTTTATTTTTTTGCTAATGATGCTGTATCACAGCTCGTTTTTTGCGGGACAAGATGACATTTTCAGCGGTAACATGGTTATTTATATCTGTCTTTTTGATCGCGTGCTATTCCACTTTTTGTTCGGCGGTATGATAATAAAGCGTTGTTTTTTGCCTCGTTTTTTTTTTTTTTTCCTTACGGTGTTTACTGAAGGGGTTAACTAGTGGGCCAGTTTTATAGGTCGGGCCGTTACGGACGCGGCGATACTAAATGTGTACTTTTATTGTTTTATTTTTTATTTAGATAAAGAAATGTATTTATGGGAATAATATATATATATATTTTTTTCATTATTTTGGAATATTTTTTTTTATTTTTTTTTACACATTTGAAATTTTTTTTTTTTTTACTTTGTCCCAGGGGGGGACATCACAGATCGGTGATCTGACAGATTGCACAGCACTCTGTCAGATCACCGATCTGATAGGAGTGCAGGCTGCTTCACAGTGCCTGCTCTGAGCAGGCTCTGTGAAGCCACCTCCCTCCCTGCAGGACCCGGATCCCCGGCCATCTTGGATCCGGGGCTCGAGCAGGGAGGGAGGTAAGACCCTCGCAGCAAAGCGATCACATCGCGTTGCTGCGGGGGGCTCAGGGAAGCCCGCAGGGAGCCCCCTCCCTGCGCGATGCTTCCCTATACCGCCGGCACATCGCGATCATCTTTGATCGCGATGTGCCAGGGGCGGTCCGTGACCGCTCCTGGCACATAGTGCCGGATGTCATCTGCGATAGGCAGCTGACACCCGGCCGCGATCGGCGGCGCTCCCCCCGTGAGCGCTGCCGATCGCGCTGGACATACTATCCCGTCCATGGTCATGGGGGCCCACCCCACCTCGACGGGATAGTACGTCCCATGTCAGAAAGGGGTTAAACAAAATTGCTTTTTTAATTTCGCCATTTTCAATTTCTTTTACCACTTTTCCCTGAACTTTATTATTGTAGTGCATTGTTTATAGACTTTTTTTTTTTCTATTTATATTTATAATGTTGCTTTTTTATTTAATGTGAATTCAGAAAGAATGCACGCCAGATAGTTAAATGTACACAAATGTAGTACATAAAGCTTTACTTCCCCCCCTTGTACATTATGCTTTGTGCTTCTTCTTGTGATTGTTGGGGGTGTGTTCACACACTTAAAGGGACACTGTCACCTGAATTTGGAGGGAACAATCTTCAGCCATGGAGGCAGGTTTTCAGGTGTTTGATTCACCCTTTCCTTACCCGCTGGCTGCAATATTGGATTGAAGTTCATTCTCTGTCCTCCATAGTACACGCCTGCGCAAGGCAAGATTGCCTTGTGCAGGCACATACTACGGAGGACAGAGAATGAACTTCAATCCAATATTGCAGCCAGCATTCAGCTAACGAGTAAGGAAAGGGTGAATCAAACACCCAAAAACCCCGCCTCCATGGCTGAAGATTGTTCCCTCCAAATTCAGGTGACGGTGTCCTTTTAAAAGGCTGGAAAAAAAAGCCGTCTTGTGGTTGATGTTTAATCTTTATTTTCAGTTTTCAATTAAATATTGTTTTTTTCGATATGAGATAAAAATATGGGTCAATAGGGCCTGAGCTCAGCTTTACATCAGTACCTTTCATATCCCCTGATTTCCCATCTTTGCTTGAACCATATTTTTATCTCGTATAAAAAACGTGATAGGTTCCCTTTAATGAGATTCTTGTGCTCCTGGGTGGCTTGTGGGGGGTTTTCATGTGGTGCTATGCTTACATATTCATCTGTATGGCTTATGACAGGTCACTGATCCCTCACTGACCTGCCCCCTATTATACAAACGGAATGTAATGTAAAAAAAATCACATTCAGCAGGCGCCTGGGCTGCAGCATTATATCGAATATGCATTATATTTATTTTGTTTAATGATATAACTTTCTTAAGACAAAAAAAATTCTTCCTCAAAACGGTACCACCTATGCAGTAGCATCTATAGTCGATCCTATAGATGCTACTGCGCAGACGCCATTTTGCTAGAGGAAAAAAACTCTCCACCTAGGTGGTGGTGCCTGTGCAGTAGCATCTGTTGGATCGCCGATGGATGATACTGAGGAGGGATTTGAGAGAGTTTTTTTTTCTGAAGAAAGTTATCACTAAAAAAAATTAAATGGCTATTATCACCCTTTACCCCCAAGGGTGGTTTGCACGTTAATGACCAGGCCAATTTTTACAATTCTGACTACTGTCCCTTTATGAGATTTTAACTCTGGAACGCTTCCACGGATCCTGATGATTCTGACATTTTCTTGTGACATATTGTACTTCATGATAGTGTTAAAATTTCTTTGAAATTACCTGCGTTTACTTGTGAAAAAAATAAAGGTGCACCAAAAAACGTTAGGTGTCACATCACGGAGGAGAGAAGGGCATAGGTTCTAACAAGAGTCCCAGTAGTCACTCATTATTTTCAGCAAGAAATGCTAGTGCTTAAAAGTTGCTTAAGCCACTACAAGGACCCACTACTGCAATAATATAACAGGGATACACCCCATGGTCCAGTGACCCAAAGTCTAACATATGCAGAAGGGACTATTAGTCCCAAAGTGGAGTCTTACCCTTCTCCTTCTCCATTGATGCCGACACACGCCCCTACGTGTGTTTCGCCCACAGCTTCCTCGGAGTGTTTTTCAAATGGAGTCGCCGGAGCAAGAAGCACCGCAGCTTGAGAAGCGGCAGCAGCCTCAGCCCATTGAAGAGACCCATGCAATCTCCCAGCGGCGATCTAGTGGCAGTAGTCGCGCTGGTGGAGACAAGTGTTCAGAAGTCAAGCAGGTCCTCAGGCCGTAAAACATTACCGGCCAGCTAGGAACCCCCACTAACTACGGTACCGTGAACACACATCTGGGTAAGTGATCTACGTGAAAGTTCACTTAATGATCCTCTGCCCCTCTTTATGTTCCTTCTCTCCTTACTAGAGGAGAAAATGTTCCACCAAGGCCAAACACAGGGAGTGTGGCGAGTGTGGGGAACCACTCCCGGATAATTGAGAAAAGGTTGTGCAAGCCTTGCATACAACGTTTAATAGAGAAAGAGGCCCCTGACCTTACGTCCACCTTAAGAGATCTGGTTAGACGAGAAATCAGAAGTTCTATTAAATCCCAAAAGTCAGACTTGAAAAAGGGGAAAAAAATTAGATCCCCAATGTCGGACTTTTGTTCAAATTCGGGCGAGCTAAGCTCAGATTCCTCTCCATCTTCCTCTTCATCCATGGACGCTGAGTCGGGACACTCCTGCTTACCACTAGATAGAATTAATCGGCTGGTTAAAGCAGTAAATAATACAATGGGGATTGAAGAGCCCCAATCGGAGTGCTCCATGCAGGACATAATGTTTAAGGGGTTAGATAAAAATCCTGTAGATCTTTTCCGGTGATTGATAAAATAAACGCTTTAATTACAAGGGAGTGGAAGAAAGCGGAAAAGAAAGGATCTCTTCCACCAGCATTTAAGAGGAGGTATCCATTCGAGGAAGAAGCTTCATCCTCATGGGATAAAGCCCTGAAGCTAGACGCGGCAGTAGCCAAAGCGTGTAAAAGGACCTCACTACCGTTTGAGGATCTAGGCAATCTAAAAGACTTGTTAGACAGAAAGGCTGATGTTTTTCTTAAGGGTATTTGGGAAACGGCGGCGGGATCTCTGAGACCAGCAATTGCAGATACTTGTACAGCACGGTCGCTAATGGTGTGGCTTGACCACCTGGAAGATCAACTTAAAAACAAAGTTCCTAGAAATGAATCTTAGCCTCCCTTCCTATAATTCAAGAAGCAGCAGCTTTTCTTTCAGACGCTTCGGCAGATTCGGTGAAATTGGCAGCCAGATCTTCAGCCCTGCAGGGCTTTATGGATAAAATGTTGGCCAGGGGATTTACAAGCCAGATCAAAATTGTGGCATTCCCTGTGAGGGGGCGCACTTGTTAGAACCAGTACTGGATGAGCTGTTAGAAAAAGTGGGCGATAATAAAAAGATTTTCCTTCCTAGGAAGACCCTCATACAGACGGGAATACAATAAAAGCTGGTTCAACCACAAAAGATCAAGTAGAGAAAGATCCAGATATGACAGTAACAGAAAAAGGGGTTGAGGCTATATGTTTAACACCTCTCGGAACTATAAAAAGCCTCAATGACTGCTGGACCAGGTGGGGGGAAGACTTTCAGCCCTCTACCCGGCCTGGTTTAAGATTTCCAATAGCCCATGGGTCCTCAGTAATATTACAATTGGTCTAAGGTTCGAGTTCCAAAGGTTTCCTCAATATAAATTTTGTCTAACACCTGTCCGTTCTTCCTCTGCAGAACAATTAGCACTGGAATCGGAAGTCCAGGAACTTCAGCAAAAAAGAGTGCTAATTAATGTACCAACAAAACAGAGAGGTAAGGGGTTTTATTCCCCCCTCTTCCTGATTAAAAAAAACCTGATGGGTCATTCCGTACCATCATTAATTTAAAAGGCCTAAATAAATTTCTCCTTGTTCCTTTCTTCAAGATGGAGTCTATAAAGACGGCAATAAAGCTTATGTTTAACAATTGCTTCATGGATGTCTTAGATTTGAAAGACGCCTATTATCATGTCCCATGATACACACAGACCACCAATAATTCCTTAGAGTGGAAGTTTCAATTAATGGAACAATAGAGCACTTCCAATATCGAGCACTTCCCTTTGGTGTCGCGGTTGCACCCCGTGTATTCACTAAAATAATGGTAGAAGTCATGGTGCACCTTCACGAACAGGACAGCTTAATAGTTCTCTATTTAGATGGCTTATTAATCATGGGACATTTGGAAACACACTGCACTGACCAGTTAGGAAAGGTGACTTCAATGTTGCAGGAATTGGGTTGGATCATTAATTTAAAAAAATCCCGTTTACAACCCTCTAAAGTACATGAGTTTTGGGGTCTTCTCATAGATTCTTGTAGGCAGGATTGTCACCTTCCAGATGCAAAAGTGGATTGAATCCAACAACTAGTAACTAAAGTGATTAAAAAACCTTTAGTCTCTATAAGAAGAGCAATGTCATTGTTAGGATCACTCGCATCGTGTTTCCCGACGGTCCTCTGGGCCCAATATCACACCAGAAAACTACAGTGGGACATATTACGTAACACCCGTCACTTGTCGGATCACCTTGATATTTTTTCCCTATCCACTGAATCTGAACAATCCTTACATTGGTGGACACATATACCAAATTTACGTAGAGGTGTTCCATGGACAAACTGTGTCCTGAATAGTAACTACAGATGCTAGTCCCAGGGGATGGGGAGCGCACATGGAAAATAGTTGGGTCCAGGGACTGTGGTCTCAATCTGAACAGAATTCATCATCCAATTTAAAGGAATTATTAGCGGTAGAACGCGCTTTAAGTAAATTCCTTATACCCCCACAGGGTAGACATGTCAGATTTTTTTCAGACAACCAGGTGACCGTAGCCTATATTAACCATCAAGGAGGTACTCTGTCAGGTTCATTAATGGATGTTGCGGATCGTATTTTTCAGATGGCCGAAAAGCATCTTCTATCTTACGGTTCTTCACATAAGAGGAAAGCTCAATGTCATGGCGACTATCTAAGCCGCAACAAACTCGGATAGGGAGATTGGACATTGAATCAGACCATCTTCTACCAGATTGTACAATTATGGGGGTGCCCAGACAGACTTTTTCGCAAGGAAAACAGAAAGCTACATCGGTTCTGCTCCTTAAACCCCAGGCAAAACCCATATGCAGTGGACGCTCTCCTAATTTCATGGCACTTCAATCTCACTTATGCCTTTTCCCCTCTAAACTTAATTCCGATAGTTCTGAGGAAGATACGGGAGGACAAGGCCCGGGTAATCATGGTAGCCCCATTCTGGCCCAGAAAGTCCTGGTTTCCGTGGCTGAGGAAGATGTCGGTTTCCCAGCCTTGGATTCTCCCAGAAATACCAGATCTCCTCTCCCAGGGCCCAATTCTCCATCCATGAGTCGCCAATTTACATCTAGCGGCATGGAATTTGAGAGGTCATTACTAAAGGCGAAGGGGTTTTCTCGAGATCTAGTAAATACATTACTAAAGAGTAGAAAGGTGTCTACGACAAATGTTTGTCAGAATTTGGAGGAAATTCTTGGAGGTCTCAGGGGCACATAGTCGCCAAAAAGTCTGTATTAATAAAATTTTGGAATTTTTTACAGAAGGGATTAGAAATGGGGTTAGCCACAAGCACTCTCAAAGTTCAAGTGTTGGCTCTGGGGGCACTGTATAATAGTAAGTTAGCCAGCAATCACTGAATATCTAGGGTCTTTAAGGCTGCAACTAGCTCCAGGCCAGTTATTAAGCAGAAAATTGGTTCCATGGGACCTAAATTTTGTGCTCTCAACTCTGATGGAAGCGCCATTTCAAGCTATTGATACTATCACGATTAAAAATCCTATCTTTTAAAACTGCCCTTTTAGTTGCACTTACATCCGCAAGAAGGGTTAACGATCTGCAAGCCCTAACTAGACAGCCTCCATACATGCAGTTTAGAGAAGATGGGGTTATTCTGAAACCTGATCCTCTTTACCTTCCAAACGTAGCTTCAAAATTTCATAGATTACAGGAAGTTGTTCTACCTTCGTTCTGTTCTAACCCCACTAATGATAAAGAGCGAAAATTCCATTCTCTAGATGTAAGAAGATGTCTTCTTAGATAAATTTCGGCTACTAGCGCTTGGAAGAAAGATAATTCCCTATTTGTAGCCTTCAAGGGAGTTAGAAAAGGGCTTAGTGTGTCCAAAAACACATTAGCTAGATGGATCAGGGAGGCAATTTTTTTAGCTTATTCAGCAGGTGGTGTGCAGATCCCGGAAGGTATAAAAGCTCAGTCCAGCCATGGCTACTTCCTGGGTGGAGAGATCAGAGGTATCAATTGAAGACATTTGTAAGGCGGCCACATGGTCTTCTCCATCTACCTTTCTTAAACACTATAGACTAGATTTGGGCTGCTCCTCCGATCTCATGTTTGGGAGAAGGGTGCTTGAAGCAGTTTTCCCTCCCTAGTCTCTTTTACTTCTCTGAAAGTCTCTCGTGGTGCTGTCATGGCGACTGAATAAATACGTAAGCTACTTACCGGTAGCAGTGTTTTTCAGGAGCCCATGACAGCACCCTTATATTCCCTACCCTGTTTTCTTGTGTGGGTCAACACCTTCTTTCCATTAAGACCTAAGTTTATTCACTGGGTGAATTGTACCATGTTTTAAAATTGTTTATATGCTACTAACCTAGGAGGTCCTCTCATGCTCTGTAAACCAACTGACGAGGGAGAGAGGTGCCGCCCTTTTTATGTCTGTAGGTTTCCTGTCTCTGAAGGGCGGATCCCCTCTCTTGTGGTGCTGTTATGGGCTCCTGAAAAACACCGCTACCGGTAAGTAGCTTACGTATTTCAGGTGTTTTGCAGGAAGCTTTGGAATGTTTAAAAAAAAAAATGAACATTTAACTTTTTTTCACAAAAAATGTATTTCAGTTCCAATTTGTTTTATTTTACCAAGGGTAACAGGAGAAATTGGACCCCTAGAGTTGTTGTCCAGTTTGTCCTGAGTACGCTGATACCCCATATGTGGGGGTAAACCACTGTTTGGGTGCATGGCAGAGCTCGGAAGGGAAGGAGCGTCATTTGACTTTTCAATGCAAAATTGACTGGAATTGAGATGGGACCCCATGTCGCGTTTGGAGAGCCCCTGATGTGCCTAAACATTGAAACCCCCACAAGTGACACTACTTTGGAAAGTAGACCACCTAAGGAACTTATCTAGATGTGTGGTGAGCACTTTGACCAGCCAAGTGCTTTACAGAAGTTTATAATATATAGAGCCGTAAAAATAAATTTTTTTTCCACAAAAATTATTTTTTAGCCCCCAGTTTTGTATTTTCCCAAGGGAAACGGGAGAAATTGGACCCCAAAAGTGGTTGTTCAATTTGTCCTGAGTATGCTGATACCCCATATGTGGGGGGGGGGGAACCACCGTTTGGTTGCATGGCAGAGCTCGGAAGGGAAGGCACGCCGTTTGGAATGCAGACTTAGATGGATTGGTCTGCAGGCATCACGTTAAAGTTGCACAGCCCCTGATGTACCAAAACAGTAGAAACCCCCCACAAGTGACCCCATATTGGATACTAGACTCCCTAAGGAACTTATCTAGATGTGTTGAGAACTTTGCACTCCCAAGTGCTTCACAGAAGTTTATAATGTAGAGCCGTAAAAATAAATTCTTTTTTTCCACAAAAATTATTTTTTAGTCCCCCCGGTTTTGTATTTTCCCAAGGGAAACAGAAGAAATTGGACCCCACAAGTTGTTGTCCAATTTGTCCTGAGTGCGCTGATACCCCATATGTTGGGGTAAACTCCTGTTTGGGCGCATGGGAGAGCTCGGAAGGGAAGGAGCACTGTTTTACTTTTTCAACACAGAATTGGCTGGAATTGAGATCTGACGCCATGTTGTGTTTGGAGAGCCCCTGATGTGCCTAAACAGTGGAAACCCCCCAATTCTAACTGAAATCCTAACCCAAACACACCCCTACCCCTAATCCCAACCATAACCCTAACCACACCCCTAACCCTAAGCCTAAACCCTAACTTTAGCCCCAACCCTAACTTTAACCCTAACTTTAGCCCCAATCCTAATGGGAAAATGGAAATAAATACATTTTTTTCAAAATTTATTATTTTCCCCAAACTAAGGGGGTGATGAAGGGGGTGTTTTATTAACTTTTATAGCTTTTTTTTTTTTTTTTTGCGGATTTTAATGATTGGCAGCCGTCACACACTAAAAGACACTTTTTTTTTTTTTATTGCAAAAAATAGTTTTTGCATCTCCACATTTTGAGAGCTATAATTTTTCCATATTTTGGTCCAGAGTCATGTGAGGTCTTGTTTTTGCAGGACAAGATGACATTTTTAGCAGTACCATGGTACTTTATATCCGTCTTTTTGATCGCATGTTATTCCACTTTTTGTTTGGCGGTATGATAATAAAGCGTAATTTTTTGCCCTTTTTTTTTTTTAACGTCGTTCACTGAAGGGGTTAACTAGTGGGACAATTTTATAGGTCGAGTCGTTATGGACGCGGTGATACTAAATGTGTACTTTTAATGTGTTTTTTTATTTAGATAAAGAAATGTATTTATTGGAACAATATATATATATATTTTTTTTATTTACGATTTTTTTTTTTTTTTTTTTACACATGTAAATTTTTTTTAAATTTTTTTACTTTGTCCTTGGGGGGACATGACTGTACAGGGTCAGATCACTGATCTGACACTTTGCTGTGCACTGTCAGATCAGCGATCACCCAGGCACTGCAGGGAGGCATCCCGGTGCCTGATCTGAGCAGGCGCTGGTAAGCCACCTCCCTGCAGGACCCAGAAGGCCCCCCACGGCCATTTTGGATCTGGGCCTGCAGGGAGGAGGAGACCCTTGGAGCAACGCGATCACATCGCGTTGCTCCGAGGGTCTCAGGGAAGCATGCAGGGAGCCCCTCCCTGTGCGATACTTCCCTGTGCCGCTGGAATGTTGCGATCATCTTTTGATCGCAGTGTGCCGGTGGTTAATTTGCCAGGAGCGGTCTGTGACCGCTCCTGGCACATAGTGCCGGATGTCAGCTGCGATAGCTGACACTCGGCCCCGATCGGCCGCGCTCCCCCCGTGAGCACGGCTGATCGGTCATGACTTACTATCCCGTCGGTGGTCATACGGGCCCATACGAACTCGACGGGATAGTACATCAGATGTCAGAATTTAAACTAGGGGGCAGGTCAGTGAGGGATCAGTGACCTGTCATAAGCCATATAGATGAATATGTAATAAGTACACCACATGAAGCCCCCTCCTGCCACACGCCGCCCCACAGCACAAACATTTAATTAATACTGATGAGCGAATGTACTCCTTCCCGAGCACGCTCGCGTGACCTCCAAGTATTTGACTGCTCGGAGATTGTTTTCATCGTGGCAGCTGAATGATTTACATCTGTTTGCCAGGCTGAGTACATGTGGGGGTTGCCTGGTTGCTAGGGAATCCCCACATGTAATCAAGCAGGCTAGTAGCTGTAAACCATTCAGCTGCCCGCATGAAAACTAAATCTCCGAGCAGTCATAAATACTCGGAGGTCACCCGAGCGTGCTCGGGAAGGAGTACACTCGCTCATCACTAAATTAAGTCAAAACTGAAAATAAAGACAAGACGGTTTTCAGCACTCGGGTATCATTTTAGTCAGTATAACGGTGCTGACCTGACTCTGTAGCACGGTAGCAGAAAGAAGTAAGCGATTTAGAACACTGAAATATAGCCATTTTTTAAAGAGGAGTTTTAGCTTAAGCATCTTAGTACAGCTCAAAACTGCACCACAACCTACATGGCATGTCCCCACATAGTGTAAATCCTGCGGGTTTTTTTTACTTTTTTTTTTTTTTACCTAGAAAATCAGCTGTGTTTAACTGTTCAAGCAAATTGGATGTGATTTCAAAAATATTCATGCCTACTGGGTATAAAGATGCTGTTGAACTGTGCATTTTCTCTATAAGCTTTTAGGGAGTGTGGGGAAAAAAACAAGTTAAAACAATGTTGTTTAAGTGCAGAATCATATCTCTTCTGTACTGTAAAAAATGCATTGCAAACTCTGCCTTCAATCTGCACAAAAATCACATATAGCACAAATCGAGGAGAACATGCAGCAATAACATAATATTTAGAGAAGATTGCTATTGCCTGCTATAGGACACCTGTGGTAAAAACACTATACTTTCACGAAGTGTGAACAAAGCCTAAACTGAAAACTGAATGTTTGCATGTTCACAGTGCAGGCTTGGTGGGGGTTTTGGTGCATGTTTGGCCAATACCAGTAAATATAAAAACAGTTCAGCTATATTCATATGACAGTCTCCTTTATTTGGATGGGTCTTGCAGAAATCCACTTGCTTTTCAGGCCACAAAATCTGATTGAAGACCTTCCTGAGATGCCATACTATTAAGTCCTATGACGGACCCACGTCTTTGGTGCAGCCTTAGAAGCGGAGAACAAATATAGCAGGATAATTTTGAAATCATTTTTCAATGAATAATTTTGTACAAATTATTTTTATAAATGTCCAAATGGCCTTTTGCAGAAAGGATCTTCACCAATTACTTATTATTTTTTTTTTTTTTGTATTTAATTTTTTTGCAATTTTTATTTTGGCAAATACTTACATGATCCTTTTTAATGTGACGCATGTTTGTCTTTCTGGACACTGATGTTTTAAATAAAGTTGCTTGTTTTTTGGAATTTCCCGGTATTTGGCTTTGCCAAAACTTTAATGGTCAGGGGCAAATTTTATGTATTTACAGTGCATTTCTACAGTGGAAACACACTAAAAACACAAGCAGTAAGGGTATGTGCACACGTTCCGGATTCTCTGCGGATCTGCAGCGTTTTTTGAGGTGTAGAAACCCTGCAGATCTGCAAGTGATTTACAGTACAATGTAAATGAATGAGAAAAAAAAATGCTGTGCACACTTTGCGGAAAATCCGCTGCGGTTTAAGAAGTAGCATGTCACTACTTTTTTTGTGAATCTGCAGCGTTTTTGTACCCATTCGATTATAGAAAACCGCAGGGGTAAAAAACGCAGCAAATCCGCAAGAAAACCACAGCAAAAATGCTGCGGAACCGCACAAAAAAATCAACAAATCCGCAGGTGCGTTTTCTGCCAGGAGAGGCAGAATCCGCACCAGAAATTCCTAAGCCTAATCCGCAACGTGTGCACATAGACTAAATTTTCCCCCTCTAGTTCAACCCACAGCCTAACCTAACATGCCGTAACATGTTGATCCAGAGGAAGGCAAAAAAAAACCATGCGGCAAAGAGTAAGCTCCACACTGGGGGAAAAAAAATTTCCTTCCCGACTCCACATACGGCCATCAGACTAGTTCCCTGGATCAACGCCCTATCAAGGAATCTAGTATATATACCCTGTAACATTATACTTTTCAAGAAAGGCATCCAGTCCCCTCTTAAATTTAAGTAATGAATCACTCATTACAACATCATACGGCAGAGAGTTCCATAGTCTCACTGCTCTTACAGTAAAGAACCCGGATCTGTTATTATGCTTAAACCTTCTTTCCTCTAGACGTAGAAGATGTCCCCTTGTCGCTGTCTCAGGTCTATGATTAAAAAGATCATCAGAATACTCGCATCCTGTAAGGCCGACTTCACACTAGTATTTTTGTATGCCTGCATACAGATCTGCATGCGTCTTGCGTACCTATATGTAACATTTTGTGTGGTTTTTTTTTTTTTTTTTTTTTTATATGTTGCGTTCAGTGGGCAAGTCAAAACTACGCACTGGGACGCATCCGCATACAACGCATGTCCTTGCGTACACCATGTTAAATATGGGTACGCAAGACACATGTGGATCTTAAGGAAAACGTAAGGGGGCGTACGCTGCGCACTGAAACGCTAGTGTGAAACCGGTGAAATTCTTTACTTTGCTTAACTTTTTACTACAGTAAAAAAATGGATAATGGAAAGGGTACCAGATGGGTCTTATTATAGTCAATGGGGTCCTTCTGGTGCCATTTGCTGCATTTGTGTCTGATCCTTCCTCTGCATTTAATTTTGTTTTGTTTCTGGGATAGAAGAGACAAATCTAAATACAAAATGTAAGTTCTCTAATGGGGAACAAAACTTAATATTCATTATTTTATTTTATTAATTACAAAATTTAAGCATTTTGAAATACTTTTTATTCCAATTTTGGCTGGTAGTACGTCCACCAAATATGTACGCCTTCCCTGAAAAGATATTGTAACTTTTTTTAATGCTATCCCAGAAAACTTATTTTTCAATATGTTAAATTAAATGGTGGTATTAAAAATACAACTGTCCCCCAATAAAAATGTGATTAAACACTGGTATGTCAGTGAAAAAGCAAGTTATGACTGTTGTAAAGCAGGAATGTGAACATTTTAAGGGAGACCAATCGGGTAGAAAAAAATTTAAAATACAGCTACTGTCTAATGGATCGGGCAACATGGATTAGCTGTCTGGTTCCCTTTAACTACTTATGCCAGTTTCAAATGTTCGAAACTGGCTCATGGCAACTAAACCTCTTATGGGTCTTCTGTAGTGATGAGCGAGTATACTCGTTGCTCGGGCTTTCCTGAGTATGCTCTGGTGACCTCTGAGCATTTTGGCATGCATAGAGATCTAGTTTTTGTCGACACAGCTGTATGATTTGCAGCTGCTAGACAGCCTGAATACATGTGGGGGTTGCCTGTTTGTTTAGGAAACTTCACATGTATTCAGGCTGTCTAGCAGCCGCAAATCATACAGCTGCATTGACAAAAACAAAATCTCCGAGCACACCAAAATACTTGGAGGCAGGGCCGGATTGGCAATTCTGGCAAAAGCCAGAAGGGCCTGTCTGGTTATGGGCTGCCTTGTCTGCTACCTTAACAGAATCGGTGTTCTCAAGATACCCATACTGTGAAGCAGGGGTGTCAAACTGCATTCCTCGAGGGCCGCAAACCATGCGTGTTTTCAAGATTTCCTTAGCATTGCACAAGGTGCTGCAATCATTATGTGTGTAGGTGATTAAATTATCACCTGTGCAGCACAAGGAAATCCTGAAAACATGACCTGGTTGCAGCCCTCGAGGAATGCAGTTTGACACCCCTGCTGTGAAGAGTTGTAATGGATCACAAAGTTCCGTCACTTACCCCAGCAGGCCACCGGTATCATTATACATATTGGTCTTGTAGAAAATCTTCCTTTCCTCCTTCCAGGGTAATATTAGTAATAAATCTCATCTGGTTCATGGGGACGGGGACAACATGGGCCTGTGTGATTTTAAATGCCAGGGCTGAATATTGGCTCCAGTCCGTACCTGCTCGGAGGACACCCGAGTATAGTCGCTCATCGCTAGTCTTTTGACAAAACTCAACAGTCTCATATATGCCTGAGACTGCAGAGTTCAAATCGGGAGACTTGCGGACAGTTAAAAATTGCGCCCCATACTCTTGCCGTGAATGTCAAATTGGCCTTAGTGAGTTAAATACAAAAATAATCAAATTTAAATACAAAGAAAAAACTAACTTAAATGGTGCCAAAATAATGTAAACACATTAGCAACATAGGACACAACCTGTTGTGAAAACAAAACAACCTAAAACCAGACCTATGCATCTGGGTAACTGTGGCATTGTTTGGTTCAGAAATTCCACCCTAGCATTTGTCTGCTAAAAGGTGCAACTTCCTAGGATATGCCATGATTTTGTAACCATTGGTATGTGAACTCTGGTACTTCCACTAGTTCTGAGAATAAAGGGTGTGCAATGCTGTATCCCCTTCAGTGTTTTGCCTCTGTGCAGTAGTTACCTGGGGTATAGCTTGTTAATACAATACGGCTCCCTTTATATCAATGGTGCCAGGTGAAGTTCCCTGCACCATCAGATGGCTGGGAGCATCGCCATGAGGGTAGACTCAGAAGATGATGCAGCCCTAAACTAGCACAGCGACATATTCATTTTTAGGATCTATAGCAACCCAGAAGTTGGCTTGAGCTAGGTTTTTATTATATAGAATAATCTTTTAACACTTTACGATTTGATATGATTGTTATTTGTGCACATCTTTCTTTGTAGAGTATATGTCCATCTCCTGAACTCCTTGCATTGGACCACCTGTTTCTGCTGCCATTATGCTATCATCAATTTTTCTCAAAGCCTTGACAAACGTATCAACATGGAATTCAAGCTCCATAGCGATGAATCAGAATCGCATGGTGGAAGGCTGGTTCACTGATGGTAATCATGCACTGAAAATGGGCATCATCACAGCACTGGGTTGTCTAATCATCTTAGGGAATGTTTTTGTTCTTTTAGTCATTGTCTCGTCAGTTTCTGGCTGGTCTAGTAATAGTCGGTATATTCTAATCTCCTTGACTGGCACAGATGTCACTTTGGCCTTGATAGTAGTACCACTCAATCTATATGGAAGCATTGTTCTAGAACCTGGTGATGAAGATGCTGTCAATTCTACTCTTGGATCATATTGTCACGTAGTGGCCTTCGTCAATTCTTCTGTATTTGCCTCCTCAATCTACTCACTGGCAACCATTAGCCTGGAGCGCTACGTAGCAGTTTTCTTTCCCTTACACTACAACAGAGTAATGAGCCGTCGCCGGGTCAAGTTATTGATTGCTGCAGCTTGGTTGTTGCCACCAATCTTCTTGTTTCCCATTTCCATTCCTGGTGGGAGAATAATACGTGTCTATTTCTCCCGGGCCTCTCTTATCTGTAACCCAGACTATGCCAGTAATATGACTTACTCTCTACTTCTCACAATAGTCATCTTTTTCCCTTGCTCAACTATAGTCACATTTGCCAACCTTCGTCTGTGGCTGGTGGCAAAAAAACAGAGCCGAAGGATGAGTGTGTGCTTAGCTGGCAGAAATCAGAAATTGGGAATCCCTACAGTATGTGAAAATGTGCCTTCAAGAAAACAGCTTGGAGTAAATACAAGTGTGTGTATAACCAAGGAAGCGGGAGAAAAGGGACAACGAAAGGGAGATGCTGCATCCAGGGTCCTCGTTCCAGTAGTCTGTGTATTCTACGCATGTTGGGCACCATGTATGATCACTATCCTGTATAATGGTAAGACATTCTCATTTTGTATGCATTTTCAATTCTATACCAGTTTAGCTTTTGGTGGAACCCAAGTCCAGAAGTATTTATGCCTAGTATCCATAATGGCACTTATCATAAACATTTTTACTTTTCCTCTATTACAGTTAATCACAATTCACTGTGATCTGTGCATTCCTTTGCCATGGAAGTAAAATGTGGTGATACTTTTTTTTTTTTTTTTTTAATCTCCATTATAGGTGATCTGTCTTTTTTTAATTATTATTATTACTATTATTATTATAATATGGTATACCTTGACGATTGGTGGAGCAGCTTGGTGTACATTTTTTTGCAAAAAAACGTATCAACTAAATACCCTGTTTTTTCCATCTTTTGACTAGCGCTTGCTTATTACTGTGTTTTTTTTTTTGTTTTGTTTTTTTAACAAGAGTATATTTGACCTCACTGTGCTCTTTTGTGTCTTCAAGTTTCTTGGTGGTGTGTGAACAGGTTTCTACAGACTTGTTCAATGTGCAAGTAGCCCATGTATTTCTGGTTCTATAATTGTTCTCTTGTTCCTACAAGACTAGGGAGTCCACCACTCCTTATGGGTCATTTGCATCAAAGCTGTTCCATCCATCATGTCCACACGGATATTCCCTCTCTGAACCCTGCTTATACAGGTACTATACAGATGATCAGGTTTTTAAATACATCAGATAGGGATTATATACATTAGTTAGGACTGCTCTATATGGGTATGCCTTGATGATTGGTGGAGCAGCTTGGTATACTTTTTTTTGCAAAAAACGTATCAACTAAATACCCTGTTTTTTCCATCTTTTGACTAGCACTTGCTTATTACTGTGATTTTTTTTTTTTTTTTTAACAGAGTATATTTGACCTCACTGTGCTCTTTTGTGTCTTCAAGTTTCTTGGTGGTGTGTGAACAGGTTCCTACAGATTTGTTCAATGTGCAAGTAGCCCATGTGTTTCTGGTTCTATTATTTATACAGCAGCATTAATTTCATGGTGCTGTACATGAGAAAGGGGGTTACGTACAGAGTTTTAGATATCGTTTACAGTAAATAAATTTACAATGACAGACTGGTAGAAAGGGGAGAGGGCCTTGTCTTTGCGGACATACATTCTACGGGATAATGGGGAGGAGACAGAAGGTCGGGGGTGCAGCAGCTCGGGTGGTGGTGAGGCAGCAGAATGGTTATTGCAGGCTGTAGGCTTTCCTGAAAAGATGGGTTTTCAGGTTCCGTCTGAAGAATCCAAGAGTGGTGGATAATCTGACGTGTTGAGGCATAGAATTCTAAAGAATGAGGGATATTCGTGACAAAAAAACCAGTACACAAGCAGAGATGCTTACCTGTTCAAGGCCTCCAAACGATTACACTAACCAAAGTGCAGCGGACCCAAGTTAAGATGGTGGATGACAGAAGCACAGGTGCAATAATACCGATAATCCAGCCAGCCTACAATCAGGATATGGCCGCCTGGCACACTTGTGCAAAATGTTCTGTATGTGGCATGTTCACACAGAAATGCAGAGCATATGGCTCAAGGCCTATTAATGACGCCACAAAGCGGGCCAGCCATTGCTATAATGCATCCTGTGTGAACAGAGGCCACAGTTTACAGAGCCATCTAGGGCGCAGCTGCACCCTGAAAAAATGACGTGCCCAAAAACATAACAATGTATGTAAGGTATTGGTTGGTATTATGGCCATAATATTTAAGCTGGCAACCCATGCCAAGGGTCCTTACGTATTGCCAGTCGTACGCTAAAAAAACACATCATAAGAGGAAAAAACCTCTACTATTGACAAAAAAAACAAAAAAAAAAAACAGTACACAGGCAGAGATGCTTACCTGTTCAAGGCCTCCAAATAATTACACTAACCAAAGTGCAGCGGACCCAAGTTAAGATGGTGGATGACAGAAGCACAGGTGCAATAATACCGATAATGCAGCCAGCTTACAATCAGGATTTGGCCGCCTGGCACACTTATGCAAAATGATCTGTATCTGGCATGTTCACACAGAAATGCAGAGCATTTTTTTTTGTCAAGAATAGTGGAGTTTTTTTCCTCTTATGGTGTTTTGTTTTTTTTTTTTTTTTTTTTTTTTTTTAAATGAGGGATATTCGGGAGAAATCTTGGAGGCGGTTCTATGAGGAACTAATAAGTGTGGAAAAGAGTAGGAGGTATCGGGAGGATCGAAGATTACGTTAGGGAAGATATTGGGAGATTAGTTAAGAGATATAGGAAGAGGACAGGTTATGGATGGCTTTGTAGATCAGTGTTAGTAGTTTGAACTGGATTTATTGGGGAATTGGGAGCCAGTGGAGGGATTTGCAGAGGGGAGAAACAGGGAAGTAGCGAGGAGAGAGGTGGATTAGCCGGGCAGCAGAGTTGAGGACAGACTGGAGTGGTGCAAGAAAGTTAGTGAGGAGGCCACAGAGGAGGGTATTTCAGTAGTCGAGGCGGGAGATGAGGCCATGCTCAAGAGTTTTAGTAGATTGTGGGCTAAGGAAGGGATGGATTCTGGCAACATCTTCTTCTGTATTAATGGTCACTCTTTAGCTTAAAACTACATTCCCAGCAGGAGTATTTGAGTTTTTGATGTCGCAAATTTTCTGCAACTGTTAAGTAAATTTGTATATAAACCTACATCAAATCCGTAGCCAACACGGAAAAGTGCCCCCTAATGGCTAAAACATGTTTACCGAAAAAGAAGGTTTGCTCAACAAGAGCAATGCAATCCATGATAAGATAATCAGTGGGCGACCACGTGAAAAGCCCACATAAGTAGTATATTCACAACAGACTGCCAGAACAACGCGGGGGTATATATTATAAACAATTCATTTTATTAAACATGTATAATATACAAAATAGGGACAAAATACAAAACGCAATGTAAGTGGATAGAGAACAGCTAAAAAGATTCTGGCACCAAAACAGATGACAAAAGTTGGTGCCAGGAAAGAAAAAATATGTATAGACGTCTATAGACACGGCCGCACACAGTTATAACGAGAGGAAAAGTGCTGATATTATGACCGGTTAGTGGTAAATAGTGTGGTGACACATGATTAAATGCTGGTCAAAAAGACCTAAAAATATTCTAAATAACCCGCTGGTCCACAGTTCGACCCACAATGGGCTATAGGCTGCCAGCTAAACCACTATGCACCCGGATTCACTGGTTACCACTATTGGCACACATAGCTGCAGAAAAATAGATGCTAGTCCGAGTGGCCAGCAGTGGTAAAGCAGCTCAATTGTCCGATGTCTATTGCAATAGCCCAATAGACATCAAGGGTGAGTCGTTACACCGGTCAAAAATACCAAGGCAGGCAATGGTCATAGTCAAATATCAAATGCATTACCTTGTGACATAGTCCTCTCGGTGTGGGTATAAGTACTGAAACCTGGGGGCCAATCAGCGCGTTACTGCCCGCGATACCCTGCCCACCAGGAGGGGAAGCCCGCCGCGCGATGCGGACGATGGGAAGGAGGACTTCTGTCATCACCTCCCATCACCACGGCAACACGCCGGACCTCCCCAAATGAGGGTCGGGTGCAGCGCGCCTGCGCCTAAATGGATGTAAGTGTACAGGGTTCAGACCCCCGGAATTAGAAGTGGCAAGGAGCAAAAGGTGCCAGATTAATGAGCGATCCTTCTAACCTCAACATAATTCATGAGTGAGAACCGAAACATGAATATAAATATGCATATACAGTGGGGCAAAAAAGTATTTAGTCAGTCAGAAATAGTGCAAGTTCCACCACTTAAAAAGATGAGGCGTCTGTAATTTACATCATAGGTAGACCTCAACTATGGGAGACAAACTGAGAAAAAAAAAATCCAGAAAATAACATTGTCTGTTTTTTTAACATTTTATTTGCATATTATGGTGGAAAATAAGTATTTGGTCAGAAACAAACAATCAAGATTTCTGGCTCTCACAGACCTGTAACTTCTTCTTTAAGAGTCTCCTCTTTCCTCCACTCATTACCTGTAGTAATGGCACCTGTTTAAACTTATCAGTATAAAAAGACACCTGTGCACACCCTCAAACAGTCTGACTCCAAACTCCACTATGGTGAAGACAAAAGAGCTGTCAAAGGACACCAGAAACAAAATTGTAGCCCTGCACCAGGCTGGGAAGACTGAATCTGCAATAGCCAACCAGCTTGGAGTGAAGAAATCAACAGTGGGAGCAATAATTAGAAAATGGAAGACATACAAGACCACTGATAATCTCCCTCGATCTGGGGCTCCACGCAAAATCCCACCCCGTGGGGTCAGAATGATCACAAGAACGGTGAGCAAAAATCCCAGAACCACGCGGGGGGACCTAGTGAATGAACTGCAGAGAGCTGGGACCAATGTAACAAGGCCTACCATAAGTAACACACTACGCCACCATAGACTCAGATCCTGCAGTGCCAGACGTGTCCCACTGCTTAAGCCAGTACATGTCCGGGCCCTTCTGAAGTTTGCTAGAGAGCATTTGGATGATCCAGAGGAGTTTTGGGAGAATGTCCAATGGTCTGATGAAACCAAACTGGAACTGTTTGGTAGAAACACAACTTGTCGTGTTTGGAGGAAAAAGAATACTGAGTTGCATCCATCAAATACCATACCTACTGTAAAGCATGTTGGTGGAAACATCATGCTTTGGGGCTGTTTCTCTGCAAACGGGCCAGGACGACTGATCCGGGTACATGAAAGAATGAATGGGGCCATGTATCGTGAGATTTTGAGTGCAAACCTCCTTCCATCAGCAAGGGCATTGAAGATGAAACGTGGCTGGGTCTTTCAACATGACAATGATCCAAAGCACACCGCCAGGGCAACGAAGGAGTGGCTTCGTAAGAAGCATTTCAAGGTCCTGGAGTGGCCTAGCCAGTCTCCAGATCTCAACCCTATAGAAAACCTTTGAAGGGAGTTGAAAGTCCGTGTTGCCAAGCGAAAAGTCAAAAACGTCACTGCTCTAGAGGAGATCTACATGTAGGAATGGGCCAACATACCAACAACAGTGTGGCAACCTTGTGAAGACTTACAGAAAACGTTTGACCTCTGTCATTGCCAACAAAGGATATATTACAAAGTATTGAGATGAAATTTTGTTTCTGACCAAATACTTATTTTCCACCATAATATGCAAATAAAATGTTAAAAAAACAGACAATGTGATTTTCTGGATTTTTTTTTCTCAGTTTGTCTCCCATAGTTGAGGTCTACCTATGATGTAAATTACAGACGCCTCTCATCTTTTTAAGTGGTGGAACCTGCACTATTGCTGACTGACTAAATACTTTTTTTGCCCCACTGTATATAGAAATAACAACAACCTACTATATGTGTGAACATAGCCAGTATACGATCAAGGATATATATATATATATATATATATATATATATATATATATATATATATATATATATATATATATATATATATATATATATCTATCTCAGTTTGAGATTTGATAAAATTATCATAAGATCCACTCCGTCACGTAATACTGCGGCAGGGATACTGGATAAGCCAAGGTGTCCGTACTCCGCAAATGTACAAGATATTCCTAAAAAAAATAGCATGAGTATACACCTAAAAATGTCAAAAAATATATATAACATATCAAGATTATCTATTCATATAACGGCATTAGTCCATGCTTATTAATAGGTGATAAGGTTCATCCAGTCCACTTAGATATTCAATTATTTCCTTGATTTTATCCAGAGGCAGTGATGGACATGGCTGGATCCCCCGGGAAGGCAGTATGTTAATGGAATAACATATTTTTTCTTTCCTGGCACCAACTTTTGTCATCTGTTTTGGTGCAAGAATCTTTTTAGCTGTTCTCTATCCACTTACATTGCGTTTTGTATTTTGTCCCTATTTTGTATATTATACATGTTTAATAAAATGAATTGTTTAATATATACCCCCGCGTTGTTCTGGCAGTCTGTTGTGAATATACTACTTATGTGGGCTTTTCATGTGGTCGCCCACTGATTATCTTATCATGGATTGCATTGCTCTTGTTGAGCAAACCTTCTTTTTCGGTAAAAATGTTAAGTAAATTTGGTTGCTTGCATTTGCAGCGCCCCAGAGACCTGGTCGTTGCAGTAGTATCGCTCTGCCACTAAGGGGAGTGATGGTATGTCTGATGGCACTAAAGGAGTTCATCTGACCAGGTATCACCAGCACACATTACACTTCACACTCCGGCCACTAGGGGGAGCAAAGGGTTTTATTTATTAGGCCACTCCTCACACTGGTAAAACTAGGGGTTGGATAGGAAGTTAGTCAGAAGCTGACTGGGTTTTGTTCAGGCAACATCCCGTGGCAGGGGGTGTTGCGGGGGGAAGATTCAGGGGGGTCCCTGTCAGGCGTTGGAACCTGGCAGGCACCTAGCGACAAGGATAGAACGTTACGGAGCCGCGCCTGCGCTATCTGCGGCGGCATCCAAAGAAAGGACACGAAGCGAAGGATATTGTGGACAGTGAGAAACGAGATCAAAGCACAAAGGAGAGCCAGTAGGAGTCGTGCCAGGAGAACGGCAACATCCTACTGAGGCGCGTAGCCGGTGCCCGGAACACCGAGGAAGTAACTGACTTTATGCCTTACTTCAAATACCGCAGGACAGTTAATTATAGGTTGGCTGTCTACCTTACATCACCTAAGCAGACATAGGGGGCAACGCGTGGAGAGGGGCGTCTCTAGGGTCCCGGAAGAGCTCCGAGCCTTCCCGTCAAACGGGTGCGTCCTAGCCATAACAAACCTGGGGAATGGAGAATAGAAAGAACGAGAACAGAAGTTGTGAGGACTATCCTGAATGCTCAGCAGGGAAGCACTACAACACACAGGCGCTAGTGGTAGGCAACGATTTCCACCTGCAAAGGGAACTCTGGATGTGCCTTCGGACCGGCCGGTCTCAGACAGCCCTGTTGACAGTGCTCTGGATTGAGAATCCTGAAGTCACCAGTAAAGAGGTAGACTGCAACCCTCTGTCCCCGTTATTGTCTGCACCTCACATCACCACCTACACTACTGGGAAGCCCTGGGGACTCGCTTCACCTTTGGGAAGGTAAACCATCTAGCTGCCATCACATCACCCCAGTGGACCCCAAGCAGCGTCGGTCACCCTGACAGAATACCACAGGTGGCGTCACGAAACCTTGACAGACTTGTATCACCTTTTATTGGACGCCCCTTAGCAGGGTCACGGACCAGGTCCAGCCACCGTGACAACCCCAGAACTGAGCCAGAGAGGACCGGTACCGAGTAACACGCGGCCTTGCATTTGGGGGCGCTCCACATTTTTTTACTTATATTTTTGACGCTGACGTTTTTAAGGTTTTAAATAGTAATGAGCAAACTTGCTTGGGTAAGCAGTTATCAAACAATGCTTGTGTGCTAACCAAGTGTCTTCGGTGTGCTCGAAAAATATATATTTGAGTCCCCTGCAGCTGCATGTCTCCTGGCTGATGGACAGGTCCAACACATGCAGGGATTGCCTGTTTGGCAATCCCTGCATGTGTTGCCGCTGTCCAACAGCTGCGAAACATGCAGCTGCAGGGGACTCTAATATATTTTGACAGGTCACACCTTCAGACAGCACTATGGAGGTCATCTTTCTTATCCTTGCTGGGACAGGAAACAAGGAGAGGTTAAAAGGACCCTCCCATCTCCACCCCTCAGTGTTTTTCCTGTCCCATTCAGGATGGGAATAATGAGAGAAGAGCTCTGTCCCTCCTGGCTGTACCTGGCAGACCCAGCGTGGATCGGGGGGCCCAGCCTCTCCCTTCCCACTGTCAAGTGGTCTGTGGCCGACACCCTCCGATGGGGGTCCATTAGCCTACCTGGTGAGCACTGCTTCTAGGCTACAAGTCTCTTCCTCCTGCCGGGAGGCTCTCTGCTTTGGCATCTGCCTCTGGCACACTGAATCCCCAGCGGGCACATTTCCGGTGACATCACTGTGGGCTGGGCAGAGCACTTTCGGGTCATGGCCAGCGTGTGTTCCATGGTGGAACGTAGGAAGTATCCAGACAAAGCAAGGATCCTAGTGATGCCTCATCTGAAGGGTGTCATATAAATAGGGTCCTAAATGACTGTGGGCTGCCCTATTGTATGCTTGGACATGGAGAAATCTGCTAAAGCTGAAGCTAAATGTGAACAAGGCTGGGGGCACGTGAGTAGAGTGTTAGTGAGATACCCACTGACAGCCCCTTACCCCACACATAGAAACACATGGCATATACTCTGTGTATTCTAGGGGGGAACATCCACCTCTGCAACATCTAAAATGGATGGCAAGAAAGTGGGGAAGTTTAGAAGATGTGCTGTCTGCATCACTAAGCTGCCGGATGCCTGGCAAAAACACCGATGCGAGCATTGCACCTCAAGTCATCAGGGAGGAGCAGTCATCTCTGCTGTCAGCTGTGAGGTCTATTATCAGAGAGGAGGTCCAGACCTCTATCTTGCAGCTTATCCAGATGCAAGCTTCTCGGCCAGAGTCCCAGGGTTGTTATTGTGCCAAAAGGCCAAGGGAGAAGGAGCTAAGCTCTAAGGAGGGTATATATTCAGGTGGATCTGACCAGGAAGAAGGGGAAATGGTTACAGACCCTCCAGAGGAGGGAATAGATAACTTTTTTCCTTCTGAGGACGTGGACGAACTCCTCCAGGCAGTCAGGAGCACTCTGCAGGTGGAAGAAACCCAGAAGAGTCTCTCTACAGGATGAGATGTTTGGTGGTTTAAGATCTCAGAGGAACAGTCTTCCTGGTTAACAGCCACATCTGCTTGATGCTCATGCAGGAGTGGGAAGATGCTGAGAAAAGGCTTGTTATTCCCAGAGACTTTAACCCCTTCATGACCCAGCCTATTTTGACCTTAATGACCTTGCCGTTTTTTGCAATTCTGACCAGTGTCCCTTTATGAGGTAATAACTCAGGAATGCTTCAACGGATCCTAGCGGTTCTGTGATTGTTTTTTCGTGACATATTGGGCTTCGTGTTAGTGGTAAATTTAGGTCAATAAATTTTGCGTTTATTTGTGATAAAAATGGAAATTTGGCGAAAATTTCGCAATTTTCACATTTTGAATTTTTATTCTGTTAAACCAGAGTTATGTGACACAAAATAGTTAATAAATAACATTTCCCACATGTCTACTTTACATCAGCACAATTTTGGAAACAAAATTTTCCAGTTCACCACGTGACAGCACACTGGAGGACGTCCTTCTTATCCTTGATGGGACAGGAAACACAAGAGGTTAAAAGGACCCTCCCCCTACCACCCTTCAGTGTTTTTCCTGTCCCATCAGGGATAGGAACAGACGAGAGGATCTACCGTTCTGTGCGGGGGGATGTGGATCGGGGGGGCTCAGCCTCACCCTTCCCTCCATGAGACACCCGCTGGCTGACACCCGCCCGAGGGTCCCTCGGCCTACCAGTGCAGCGCTGCTCCTGGTATGGGGATCGCTTATCCCTGGCGGGGGCTCTCGATCTCTCCGTCCCGTCCCCTGGTGCGCGCGATCCCAGCGGCGGCCTCATGCAGCCGCTGGGGGAACCAGATCATCGCCGCACCTTCCTCTTTCCGGCCGCGCGTCACTTCCGGTTTGCGGCCGAGGGGGATGGACGGCGTCTCTGCAACAGGAAGTGCAGGGAAAAGAGCGGTGGAGAGCGCTGGAGCGCTGGTTTTGAACATGAGGAACAGAATAAAAAGGTATGGTACAGGGGCAGTAGCGATCTCTAGAGCATCATGGAGGACGCAGCTAGAGCAGAGGGGCAGGAGTCGGCAGCGCTAGTAAGTAGGGAGCCCTCTGAAAAAAAAAAAAAAAAAGAGGAACGCTAGTGTTTGATAGAGATATATATTTCAACTTTTTTTTTTTTTTTTCCATAGGCAGCCTCCTTGTCCGAGAAATCGGTAAAGAAGCCCGGTAGGAATAAGAAGTGTCCTATCTGTGCGGTTAAGCTAAAGGATTCCTGGCAGAAACCCCTATGTGAAGCATGCACCTGCAAAATCATAGGAGAGGAACAGGCGTCTCTTATGTCAAATATGAGAGCCATGATAAGGCAGGAAGTTCAGGCTTCAGTCTCAAGTCTGGTACTCCCTCAAGTCTCACCTTCACCTTCGGAGAGGCCAAGGAAAAGGCCGAGGGTCGATTACTCTTCCGAAGTCTCATCATCCTGTGGGTCGGAGGTAGAGGAGGAAGATGAGTAGAGATCCCCCGGAGAAAGGGAGAAGATATTTGTTCTCCGCCACAGACACAGGAGAACTGTTGGAAGCAGTGCGGCATACCATGCAGATCGAGGAGCCTCAGCCATCTTGTTCCGTTCAAGATGAAATGTTTGGGGGCTTGCGCTCACAGACCTCTAAAGTCTTCGCTGTAAACTCCCATATCAGATCCATGATTCTGGAAGAATGGGAGGAAGCCGAGAAAAGACTGACTAACTCGAAGGACTTCAGACTTCGCTTGCCATTTGATCCAGATGAAGTCAGAGTGGGTCGATATACCAAAGATAGACATACCTTTGGCTAAAGTATCCAGAAGGACAGCGATTCCTTTTGAAGACTCTTCCAATTTAAAAGAGCCCATGGACAGGAAGGCAGACGGTCTTCTAAAAAGGGCCTGGGAAAGTTCCTCGGCGATCATTGGGGCTAATATTGCAGCGACATCAGTGGCCCACTCCATGGACCTTTGGTTAGATGATCTTAAAGATCAACTGGTAGCCAAGACTCCCAGAGAAACTATCCTGAAATCCCCACCTTTGCTAAAATTAGCAACTACCTTCTTGGCAGATGCATCTGCAGAGTCTGTTAGGTTCGCGGCTAGGGGTCAATCTCTATCGCAGCCCGTAGAGCTATTTGGCTTAAGAGCTGGTCGGGGGACATGCATTCTAAAAATAAATTATGTTCTATCCCCTTTTCAGGGGGCAGGGTCTTCGGACCGGTCCTCGACGATATTTTAGAAAAAGCCGCAGATGTAAAGAGAGGTTTTCCGGAAGAAAAGCCTAAAAAATTCCAGCCCTTTCGGAGACCCCGCTATGGTCAAAAACCCGATTATAGGGGTAAGGGAAAACAGGGTAGATGGAGCTACCAGAAAGGAGGGGATAACAGGCCTAAAAATAAAGAAGCGAGCTACTCGGGACTAGGATCTAGCTTCCGCAGGAAATGACGCCATCAGAGTAGGGGGTTATTTGACAGGATTCCTGGGAGGATGGAGGGAGATTACAAGTCCATGGGTCTTACAGATAGTATCCCAAGGGTACAAAATAGAATTTACATCCCTTCCTCCTGAAAGATTCCTGGTATCCAGCTCCCATCTAAAGCGATCATCCCCCATGTGGTCAGATATTTAAGACCTTTTAAAAATGGCGGCTATTGTTCCGGTACCCCCTCGGGAAGAGTGCAGGGGTCACTACTCCAATCTCTTCTCGATAACAAAACCATCGGGAGAATCGAGAACGATTATAAATTTGAAACATCTGAACAATTGGGTCCTTTACAAAAGGTTCAAGATGGAGTCGATTCGGTCTACCATCCCTCTGTTGGGAAAAGACATGGTAATGTGCACTCTGGACTTAAAGAGTGCATATTACCATGTACCCATTTATCAAAATCATCAGCGGTTCCTGCGGTTCGTGGTAAACTTGGAAGGAAATATCTTCCATTTCCAATTCCGCTGTCTCCCCTTCGGCCTGGCTTCCGCTCCCAGGGTTTTTACAAAACTTATGGTGGAAGTAGTCGCTTTCCTGAGGAATCAGGATATAATGGTGGTTCCCTACTTAGACGACTTCTTAATAGCGGCAGACTCAGAAGTCCAGCTCAGGATCAACTGTCAGTCCCTCATCTCAACACTAGAGAATCTGGGATGGATTATAAATTGCGAGAAATCAGATCTAATCCCAAAACCCAGAATAAAATTCTTGGGAGTCATGCTCGATTTGCAAGCAAGAATGTCCTTTCTTCCAGAAGACAGGCTAAAGGCCATAATAAAGAAGATCCGTCACTTTTCTCGAGGCCGAAATACGATCAGAGACGGGATGAAAGTACTAGGTCTGACGGCCTGTTTCCCTTGCGTAAGATGGAGCCAGTTTCATTCTCAACAGCATCAGAGGGGAGTTCTGAGGAGCTGGAACAGAAGGCAGAACTCGCTGAACCTGAGCCTTACTTCGCAGGTCAAAAGATCTCTGGTGTGGTGGACTTTTCCCAGAAACCTCCGACTGGGGGTGCCATGGCTTCAAACACAAGCGTATCAGTTGCAACAGATGCCAGTCAGCTCGGTTGGGGAGGTCATGTACTGGGAAGATATTTTCAAGGTCGCTGGGAAAGGGAAGACAGCAACCAGTCATCGAACCACAGAGAACTACAGGCGGTTTGGGAGGTCTTGACGGCGGCGCAGCATCTGCTGCAGAACAAACATGTGAAGGTCTTCTCAGACAACACGACAACGGTAGCCTTCCAGCGGCATCAAGGGGGTCCAAGACATTTGGCGTTACAGGACCTGGCGGAACAGATATTCAGGTGGGCAGAAAGGTCGGTTCTGTCAATCTCGGCGGTCCACCTGGAGGGTTCCAAGAACCAGTTGGCGGATTTCCTCAGCAGGAAAAGCGTATCCCCCACGGAATGGAAACTGAACGAGGTGTTCAGAGATCTGTGTCAACATTGGGGGAAGCCGACGGTGGACCTATTTTCTACAAAAAAAAATGCAAAGCTCAAGATCTTCTACTCCCTAAACCCTTGGGAGAGTCCAGCCGCGATCGATGCCTTCTCACCACCCTGGAACCACGGTTTTCTGTATGCATTCCCTCCTCTAGCGATGATCCCGAGGACACTCAGAAAGATCTGCGAGGACGGGGCCAAAGTCATCCTCATAGCTCCTCACTGGCCGAAACGCAGTTGGTTTCCATTGTTAAGGAAACTGTCAGTGGAAGAACCCCTACTGTTACCAGAAAGAGGATCTTCTTCTACAAGGTCCAGTTCTACACCAGAATCCAAGAGCACTTCAGCTGGCGGCCTGGATCCTGAACGGAAGGTCTTGAGGGCAAAAGGGCTTTCAGATGATGTCATTTCTACCCTTCAAGCCAGCGGGAAGCTGGTGACATCGGCTATCTATACAAAAATATGGAAGCGATTTCTGTGGGTTTTGCGAAGAGACGACAGTTGATACTGACCATCCAAATATCCCCAAAATTCTTGACTTTCTGCAGTCAGGGTTTCAAAAAGGTCTTAGGGTACAGTCACACAGTGGCATTTTGATCGCTACGATGGCACGATTCGTGACGTTCCAGCGATATACTTACGATCTCGCTGTGTCTGACACGCTCCTGCAATCAGGGACCCCGCTGAGAATCGTACGTCGTAGCAGATCGTTTGAAACTTTCTTTCGACGTCTAGTGTCCCGCTGTGGCGGCATGATCGCATCGTGTAACAAAGGTATGCACGATATTGTATACGATGTGCGCATAGTAACCAACAGCTTCTACATCGCAAATACGTCGTGAAGTTATCGCTCCAGCGTCGTGCATTGCAAAGTGTGACAGCAGTCTACGACGCTGGAGCGATATTGGAGCGATGCTGGAGCGTCACGGATCGTGCCGTCGTAGCGACCAAAGTGCCACTGTGAGACGGCACCCTTAGACCAAGTACATTAAGGGTCCAGATAGCGGCCCTGAGTGTATTCTTTGATTCTTCCCTATCTGCCCATACCTGGATTAGCCGTTTTCTCTAGAGCAGTCCAGAGATTAAAACCATTGATTAGAAGGTCAGTCCCACCGTGGGATCTGAACTTGGTTCTAAATTTCCTATGTGAACAGGCGTGGGATGTAACAGAGGATATAGAAATTGATAAACTCTCCCTTAAAACCGCATTTTTAGTTGCGATCACGTCAGCAAAAAGATTGGGGGAACTACAGGCTCTGTCGGTGCAGAATCCATGTTTGCAGATATTCGAGGATAATTTAGTACTCAGACTCGATACGGCTTTTCTCCCTAAAGTCGTGTCAGATTCCAATATGAATCAAGAGATTGTTTTGCCATCATTTTGCCAGTTCCCTAAAAATCAAAAGGAAAGATTTTACCACAACTTAGACGTAAGAGACTCTGTGCTCAGGTACCTCGATTTATCCAGACCCTGGAGACGGGACAACAATTTGTTCGTCCAGTTCAGAGGTCCAAATAAAGGTAGAAAAGCGTCTAAAGCGACTATCGCACGGTGGATAAAATCCACAATCAGTTTAGCTTATAAAGCTAGAGGGCAAAATTCCCCGGTCGACATCAAAGCCCATTCATCTAGGGCCATGGCCATGTCATGGGCAGAGAAAGGGGGGGCGACGGCGGATCAGATCTGCAGGGCTGCATCATGGTCTAACCTTAGTACCTTTTCTAAACACTATAAGTTAGATGTGGTGTCACCTCAGTTGGCTTTCGGTAGAAAGGTACTTCAAGCAGTGGTCCCTCCCTAAATACCAGTCTCCTTTGGTATTTCTCCAGTGTGCTGTCAGGTGGTGAACTGGAAAACAGTAATTAGACCTTCTGGTAATTGTATTTCCAGGAATCCATCCTGACAGCACTATTAGTTCCCTCCCTAATGTATCATCTTTATACTCATGTGATGTAACATTTGTATGATTGATTATTTTGTTGGAATAAACCTTTGTTTTTGCATCCATCCAGATGTGTTACTTTGGAAAAGCACTGAAGGGTGGTAGGGGGAGGGTCCTTTTAACCTCTCGTGTTTCCTGTCCCATCAAGGATAAGAAGGACGTCCTCCAGTGTGCTGTCAGGATGGATTCCTGGAAATACAATTACCAGTAGGTCTAATTACTGTTTTTTTTTTTTTGCTAGGAAGTTATAAGGGTTAAAATTTGACCAGCGATTTCTCATTTCTACAACGAAATTTACAAAACCATTTTTTTTTTTTTTAGGGACCACCTCACATTTGAAGTCAGTTTGAGGGGTCTATATGGCTGAAAATACCAAAAAGTGACACCATTCTAAAAACTGCACCCCTCAAGGTGCACAAAACCACATTCAAGAAGTTTATTAATCCTTCAGGTGCTTCACAGCAGCAGAAGCAACATGGAAGGAAAAAACGATCGCTTAACTTTTTAGTCACAAAAATGATCTTTTAGCAACAATTTTTTGTTTTCCCAATGGTAAAAGGAGAAACTGAACCACGAAAGTTGTTGTCCAATTTGTCCTGAGTACGCTGATACCTCATATGTGGGGGTAAACCACTGTTTGGGCGCACGGCAGGGCTTGGAAGGGAAGGAGCGCCATTTGACTTTTTGAATGAAAAATTGGCTCCACTCATTAGCGTACACCATGTTGCGTTTGGAGAGCCCCGTGTGCCTAAAAATTGGAGCTCCCCCACAAGTGACCCCATTTTGGAAACTAGACCCCCCAAGGAACTTATCTAGATATGTGGTGAGCACTTTGAACCCCCAAGTGCTTTACAGATGTTTATAACGCAGAGCAGTGAAAATAATAAATACATTTTCTTTCCTCAAAAATAATTTTTTAGCCCAGAATGTTTTAATTTTCCCAAGGGTAACAGGAGAATTTTGACCCCAATAGTTGTTGTCCAGTTTCTCCTGAGTACGGTGATACCCCATGTGTGGGGGTAAACCACTGTTTGGGCACACGTCGGGGCTCAGAAGGGAAGTAGTGACTTTTGAAATGCAGACTTTGATGGAATGGTCTGCGGGCGTCACGTTGCGTTTGCAGAGCCCGTGGTGTGCCTAAACAGTAGAAACCCCCCACAAGTGACCCCATTTTGGAAACTAGACCCCCCAAGGAACTTATCTAGATATGTGGTGAGCACTTTGAACCCCCAAGTGCTTCACAGACGTTTACAACGCAGAGCCGTGAAAATAAAAAATCATTTTTCTTTCCTCAAAAATGATGTTTTAGCAAGCAATTTTTTATTTTCACAAGGGTATCAGGAGAAATTAAACCCCAATAATTGTTGCGCAGTTTCTCCTGAGTATGCTGGTACCCCATATGTGGGGGTACACCACTGTTTGGGCACACGTAGGCGCTCGGAAGTGAGGGAGCACCATTTGACTTTTTGAATACAAGATTGGCTGGAATCAATGGTGGCGCCATGTTGCGTTTGGAGACCCCTGATGTGCTGTAACAGTGGAAACCCCTCAATTCTACCTCCAACACTAACCCCAACACACCCCTAACCCTAATCCCAACTGTAGCCATAATCCTAATCCCAACTCTAACCACAACCCTAATTCCAACCCTAACCCTAAGCCTATGTGCCCACGTTGTGGATTCGTGTGAGATTTTTCAGCACCACTTTTGAAAAATCTGCAGGTAAAAGGCACTGTGTTTTACCTGTGGATTTACCGCGGATTTCCAGTGTTTTTTGTGCGGATTTCACCTGCGGATTCCTATTGAGGAACAGGTGTAAAATGCTGCGGAATCCGCACAAAGAATTGACATGCTGCGGAAAATACAACGCAGCATTTCCGCACGGTATTTTCCGCACCATGGGCACAGCGGATTTGGTTTTCCATATGTTTACTTGGTACTGTAAACCTGATGGAACACTGCTGCGAATCCGCAGCGGCCAATCCGCTGCGGATCCGCAGCCAAATCCGCACCGTGTGCACATAGCCTAATTCTAAAGGTATGTGCACATACTGCGGAAAACACTGCGGATCCGCAGCAGTTTCCCATGAGTTTACAGTTCAATGTAAACCTATGGGAAACAAAAATCGCTGTACACATGCTGCAGAAAAAGTGCACGGAAACGCAGCGGTTTACATTCCGCAGCATGTCACTTCTTTCTGCGGATTCCGCAGCAGTTTTACAACTGCTCCAATAGTAAACTGCAGTTGTAAAACCGCAGCGAAATGCGCAGAAAAACCGTGGTAAATCCGCAGCGGTTTAGCACTGCGGATTTATCAAATCTGCTGCTGAATAATCGGCAGAGGACCAGAATACGTGTGCACATACCCTAACCCTAACCCAAGTTCTTACCCCAACCTTAGTGGAAGAAAAAAAAAATTCTTTATTTTATTATTGTCCCTACCTATGGGGGTGACAAAGGGGGGGGGGGGGGGGTCATCTAGTATTTTTTTTAATTTTGATCACTGTGATAGGTCACAGTGATCAAAATGCACTTGAAACGAATCTGCCAGCCATTTTGGAAGCATGTGCCCGCCATTTTGGAAGATGGCGGCACCCAGGAAAGAAGACTGACGGACCACGGGAGACTCGGTAAGTATCATGGGGTGGGGGGAGCACGGGGGGGGGGGGAGGGTGGATCGGAGCACGGGGGTGGTGGATCGGAGCACGGGGGGGGGGTGGATTGGCGCATCGGGGGGTGGATCGGAGTGCAGGGGGGGTGGTTGGAGCACCAAGGTTGGGATTGGAGCACGGGGGTGAGCGGACAAGAGCACGGGGGGAGCAGACAGGAGGACGGAGGGGAGCGGAGCTGTGTACCAGACAGATCGGTGGCTTGGGGGGGCGATCGGTGGGAAGGGGGGGGGCAAACCAGTGTTTCCAGCCATGGCCGATGATATTGCAGCATCAGCCATGGCTGGATTGTAATATTTCACCAGTTTTAGTACGTGAAATATTACAAATCGCTCTGATTGGCAGTTTCACTTTCAACAGCCAATCAGAGCGATCGTAGCCACGGGGGGGTGAAGCCACCATCCCTGGGCTGTACTACCACTCCCCCTGTTCCTGCAGATCGGGTGAAATGGGAGTTAACCCTTTCACCCGATCTGCAGGGACGCGATCAATCTGTGACACAGCATGTGCGTCACAGGTCGGATTGGCACCGACTTTCATGATGCATTCGCTGTCACAGGTCGGGAAGGGGTTAAACTTTGCTTGCCCTTTGAACCGGTGGACATTAAAGGGAACCGGTGGACATTAAAGGGAACCGGTCACCCCCCACCCCCCCAGACGTTTGAAACTAAAAGAGCCACCTTGTGCAACAGTAATGCTGCATTCTGACAAGGTGGCTCTTTTAGTTATTGGTGCTGTAACTGCAGAAATCAGTTTTGTAATTTGTCCGAAATACCTGTCTTCAGTCCTGGAGGCAGGTCTTTTCCCCCCCTGCTGCAGATGCCTCACAGCCGTCACTCAAGTCTTCTTGGCGCCGGGCGCCGCCTCCTCAGCGCTGTTTATTTTGAAATCTGATGGCGCCTGGACTCTTGTCTTGTCTGGGGCAGGCGCAGTGAGCGCTGCCCATCTGTCCTCATATGCAGTCTCGCTAACAGCGCCTGTGCAGCCGCCCTGCTTGTGAATCCCAGCCCCTCAGTGTCTTATGATTTATTCACACTGCAGGGCTGGGATTCCTGGGCATGCGCACTGCGACCTGGTTGAGTGGCTTAGACATACAATAGCAAGGTGTTACAATAGCAAGGTGACATTAACCCTTCATTACCCCATATCCCACCTCTACATGGGAGTGGGAAGAGAGGCTATGTGCCAGAATAGGCTCATCACTATCGAAGCTACCGCCTCACCAACACCGGAGCTACCGCCTCACCAACACCGGAGCTACTGCCTCACCAACGCCGGAGCTCCTGCAACCCTCAACCTACTGTCTCCTTCCCCATAATCCTGTAGAATGTAAGCCCACAAGGGCAGGGTCCTCGCCCCTCTGTATCGTTCCGTCATTGTTAGTTTGTTTACTGTATGTGATATTTGTAACTTGTATGTAACCCCTTCTCATGTACAGCACCATGGAATCAATGGTGCTATATAAATAAATAAATAAATAAATAAATTAATAATAATAATAATAATAATAATCTTCCAGACTGGGGACAGATGTTTTTAGCCAGGGGGGGGGCAATAACCATGGACCCTCTCCAGGCTATTAATATCTGCCCTCAGTCACTGGCTTTCCCACTCTGGCGGAGAAAATTGCGCCAATTTTTTCTGAAATTTTACCCTTTAATATAATAGCTAGAGCCCCCAAACTTTACACAAATACACTTCTTACATTACTAAAGAGGACTATGTTATAAAAGAAGGTATATGAGATGGTTTACTGTATGTAAACCATGTCTCATATCATGTTAGGTTTGAGAAGGAGATAGGAAAAGCCGGCAATTGAATTACCGGCTTTTCTGCTATCTAGCACTGTATTAACCCCTTCCCGACCTTTGACGCATACGCTGCGTCATGAAAGTCGGTGCCATTCCGACCCATGACGCAGCATATGCGTCATGGAAAGATCGCGTCCCTGCAGGCCGGGTGAAAGGGTTAACTCCCATTTCACCCGATCTGCAGGGACAGGGGGAGTGGTAGTTTAGCCCAGGGGGGGTGGCTTCACCCCCTCGTGGCTACGATCGCTCTGATTGGCAGTTTCACTTTCAACAGCCAATCAGAGCGATTTTGTAATATTTCACCTAAAAAACTGGTGAAATATTACAATCCAGCCATGGCCGATGCTGCAATATCATCGGCCATGGCTGGAAACACTTATGTGCACCCACCCCACCCCTCCGATCGCCCCCCCAGCCCCCCGATCTGTGGTCCGCTCCCCTCCGTCCTGTGCTCCGCTCCCCCGTCCTCCTGTCCGCTTCCCCATGCACCAATCACACCCCCTGTGCTGCAATCAAACCCCCCCGCACTCCGATCCCCCCCCCGCACACAGCGACCCCCCCCCCCGTGCTCCGATCCACCCCCCCCGCACAGCGATCCCTCACCCCGTGCTCCAATCCTTCCCCGTGCTCCAATCCTCCCTCCCGTGTTCCGATCCACCCCCCCCATGATCCGATCCACCCCCCCGTGCTCCGACGCCCCCCCCCGTGCCCTGATCTCCCCCCCCTTATACTTACCTGGCCGCCCGAGGTCCGTCCGTCTTCTTTCCTGGGCGCCGCCATCTTCCAAAATGGCGGGCGCATGTGCAGTGCGCCCGCCGAATCTGCCGGCCGGCAGATTCGTTCCAGAGTGAATTTTGATCACTGAGATAGGATATATCTCAGTGATCAAAATAAAAAAAATAGTAAATGACCCCCCCCTTTGTCACCCCCATAGATAGGGACAATAAAAAAAATAAAGAATTTTTTTTTTTTTCACTAAGGTTGGGGTAAGAACTAGGGGTAGGGTTAGGGGTAGGGGTAGGGTTAGGGCTAGGGTTAGGGGTAGGGGTAGGGTTAGGGGTAGGGTTAGGGCTAGGGTTAGGGTTTCGGTATGTGCACACGTATTCTGGTCCTATGCGGATTTTTCCGCAGCGGATTTGAAAAATCCACAGTGCTAAACCGCTGCCGATTTATCGTGGATTTACCGTGGTTTTTCTGCGCATTTCACTGCGGTTTTACAACTGCGATTTTCTATTGGAGCAGTTCTAAAACCGCTGCGGAATCCGCAGAAAGAAGTGACATGCTGCGGAATGTAAACCGCTGCGTTTCCGTGCAGTTTTTCCGCAGCATGTGTACAGCGATTTTTGGTTCCCATAGGTTCACATTGAACTGTAAACTCATGGGAAACTGCTGCGGATCCGCAGCGTTTTCCGCAGCGTGTGCACATACCTTTAGAATTAGGCTATGTGCACACGGTGCGGATTGGCCGCTGCGGATCCGCAGCAGTGTTCCATCGGGTTTACAGTACCATGTAAACATATGGAAAACCAAATCCGCTGTGCCCATGGTGCAGAAAATACTGCGCGGGAACGCTGCGTTGTATTTTCCGCAGCATGCCAATTCTTTGTGCGGATTCCGCAGCGTTTTACACCTGTTCCTCAATAGGAATCCACAGGTGAAATCCGCACAAAAAACACTGGAAATCCACGGTAAATCCACAGGTAAAACGCAGTGCCTTTTACCCGCGAATTTTTCAAAAATGATGCTGAAAAATCTCATACGAATCCGCAACGTTGGCACATAGCCTTAGAGTTGGGTTGGAATTAGGGTTGTGGTTAGGGTTAGGGGTGTGTTGGGGTTAGGGTTGTGGTTAGGGGTGTGTTGGGGTTAGGGTTGTGATTAGGGTTACGGCTACAGTTGGGATAAGGGTTAGGGGTGTGTTGGAGGTAGAATTGAGGGGTTTCCACTGTTTAGGCACTTCAGGGGGTCTCCAAACGCAACATGGCGCCACCATTGATTCCAGCCAATCTTGTATTCAAAAATTCAAATGGTGCTCCCTCACTTCCGAGCGCCTACGTGTGCCCAAACAGTGGTTTACCCCCACATATGGGGTACCAGCATACTCAGGACAAACTGCGCAACAATTATTGGGGTCCAATTTCTCCTGTTACCCTTGAGAAAATAAAAAATTGCTTGCTAAAACATCATTTTTGAGGAAAGAAAAATGATTTTTTATTTTCACGGCTCTGCGTTGTAAACGTCTGTGAAGCACTTGGGGGTTCAAAGTGCTCACCACATATCTAGATAAGTTCCTTTGGGGGTCTAGTTTCCAAAATGGGGTCACTTGTGGGGGGTTTCTACTGTTTAGGCACACCAGGGGCTCTGCAAACGCAATGTGACGCCCGCAGACCATTCCATCAAAGTCTGCATTTCAAAAGTCACTACTTCCCTTCTGAGCCCCCACGTGTGCCCAAACAGTGGTTTACCCCCACACATGGGGTATCAGCGTACTCAGGAGAAACTGGACAACAACTTTTGTGGTCCAATTTCTCCTGTAACCCTTGGGAAAATAAAAAATTCTGGGCTAAAAAATTATTTTTGAGGAAAGAAAACGTATTTATTATTTTCACTGCTCTGTGTTATGAACTTCTGTGAAGCACTTGGGGGTTCAAAGTGCTCACCTCACATCTAGATAAGTTCCTTTCGGGGTCTAGTTTCCAAAATGGGGTCACTTGTGGGGGGTTTCTACTGTTTAGCCACATCAGGGGCTCTGCAAACGCAACGTGACGCCCGCAGAGCATTCCATCAAAGTCTGCATTTCAAAACGTCACTACTTCACTTCCGAGCCCCAGCATGTGCCTAAACAGTGGTTTACCCCCACATATGGGGTATCAGCGTACTCAGGAGAAACTGGACAACAACTTTTGGGGTCAAATTTCTCCTGTTACCCTTGGGAAAATAAAAAATTGCGGGCTAAAATTCATTTTTGAGAAAATAATTTTTTTTTTTTTATTTTCATGGCTCTGCGTTATAAACTTCTGTGAAGCACTTGAGGGTTCAAAGTGCTCACTACACATCTATATTAGTTCCTTTGGGGGTCTAGTTTCCAAAATGGGGTAATTTGTGGGGGATCTCCAATGTTTAGGCACACAGGGGCTCTCCAAACGCGACATGGTGTCCGCTAATGATTGGAGATAATTTTCCATTTAAAAAGCCAAATGGCGTGCCTTCCCTTCTGAGCCCTGCCGTGCGCCCAAACAGTGGTTTACCCCCACATATGGGGTATCTGCATACTCAGGACAAACTGGACAACAACATTTGTGGTCCAATTTCTCCTATTACCATTGGCAAAATAGGAAATTCCAGGCTAAAAAATCATTTTTGAGAAAAGAAAAATTATTTTTTATTTTCATGACTCTGCATTATAAACTTCTGTGAAGCACCTGGGGGTTTAAAGTGCTCAGTATGCATCTAGATAAGTTCCTTGGGGGGTCTAGTTTCCAAAATGGGGTCACTTGTGGGGGAGCTCCATTGCATAGGCACACAGGGGCTCTCCAAATGCGACATGGTGTCCGCTAACAATTGGAGCTAATTTTCCATTCAAAAAGTTAAAAGGCGCGCCTTCCCTTCCGAGCCCTGCCGTGTGCCCAAACAGTGGTTTACCCCCACATATGAGGTATCGGCGTACTCGGGAGAAATTGCTCAACAAATTTTAGGATCCATTTTATCCTATTGCCCATGTGAAAATGAAAAAATTGAGGCGAAAATAAATTTTTTGTGAAAAAAAAGTACTTTTTCATTTTTACGGATCAATTTGTGAAGCACCTGAGGGTTTAAAGTGCTCACTACGCATCTAGATAAGTTCCTTGGGGGGTCCAGTTTCCAAAATGGGGTCACTTGTGGGGGAGCTCCAATGTTTAAGCACACAGGGTCTCTCCAAACGCGACATGGTGTCCGCTATCGATGGAGATAATTTTTCATTCAAAAAGTCAAATGGCGCTCCTTCCCTTCCGAGCCTTACCATGTGCCCAAACAGTGGTTTACCCCCACATGTGAAGTATCGGTGTACTCAGGAGAAATTGCCAAACAAATTTTAGGATCCATTTTATCCTGTTGTCCATGTGAAAATGAAAAAATTGAGGCTAAAAGAATTTTTTTGTGAAAAAAAAGTACTTTTTCATTTTTACGGATCAATTTGTGAAGCACCTGGGGGTTTAAAGGGCTCACTATGCATCTAGATAAGTTCCTTGGGGCGTCTAGTTTCCAAAATGGGGTCACTTGTGGGGGAGCTCCAATTTTTAGGCACACGGGGGCTCTCCAAATGTGACATGGTGTCCGCTAAAGAGTGCAGCCAATTTTTCATTCAAAAAGTCAAATGGCGCTCCTTCCCTTCCAAGCCCTGCCGTGCGCCCAAACAGTGGTTTACCCCCACATATGAGGTATCAGCGTACTCAGGACAAATTGGACAACAATGTACGTGGTTCAGTTTCTCCTTTTACCATTGGGAAAATAAAAAAATTGTTGCTGAAAAATCATTTTTGTGACTAAAAAGTTAAATGTTCATTTTTTCCTTCCATGTTGCTTCTGCTGCTGTGAAGCACCTGAAGGGTTAATAAACTTCTTGAATGTGGTTTTGTGCACCTTGAGGGGTGCAGTTTTTAGAATGGTGTCACTTTTGGGTATTTTCAGCCATATAGACCCCTCAAACTGACTTCAAATGTGAGGTGGTCCCTAAAAAAAATGGTTTTGTAAATTTCGTTGTAAAAATGAGAAATCGCTGGTCAAATTTTAACCCTTATAACTTCCTAGCAAAAAAAAATTTTGTTTCCAAAATTGTGCTGATGTAAAGTAGACGTGTGGGAAATGTTATTTATTAACTATTTTGTGTCACATAACTCTCTGGTTTAACAGAATAAAAATTCAAAATGTGAAAATTGCGAAATTTTCAAAATTTTCGCCAAATTTCCGTTTTTATCACAAATAAACACAGAATTTATTGACCTAAATTTACCACTAACATGAAGCCCAATATGTCACGAAAAAACAATCTCAGAACCGCTAGGATCCATTGAAGTGTTCCTGAGTTATTACCTCATGAAGGGACACTGGTCAGAATTGCAAAAAACGGCAAGGTCTTTAAGGTCAAAATAGGCTGGGTCATGAAGGGGTTAAATATTAATGAAATATGAATGAAAAAAAAAATTATATATATATATATATATATATATATATATATATATATATATATATATATATATATATATATATATATATATATATATATATTACTAGATGGCAGCCCGATTCTAAAGAATCGGGAGTCTAGAATCCATATATACTTTATCTATTCAAATGTAAGAATAATACAATTAATAAATAATAGTAAGAAAGAACAAAAAATGGCTGCACTCACCAGCTCTTGACAGTTGGGCATAAGCTGGAACTTGATCATCACTGGGATGTAGAGTTCCAGTACGATGATATATTTGTCCATGTATACGGAAACAGTAAGGGCCATGTCCAGGTGGAGGGGATATATTGGCACCCATGGAGGCGAAAGCAAATGAGCTGTTAATACTACGAATATTTTCCATGAGATTCTTACTGAACTCACTCTCCCCTGTCAGCAATCGTTTAAAGACCTCGGGATATTGGGGTATAGGTATATGCACTTTACTCTTGTGACAACACAGAGTAAAATTTTTATCTGCTGGTATCTCGGCATTAAAATGTAATGCTTGACAATGTTCACATAAATAGTTCATAGGACCACAGGAGTGTTCTACTATGGTACTGTCATCATTAGTAAAACCTGTAGGATGTTGAGGTACAGGTTGTGATAACGGAGCATTGGAATGTTTCTGTAAGCCAACATATATAAAGCGTGGACCTGGTAGAGGATCTTCACTGTCCACAGATTCAATCACTGAGGAGTTGGAAGGTGTATCGTGGTCAAAGTTTATTAATATGGAGGTGCAAGCGGTTTTTTTGCGCCATTCACGGCGTGCACCAGCTGCATTTGGTAATGGTTTGTTTGTTGCCTTAGAAGTCAGGTGTGAAGCATGTCTTATAAGCAGACTTAACAGTGTGCAGGCGACGGCATTTATCATTTGGAGTGTAAGTAGGACAGTGTTTGCGCTTACGTGCAGATTTACCAACGGTTAAAGGAGCTTCAAGCTGCACACATTCTATGAATGGAGACAAAGAAGCTGTATTGTGGGCAGAATCTATGACTGAGGACGTGGAAATATTATGTTTGCAACGTTGAGAGCGTGCAGCAGCAGCTTTATTACTTAATCGATTAGTTTTGTCCTCAAAAGACTCATTAGTAATGCGTTTATTGCAAGCAGCATTAACAGTGTCCAGGCGCTTATGTCTGTCCTCTGTAGTCTCGTTAGCACGCTGTTTGTGCTTACGTGCGGCATCGGCGGCTTTTCGCTCAGCGTCATTGGTATACTTATTATCAGACCGGATGTTACGTGCGCCATCAGCAGCTTTGGGCTCTGTGTCATTAGTATACTTAACAGTATCCAGGCGCTTGCATCTATCCTCTGTACTCTTGTTAACACGCTGTTTGCGCTTACGTGCGGCATCGGCGGCTTTTCGCTCTGCATTATTAGTATACTTTCTATCAGACCTAATCTTACGTGCGCCATCAGCAGCTTTGGGCTCTGTGTCATTAGTATCCTTACTATTAGAGCTCATGTTGGCTAAGCTAAACAGCTTTAAGCGTGGTGGTGGCAAACAGGTTAATAAGAGGCAGTGTCAGGTAGTAGGAAAATAGCCAATTAATAGGCAATAGTTCTTTGCAGGAATGCAGATATTAATAAATAGGCAGTTTATATTGCAGAGAAATTGCTGGGCAATAATGGACAATGTCCTTATGTGGCAAATAATAGAGCAATATACCCAATGTGGCAAAGAAGAGGTTAATAAACGGCAGTCTCTCAGTATAAGTCAGTGAATAATAGGCAGTATATGGAGAAAACACCAAACAAAAGTTCAAAATTGGTGTGAAAATGTCACTGAACCACTTCACAACTAAATATATATAGTTTTGGTAAATGGTATTATAATTTTTTTGACGAAATTCGGCAGGAGCTTGAAGAGCAACGTCACTGGGCCCGCCTACACGCAGTAGAAACTTGCTGTGAGGTAAAAATTCAAAAATCACACCAAAATGGCGGGCGGAGTGTCACAGTACGGCACGTTTCTGATTGGTCGCTCGCAGCAGGCGGCAACCAATCAGACACTGGACACTGACGTCACTTATCTCCAGACATTAGCTCCGGACATTAGCTCCGGACATTATCTCCGGACAAAGCCACGGAAGTTGGCACAAATTGCAGGAAGTAGTATTCTAGGCAATTAATCTCCGGACATTAGCTCCGGACATTAGCTCCGGACATTAGCTCCGGACATTAGCTCCGGACATTAGCTCCGGACATTAGCTCCGGACATTAGCTCCGGACATTAGCTCCGGACATTAGCTCCGGACATTAGCTCCGGACATTAGCTCCGGACATTAGCTCCGGACATTGCCACGGAAGTTGGCACAAATTGCAGGAAGTAGTATTCTAGGCAATTATATATTAGATATATATAATTTTCAATCTCTGAGAGGGCACAGCTGGCCGCACCACCGCTTATGAAAATAGCTGAGCCTGCTTGCCTGCAATAGGAGTGTGGCCGCCAGATCTCTGGTGCTTCAGCCGAATCAACATGCCAATATTTAATATATCTCCCTATACTATGTGTAGACATTTATTTTAGCTATTCTGACCTGTCAGTGTGATTTTTACTGTACACCGCACTGAATTGCCGGCTTTTCTATAGAACACCGCTGCGTATTTCTCGCAAGTCACACTGTTGGTCCGTGTGTAATCCATATTTTTCTCGCTCCCACAGACTTTCATTGGCGATTTATTTTTTTAAAATTTTTTTATTTTATTTTATTGCGCAATACGCTGACAAACGCAGCATGCTGCGACTTTCTACGGCCATAGAAGACCGTATAATACAGATCAGTAAAATACGGCAGATAGGAGCTGGGCCATAGAGAATCATTGTACCATGTGCAATCCGTATTTTCTGCACCTCATACGTCTGTGAAACTCGCTAGTGACACCAGCCTAATATGGCTCTAATAAAAATTTGTCTTACCAGGGAAGATACGGACAAAGATTACTTTTGAACAAACTGTTGCAATCACAGCAGTGAAAACATGGGCACACAGTCTTAAAGTGTCTGTTTTAATTTATTCATTTAATCAATTATGAAAATGAACAACTTTGTAATATTTCTTATAAGAGAAATCTGCATCTTTCTCCTCCTGGACTGATCAGTCATTTTCAAATTTCTCAATTTGCGGGTAAAATGTGTTCAGTGAAGACAGACTTTCCAATTATTGAGATAGGAGATGACATTTGGTGTTTAAAAGATTCTTTGTTGATGGGAACAGGAAGAGGAGGCTCTGTTTATTCCTGTAAAAGGAGAGGATTTTACTCCACAAAATACTAACCTTATGGTTACCAAAGGGGAACTCTCTCCTTGCACCTCTGAGGTCCGATATCAACTATTAACGCCAAAATTGACTACTAATAATAATTAATATCCACTTAATACCACAACGTTATCTTTACCTTATACTATACACTAACTGTTATCTATTCCTTATACCAGGGGTCCCCGACTCCAGTCCTCAAGGCCCACCAACAGGTCATGTTTTCAGGATTTCCTTTGCATTGCACAGGTGATGCAATTATTACCTGGGCAAGATTAAGGAAATCCTGAAAACATGACATGTTGGTGGGCCTTGAGGACTGGAGTTGGGGACCCCTGCCTTATACTATATACTAGCTGAGACAAAACCGTGTATCAATAAAGGGTATTTATTACACACACAAGTCTGCAGTCTATAACATACATATTTATACCCAAGCTGGCAAATAGATATATAGATATTACTCTAATACAATAATACCGCTACAGTATACAGTGATATCCCAACAGTATCACCAGTAATAACCAACAATATCCAGTAATATCACAACAATATCACCACAATATAAAAACCCATAACTGCCCGATTACCCAAATCACACATGCAATATTAGCCCTCCCATCTATAGCTTACTAACCCTAAGGCCTAAGAGGTTACAGGGTAGAAAGAAAAGGAGGTACAGATATACTCAACCACCATGTGGCTCCATGATCATTCCAGCATGCAGGCACAGCAAAAGAGGCAGAGCACATGTGTCTTGTGCCTTTATGTCCAGCTAGAAGAGGTGTGTCCAGCCCCAGGTGTGTGAGGATGAGGTCACAAGTCTATTGTCCACTGGCCTAAGTCCTAAATGAAACCTTATATACCAGCTTGAGGGGGGGGCTACTGAGCACATGTGGGGGAATTATATATCACTGAACACAGCTCTATGTAAAGATATATATTTTGGAGCACTTCCCTTCTACAACTCCCCCCTACCATCTTCCTTGTCCTCTGTCCCTTTTACATAGATAAGTTACGAAGATTCTACCTCAGTCACATAAAAATCTGTCTTTACGGAATACAGATTTTGTGAATTGAGAATTTTGATAATGAAAGTTCAGCCCTGGCTGAGAAAGAAGCAGCTTTGTCTAAAATATATTAAAGTTTTTTGTTTTTTTCATGTGTATTATTGATTTTTATGAAATGAAGAAAAATTAAAACAAGGATTACTCTTTAAGGTTTTTACCACCATAGACCTTTTCTAGTCTGAGGTGATAAAGTTGTAACTAGAATTACATTAAGTTGTAGTTGTATCAAGGCCCTTATCCATAGGGGGGCTAAAAGGTCATTTTGACCAATATAGTAAGACTAGTACTATTAAAGACTATGGTCAGAAGCCCTGTTAAATATTCTGCATAGAGACCCACAAGCTTCAGGGTAAGCCACTGGTGATAATCTTCTGATTATGGGGGTCCCACTTTTGGGATCGCCATGGTCACTAACACTATTGCAGTGTAGAGGACTTCAAATAGGCTGTGGTTGAGCATGCATGGTGCTGCCTTATTTTAAGTCAATAAGGCTGATGGACAGCCAAGTACACCTCTCCACTGTTTCATTCATGCTCTGACATTAAATGGAGAGTTAGGCTAAGGTGGCACTACCATACAACACAGCCAAGTGCATGCGATGAAACATTGCATAGCACTCATACCTAATCGGCATGTGATAACAATCACAGCATGCTGCAATTGGCAGTGTGACTCTGCTCACTCGCACCCATATAAATCTATGGGTGCGAGGGACACAACTCACAGCACTCAGATATCACCGGAGTGTGGTGCAATATACGCCTACACTGGCAGAAAAGGAGATGGAGAAATGAATTTCTCCTTCTCAGCTGTGCTGCGACCCGCTGTGCAAGCGAATTGAAGCATAGTAGCATGACACTTGGCTCCCGATTGCAGAAGAGCAGGAGAGGAGGGTCATTAGCATATCACATCCAATGGTGACTCCAGCCTAATGCTTGATATAGACTCTATTCAATTTCTTCCTCACTACTGGGTGGCGGATGGAATTGGAGAAGATTAGTGAGGAGCAACAGGTGGGTGTTTTCATTCCAGTGATTTTTGAGGGTCCCAATGGTGAGTCCTAGAAATAAATAACTAAATGTCTTTAATGGGAAAACCATTATATAATTAATACTAAACAAATTAAAGCGAACAGTCACTTGAGATGGTGACGATTGATTTCCAGGACTTGGTTTATCAGCCGAATCGGTGATCTGTGGCTGTTTGACTGGAGAACTAAAATTTGCCCCTTAATTCACGGTCACTGGCTGCTCTCTTGGTTAAGGTACCTTCACACATAACGATATTGTTAACGATATCGTTGCTATTTGTGACGTAGCAACGATATCGTTAATGAAATCGTTATGTGTGACAGCGACCAACGATCAGGCCCCTGCTGGGAGATCGTTGGTCGCTGAATAAAGTCCAGAACTTTATTTCGTCGCTGGACTCCCTGGAGACATCGCTGGATCGGCGTGTGTGACACCGATCCAGCGATGTCTTCACTGGTAACCAGGGTAAACATCGGGTAACTAAGCGCAGGGCCGCGCTTAGTAACCCGATGTTTACCCTGGTTACCGGCATCGTTGGTCGCTGGAGAGCGGTCTGTGTGACAGCTCTCCAGCGACCAAACAGCGACGCTGCAGCGATCCGGATCGTTGTCGGTATCGCTGCAGCGTCGCTTAATGTGAAGGGGCCTTTAGTCTGCCTAGTGCAGCATCATTGTGGCATGATGCATATTTAAGTGCAGATTTTCAAATGCACATTATAAATTTACCAGAAGTGATAAGATAGTAATAGCTACAACTGTTTACTAACTGCACCTGCCTTTTCAATCTCCCACAATTATATTCTGCATTCTTGCATATGCCCTTAGTTATTGCTCGACCAATCTTTACTCTCCTGCGCTATCTCCAAACCCCATAAAAAATTCTTACATTCCCTCTTACCCCCCCAACCTCATTGGCTGACCTGCATCTAAACCTTAGATCCTGCCTACTAAAACCCAAAATAAGTCTGGCACTCTCCTTTTCCTTCTGGTTTGCTCTATTTGCTTCTCCTCATGGTTGGCAATAGAGCTCCAAATCCTAAACCTCCACAGCTCATACCCCACTTATTTCTACCTCCTATCACTCCCCACTGATTAGAAACTACTGCTATCTCTCCAACATTGAATCCAGTCCTTTTGAACCCCCCCCCACCCTTCCCCTGCTGTTTTCTTTATCTGGAGAGTTTTGAATAGCCAATTTGTCTGCAATAAACTCCATGCCATTCACAATTACTTTACGCATCTCAAACTATCCTTCTGTGACCTTGCTGAAACATGGCTGCTGCTCTCTGACACACAATACCCTGCTGCACTGTTACAGTAGTCTTCACTTCACCCACACTCCTTACCCAGGTAATACAAAGAAGAGCCATTCTTCCACTATGTCTATCAACTGCACCTTCAACCAAATCCCACCTACACCCTCCCTTCTTTTGAAGTGCACTCTGTACCCACTCTCCCACCAACCTCCAAGTGGCCGTCATCTACCAACCCCTGTATCTAAACATTGCCTTTATTGACCACTTCTCCACCTGACTTTCTCTAACATTCCCATAATCCTCATGGGTAACGTCAACATCCCCACTGACACCCATCAGTTGGCAGCCTCCAAATTCCGGCCACTTGCTTCATCCTTTGGTCTAACTAAATGGTTCTCCACAGCCACCCACACAGACTTGCATTTGACCTCATCTTCACCAGCCTCTGCTCCCTATCCATCATCACAACCTCACCTCTCAACTTGCCTAACTACAGCCTAATCACTTTCTCATCCCTGTCCTCCTCACCTGCCCCCCATGTCAAGCAATTGGCAAAACCCTGCAGAAACCTCTCAATTAAACATTCACAACCTCTTGGTCTATTGTACCACTGTCCTCGATACCTATCTTCACTCCATGACAGTGCCATAATTTTCTAGAACTTCACACTCTATTAAGCTATTAACTTGGTCGTCCTTCTTTTGCACGGCAGAGAGCAATGAATCAATGGACAACTCTGGCACAAAAACCTCCCTAAAAAGCTTTGGCAAGTGTCCAGAGTTACGAAGTGGTGTGTGTGTGTGTGTATGTATATATATGTATATATATGTGTGTGTGTATATATGTATATATGTGTGTATGTATATATATATATATATATATATATATATATATATATATATATATATATATATATATATATATATTCACCATATTCAAACAAGTAACTTTTACATATTAAAGTTGGCCCTCACCACTGCTAAACAAGACTACTTCACAACCATCATATCTTATCCCACAACCCCAAACAGTTATTCAACACTTTGAACTCTCTCCCCTGCCCACCACTGCCCCTCCAACCTCCCTAATCTGCATAAAACTTTACCACACATTTAAACAAAACAGATCAACCAAATTGGGCAAGTCTCTACTGCTCAACCACCACAACCCCTATGTTTAACAGGCCACTATTCTTCACTCATAACTAGTGATAAGCGAATATACTCGCGTTACTCGAGATTTCCTGAGCATGCTCGGGTGACCTTCGAGTATTTTTTTTTAGTGCTCGAAGATTTAGTTTTCATCACCTCAGCTGAATGATTTACATCTCTTAGCCAGCATAAGTACATGTGGGGATTCCCTAGCAACCAGGCAACCTCCCCATGTACTTATACTGGCTAACAGATGTAAATCATTCAGCTGCGGCGATGAAAACTAAATCTCCGAGCACTAAAAAATACTCGGAGGTTACCCGAGCATGCTTGGGAAATCTCGAGTAACGAGTATATTCGCTCATCACTACTCCTAACCTTTCTCCCCACAATCAATGTAGGAGAAGTTGCTAATCTCTACAAATCATACCTCACCACTTATGCACTTGACCTGATTCAATCCCACCTCCTCCCCAATGTCCCACCACACTTATTCTGGCCAAACCCATCTCTTCAACCTATCATTAACATCTGTTACCTTCTCTTCAACCTTCAAACATGGCACAATCGCACCTATCCTGAAGAAACCATCCCTCAACTAGATTTCTAAAGGTACCGTCACACTAAGCGACGCTGCAGCGATACCGACAACGATGATGATCGTTGCAGCATCGCTGTTTGGTCGCTGGAGAGCTGTCACACAGACAGCTCTCCAGCGACCAACGATCCTGAAGTCCCCGGGTAACCAGGGTAAACATCTGGTTACTAAGCGCAGGGCCGCGCTTAGTAACCCGATGTTTACCTTGGTTACTCCTCCTACTTGACTTGTTCTCTGCCTTCGACACAGTTGACCACTCCGTCCTACTACTGAGAATCTTTCTTTGATGTAATAGACCTTGCCTTGTCCTTACCTCACTAACTGCACATTTAGCATCTCCCATATGACCCCCTGATCCAATCTCGATTTAGCGCATATAGGATCAGGTACAGTCTCCAGAAGTACTTTATTTGCAAGTTGCTGGACAGCTAACTTCAATGGAATGTGCATTGAAATTTTACAGTCAAGTTGTTTGTATAAATACTCTTTAGGATTTTTTTTTCTTTTTTTCAGCTATTTCCCGTGAGAGAGTCCCTGAGTGGGTGGAGTTTGTGTCCTTGTGGCTTCCAAGTGGAAACGGCTTCCTTAACTGCTTTGTTTACTTCTGGATCAACAGGAGCTTTCGGCATAAATTTCGTCAACTTGGCCGGAAGTTGTGGCCATGGAAAACATGTTGCTGGTCTCACCGGAAAAGTGGTAGAAGAAAGTCCACTGTTCATGTTACAAACAATAATGCAATGTCTGCTTTACAGGAGAGGTCATGTAGCATGTCATCCACTTGTATGCTTCTTCCACAAGCGGCAAACTCTGTTTTATGAGTAGCGTACTTGTACAGTCTTATAAGTGGTTTCCTCTAATGAACTAAGAAATGCACTTTAGCTATTGAACACTAGCCCGTTTAAACATTTGTTCCTTTTTCTTTATCTAGAAATACAATTTTCCAAAGCTGGCGATTGAAAAAAAAAAAATATATATAATTGAATGAATAGTTCACTGGCTGTGTAATAAAAGATGGAATAGGGTAAAAACTTAGAGCAAAGCACTCGAGAAAAAGCTTTAATATTAAATCTGCTGAAGTCACATTCAGGTTTCATTAGCTTGGACCTGCAAATTGATGAAACGACTGCTCTCAAATTTTTGACCTATTTGGAAATTAATTTGACTTGAATTTTTTTTCCCTTTTTAAATGTGTGAATATTATGTTTTTAGTATTGCATGCATTCACTATGGTTATGCAGTCATAAATAATGGATCATGTTATTAATGATCAAAAAGTAAAAAAAAATAAAAAAAATGCATAGCCATAAAAACCATGTGAATTTCATGTGATCGTGTTGCATGACGTTGTAGCTGGACCATGGTTTGGTGCTAGCTCAAACTCATTACTTGGCAAATTCTTTGAATATTGCCTGTTGTCTCAAACTTTGACATTTGTATTTTATTTAAATTTGTTTTATAAAAACTACTAAAATGAAAGTTTCTACAGATGGACAGGTTCTATCTTGATGCAGTCGATGTAAACTTTTAATATTTTTGCTATTCGGCACAAATCTTACATTTTGTTTCCTCTACTGAACCTTTTAAAGGATAAGGGTCCGGGATAGTATTGGATTTAATAAAAACATGCCTACTCTTTCAGATGTGATCCAAGCCTTACCGCAGCTATTGACGCTCAGCCTTGTTCACTGTAATGAAGCTGAGGTGCAGTCGAAGACCCAACCCATTTACATGAAGCGTGGCTAAATGCTGCTTTGCACAGACCTTTTATCTTTCTTTTTTTTTTCATATATACTTTTTAGCAGCCATTCAGGTTATCCCATTGTCATTCCATTGAAACACTGCAATACCTTGAACAACTGCAACCCCCCACCACAAAAAAAGTCTGCAACTGCTGTAATAAACTGGAGTGGGTGCAGATAGTTGTACCACCATTGAGCCAATATTGAGAATTACCCTGAGAATTGGTTATGTTTTTAGAGGCTGGATGACCCCCTTAGCATGACTTGAGAAGTCTAATGTACAGAGAACTAGTTTGCAGCCTGTGGTTCTATTACTACTTTGAAATAACTTGGTATGCTCTGACATCAGCTGGGAGTGTTTAGTTTCACAATGGCTAAATAGACTTTTAAGACAAAATGTTTGGAAAATGTTGGACATGGTTTGATAAAATATATGGTAAAAAAATGAATTTTTCAAAACGGTCTATCGACCTGCAGCTTCCATTAGGCACTGTTACAAGAGGAGTCTTAACACATAAATGCCATAAATCCCTTCTACTTATGTTAAATTATTCAGCTTAAGGAACATTATATGACACCTAGAATAAAGTGTCTGGTATGTAATTACTATTTGCATTAGGTCTGTATAGTTTTTGCAAAGAATTAAACCACAGGAGAGAAACCGATCCCAAACAAAAAAAATTATGGGTGTAAAGAAGTCACTATATGAATGTTGTCTAAATAGTGTGTCGAATTTCGAAAAACTTCAGGAAGTGCCTGCTATTAAAAAAAAAAATAAAAAAAAAAAAAATAATAATAATAAAAAAATAAATAAATAAAGAGCGAAAAAAAAAACACTTTTGGCCGTATTCCTCAATGCCAGTCCTCAAGAGCCACCAGCAAGTCATATTTTCCGGATTTCTTTAGTATTGCAAAGGTGGGAATTCCATCACCTGTGCAATACTAAGGAAATCCTGAAAACATGACCTGTTGATGGCTTTTGAGGACTTGAGATGGAGAACACTGGTTTAAGGTCTCAGCTTGTATGTGCCCTTATGTATATGTGGGGATTGGATCTCCTCCCAATGGAAGAGGTTCTTTACTTCAAATTCCAGATCCCCCGCCCTTTCACTAAAAAAATGTGCAGGTCTTCAACTTTCCTGAAGTTAACTTTTTTTTTTTTCCTGATTTGCTTTATATTTTATTTTGGTCTATTGTCTGGTTTTTATTTGTATTTTCAGTGTTTGTATATAGTTATTAATATGAAAAGATGTAAACTATTACAATAAAGCTTCAGGCCTTTGGTGATATTTCCTGCTGTGATTACTCAAGATCACTGTCTCTCATATCTATCCTGATGGATAAGGTTTTATGCATACAATGTAGGTGTAGATATAAGGTACCTTCACACATAACGATTTCGTTAACGATATCGTTGCTTTTTGTGACGTAGCAACGATATCGTTAACAAAATCGTTATGCGTGACGGCGACCAACTATCAGGCCCCTGCTGGGAGGTCGTTGAGGAATGATCAGAACCTTAATTTGGTTGCTGATCACCCGCCGTCATCGCTGAATCGGCCTGTGTGACGCCGATCCAGCGATGTGCTCACTGGTAACCAGGGTCACCGCTGTGCTCTGCTTTACGGCCGGCCGGCGCTGACACAGTACAGGGAAACTGACGCCGGGGGACAGACACCGGAATGTAAGTATGTACTGTTTGTTTTTTTTAACTTTTACAACAGTAACCAGGGTAAACATCAGGTTACTAAGCGTGGCCCAGCGCTTAGTAACCTAGTAACCCGATGTTTACCCTGGTTACCCGGGGACTTCGGCATCGTTGGTCGCTGGAGAGCTGTCTGTGTGACAGCTCTCCAGCGACCACACAACGACCTAAATGGCGACGCTGCAGCATCGTTGTCTATATCGCTGCAGCGTCGCTAAATGTGACGGTACCCATACAGTGGCTTGCAACAGTACTCATTCCCTTTGGCATTTTTCGTGTTTTCCTACCACATAATCTGGAATTTCACTTTTTTTTTTCATTAAAAAAACATGCTTACAACTGAACATTTGTTTAACAATAAAAAAGAAAACCACATAGGACAAAATAACTGAACTTCAGTGTGCAGAACTATTTACCCCCTAAACTCTGTGCATTGTAGAGCCTCTTTCTGCAGCAATTACAGCTGCAAGTCGCTTTGCATAAGCCTCAATGAGCTTTCCACAAGTTACCACTGGGTTGTTTACCCATTGCTCAAGGCAAAACTCCAGCTCCTTTAAGTTAGATGGTTTCCTCTGGTAAACAGCAATCTTTAATACTGACCACAGATTCTCAATTGGATTAAGGTATTGGCTTTGACTAAGCCACGTCAAAACATTTTACATGTTTCCCCTTAAACCACTTGAGTGTTGCTTTAGCAGTTTGCTTTGGGTCACTGTCTTGTTAAAAGGTGAGCCTCTGTCCCAGTCTCAAATCATTGACTGACTGATATTGCTCGAATATCCGTGTATTTTGCCCCATCTTATCCTCAACTTGGACCATTTTTCCTGTCACTGCTACCACCATGTTTTACTGTGGGGATGGTGTTCTTTGGGTGATCAGTGTTTGCTTGGTGCCAAACATAGTGTTTACATTAGTGGCCAACAAGTAAATTTTAGTCTCATCTGACCACAGCGCCTTCCTCCATACATTTAGGGAGTGTCCAAGATGTCTTAGGCAGGGTTCAAATTGTGTCAATGGCAATGCACTGACGGCATCCGCGGCAATAACTCTATGTAACGGATGCGTTGGCGCACGCATTGACTACCATTATGTAGCGCATCACTAGTGCCATCATTCTGTGATGGACCCTCCGACACGGTCTTCAGTATTTCCAGGTCCGTCACTGATAGCGTAAGTGGAACATCAGCACGATCACATAACGCGATCTTTAAAAGGCACTAGCGTTGGTGCAGTCCATTTAATGCATGCGTTGAATGGACTGCACCAACGCAATGTGAACCCAGCAGGAGTGTACGGTTTATTGTGGTCTTATGGACAGATACTCTTGTCTCTGCTTGGAAACACTACAGCTCCTTCAAGGCTACCTCTGGTATCTGTGCTGTCTCTGATTAATGACCTCCTTGCCAGAGTTGAGCATTTTGGTGGACAGGTTTCTCTTGACAGGTTTGTTTTAGTACCATGTTCTTTCTGCTGATGCATCACACACATCTGATTGCAAAAATATTTAACCATGGGTTGTATTGTAACAAGCCAAGGGGGTAAATACTTTTACAAGCCACTGTAGTTCAGTTTGACAATGGCAGCAGCTAAATCATTTTTTTGCAGTGCATGGCAGTTATAGCAAAGTGGATATTATTGGTCGGAGTCCCGCAAGGTTCAGTTCTAGGACCCCTGCTCTTCTCCATCTACACCTTTGGCCTGGGACAGCTCATAGAATCTCACGGCTTTCAGTATCATCTCTATGCTGACGACACACAGATCTACATCTCTGGACCAGATATCACCTCCCTACTAACCAGAATCCCTCAATGTCTGTCTGCTATTTCATCCTTCTTCTCCACTAGATTTCTAAAACTTAACATGGACAAAACAGAATTCATCATCTTTCCCCCATCTCACGCGATCTCCCCAACGAACCTATCCATTACAGTAAACGGCTGCCCACTCTCCCCAGTCCCACAAGCCCGCTGTCTTGGGGTAATCCTTGACACTGATCTCTCCTTTAAACCACATATCCAAACCCTTTCCACTTCCTGCCGCCTCCAACTCAAAAATATTTCACGGATCCGCACATTCCTAAACCAAGAATCTGCAAAAACCCTAGTCCATGCCCTCATCATCTCCCGCCTTGACTACTGTAACCTCCTGCTCTGTGGCCTCCCCTCTAACACTCTTGCACCCCTCCAATCTATTCTAAACTCTGCTGCCCGACTAATCCACCTGTCCCCCCGCTATTCCCCGGCCTCTCACCTCTGTCAATCCCTGCACTGGCTCCCCATCACCCAGAGACTCCAGTACAAAAGCCTAACCATGACATATAAAGCCATCCACAACCTGTCTCCTCCATACATCTGTGACCTCGTCTCCCGGTACTTTCCTGCACGCAACCTCCGATCCTCACAAGATCTCCTTCTCTACTCCCCTATTATCTCCTCTTCCCACAATCGCATACAAGATTTCTCTCGTGCATCCCCCCTACTCTGGAATGCTCTACCACAACATATCAGACTCTCGCCTACCATCGAAACCTTCAAAAAGAACCTGAAGACCCACCTCTTCCGACAAGCCTACAACCTGCAGTAACCACCGATTGACCAAACCGCTGCACGGCCAGCTCTACCCTCACCTACTGTATCCTCACCCATCCCTTGTAGATTGTGAGCCCTCGCGGGCAGGGTCCTCTCTCCTCCTGTACCAGTTGTGACTTGTATTTTTCAAGATTATTGTACTTGTTTTATTATGTATACCCCTCCTCACATGTAAAGCGCCATGGAATAAATGGCGCTATAATAATAAATAATAATAATAATAATAATAATATTATTTGCAGAAATATGTCCATCATGGTGTTTTTTTTTTTTTTTGCATTTTGTAAATTTGGCCTGCATTGTGTGTTAAAAATCTGAAACGTAAATTTCTCTTGTGTGGATTTTCTGCTGTGAAAAATGTTCATTTGGTGAATGCATCAATTTCTCAATGGTGGTTTTTTTGGGGGGTTTTTTTTGTCAAAGCCAAATGGCTGTCAGTATTATCCAATGCTGGAGGTCAAGTGATGGCAAGTATGCGATGTGCATACTCCTGGGCCCATTACGACTAGACGTGTGTAGCCTCGCTCAATGTTGGTGAATTATGTGTGGCCGCACATGTCTAGTTAGAATGTGGCTGGTAGTGTGTACAGGTGCTTCACACAAAATTAATTTATTTCAGTTGTTCAATACAAGAAGTGAAACTCGTATATCATATAGAGTAATTACAAATGGTGATCTAGTTCAAGTATTTTATTTCTGTTAATGTTGATGATTATGGCTTACAGCCAATGAAAACCCAAAAGTTGTTATCTCATTAAACTAGAATAATTAGCAAAAAACGCCTGCAAAGGCTTAAAAGGTCGGTTACAGTAGGCTCCACAATCATGGGGAAAACTGCTGACTTGACAGACTTCCAGAAGTCAGTCATTGACACACTCTACAAGGGAGGTAAGTGTGGTACCCCAGGAGTTCGGGTACCACAGTGGTGCTGCCTTTCTGTTGGAGAGGGTGGTGCCATGCCTGGAGACAGGATGGATCCCTTTGGCAGGTAATCTTACATGCAACACTTTCTGACTCCAGGCCACAAGGGGGAGCTCCAAACCTGGTTCAAGGGAAATTTCCCTATATACATCCTGGTCTGGAGGAGGAGTCAGTCTGGTGCAGAGAGTGAAGGAGCACAGAGGGACTTAAGAGCTATAGGAGGGCTGTGATTGGGCCCCTCTAGGCAAGAGTGCAGAAACCAGGCACTGGGAGCCCGAGGTCGTGAGGAACTACAGCTCCCACTGCAGTACCGGAGGGCAGGAAACTGAAAGTGACTTGCCTATATAATCCCTGAGGTACAGCTACAATTAGAGCCTAGAGTCACTGTGTACCGAGACCCAAAAAAACTGCTCAAGTTGCCTACCCTGCAGGTACTGTCCCAGGACGGGAAAAAGAGGACCTTGGTAGACCACTACAGGAAGCAAGGGACTACAGACCAGCACATAGTGGAAGGCTCCCAAACTGACCTGTCAGAGGGATTTCCACTTGTCTTCAGGCTGCCTGGACACCATCTACACCTGTTGCTGGTACCCTGGACTGAGGCTTCTTAACACCAGTAAACAAGGTAAAGACTGCAACCCTGTGTCCTCCATTTATTTGCTTGCATTCACCATCCCTGCCAAACACAATGGGAGCCCAGGGAACCCTGCTTCACCTGTGGGGAAATTACACAACCTTTGCTGCAGCACCATCTCCCCCGAGAGGACCCCTTAAGCAGCGTCAGTCACCTCTGACCGAAAACCACAGGTGACGTCACGAACTTTCATTATTTCCACAACCCTTTTAAAGTCCGTCCCTTTTGCTTGGGCGCCCAGGACCATGGAGCGAATCGCCACCGTGACCGCCCATTTTATAGTGACTGGACCCGGTACCGAGTATCCCCACTGCCCTGGCGGGCGACTCATAAGCCACAAAAGGCCATAGCTTAAGAAGCTGGCTTTTCAGAGTGCTGTATCCAAGTATATTAATGGAAAGTTGAGTGGAAGGAAAAAGTGTGGTAGAAAAAGGTGCGCAAACAACTGGGATAACCTCAGCCTTGAAAGGATTGTTAAAAGGCCATTCAAAAATATGGGGGAGATTCACAAGGAGTGGACTGCTGCTGGAGTCATTGCTTCAAGAGCCACCACATAGACTTATCCAGGACATGGGCTACAAGTGTCGCATTCCTTGTGTCAAGCCACTTATGACCAATAGACCATGCCAGAAGCGTCTTACCTAGGCCAAGGAGAAAAAGAACCGGACTGTTGCTCAGTGGTCCAAGGTGTTGTTTTCAGATAAAAGCAAATTTAGAATTTCATTTGGAAATCAAGGTCCCAGAGTCTAGGGGAAGAGTAGACAGGCACACAATCCAAGCTGCTTGAGGTCAAGTGTGAAGTTTCCATAATCTGTGATGCTTTGGGGAGCCATGTCATCTGCTTGTGTAGGGTCCACTATGTTATATCAAGACCAAAGTCAGGTCATCCATCCTCCAGAACATTTTAGAGCACTTCATACTTCCCTGTGCCGACAAGCGTTTTTGAGATTGAAATTTCATTCTCCAGCAAGATTTGACACTTGTCCACACTGCCAAAAGTGCCAATACCTGGTTTAAAAACAACAGTATCACTGTGCTTGGCCAGCAAACTCGCCGGACCTTAACACCATAGAGAAATTATGGGATGTTGTCAAGAGGAAGATGACACCAGACCCAACAATGCAGACGAGATAATATAATAATAATTTTTATTTATATAGCGCCAACATATTCTGCAGCGCTTTACAAATTATAGAGGGGACTTGTACAGACAATAGACATTACATAACAGAAATACAGTTCAAAACAGATACCAGGAGGAATGAGGGCCCTGCTCGCAAGCTTACAAACTATGAGGAAAAGGGGAGACACGAGAGGTGGATAGACTATCAAAGCAACCTATCCTTCCATAACACCTCAGCAGTGCCACAGGCTGATCGCCTCCATGCCACGCCGCATTGATGCAGTAATTGGTGCAAAAGGAGCCCCAACCAAGTATTGAGCGCATTTACTGAACATACATTTCAGTGGGACAATATTTCAGATTTTAAAATCATTTTTCAAGCTGGTGTTATAAAGTATTCTAATTTACTGAGATAATGACTTTGGGGATTTCATTGGCTGTAAGCCATATTCATCAACATTAACATAAACACTTGAAATAGATCACTCTGTTTGTAGTAACTCTAAGGAGTTTCACTTTTTGTATTGAACTGAAATTCACTTTTTGATTATTCCAATTTTGTGAGAAGTACATGTATAGCACATACTTGCAATCACATTACTGCATGGTCTCTCCTCTGGCACTGGAGAATCCTGGCAGTGTGCGATGTGAGAATTCACAAGTCTGCAGTCAGTGCCGACTTTCATGCCAAACCTGGATATCCTCTTTAACCCCTTAATCCCATATGACGTACTATCCCGTCAAGGTGACCTGGGACTTAATTCCCAGTGATGGGTGAGTACGTCATATGCAGTCGGCCGCGTGTCAACTGACTATCGCAGCTGACATCCGGCACTATGTGCCAAGAGCGGTCACTGACCACTCCCGGCACATTAGCTCCTGGCACACCACGATCAAACATGATCGCAGTGTTCCAGGGGCATAGGGAAGCATCGCTGTTGTGAGTTCCGTTCAGGAGCTCCCTCCTGTGGTTGCTAATGGTATGTTTGTGGGTTCTGCCCTTGGGCTCCCTCTGGTGGATTCGAGTGGAACTGCTGCTCCGTTAGGTAGCTGTAGCAGCTGCCTTCACTAATCGCCTTGCCTGGGTTTGTTCTTTAAACCTGCTCTGGGCTTTAGTCCATGCCTGCTGTCAATGTTCTTGGTTGGATTTGATTCTTCCCTTGGATTTCTCATATGGCCAGTCCTTGATTGCAAAAGATAAGTTTTGCTAGTTTGTTTGTCCATTTGTTTGGACTCTATTGCTTTGCATTTTGTCTCTTTTGTCCAGCTTGTCACTATGTCTTATTTAGGCTAGCTGGAAGCTCTGGGAAAGCAGATTTGCCCCTCCACACCGTGAGTCGGTGTGGAGTTCATTTTTGTAAAGTCTGCGTGGATTTTGTAGTTTTTAATACTGACCGCACAGTATCCTTTGCTCTCTGTCTATCTAGTTTAGTATTGGCCTCTCCTTTGCTGAATTTTAATTTCATTTCTGTGTTCGTTATTTCCCTCTCCTTTCACAGTCAATATTTGTGGGGGGCTATCTTTCCTTTTGGGGGTTTCTCTGAGGCAAGATAGCTTTCTATTTCCTTCTTTAGGGGTAGTTATATCTTAGGCTGTGACGAGGTGTCTAGGGAGTGTCAGGAACATCCCACGGCTATTTCTAGTTGTGTTGTTAGGATTAGGGACTGCGGTCAGTAGAGATACCACCTTCTCAGAGCTCGTTCCATGTTGCGTTTTAGTCACCAGGTCATTTCAGTGTGGCCTCTTAACCACCAGGTCATAACACATCGCGCAGGGAGGGGGCTCCCTGCGGGCTTCCCTGAGACAATCGGTACAAGGCGATGTGCTCACCTTGTACCGTGCGTCTCCTCCCTGCAGGCCCCGGATCCAAAATGGCCACGGGGCTACTTCCGGGTCCTGCAGGGACTACTTCCGGGTCCAGAGCAGGCGCTGGTAACCAAGCAGCAGGGCACACCAGATCGCTGATCTGACACAGTGCTCTGCAAAGTGTCACATCAGCGATCTGTCACTATACAGTGATGTCCCCCCTGGGACAAAGTAAAAAAAAAATTTTTTTAGATGTGTAAAAAATTTTTTTTAAATATTCCTAAAGAAAAAAAATATTGTTCCCATAAATACATTTCTTTATCTAAATAATAAAAAAACAATAAAAGTACACATATTTAGTATCGCCGCGTTCGTAACGACCCGACCCATAACTGTCCCACTAGTTCACCCCTTCAGTAAACACCGTAAAAAAAGGCAAAAAATGCTTTATCATACCGCTGAGCAAAATGTGGAATAACACGCGATCAAAAAGACGGATATAAATAACCATGGTACCGCTGAAAACGTCATCTTGTCCCGCAATAAACGAGCCGCCATACAGCATCATACAGCAATGCAAAAATAATTTTCTCTATAAAATAGTTTTTATCGTATAAAAAGCACCAAAACATAAAAAAATATAAATGAGGTATCGCTGTAAACATACTGACCCGAAGAATAAAACTGCTTTATCCATTTTACCGAATGCGGAACGATATAAAGGCCCCCTCCCCCCAAAAAAAAAGAAATTCATGAATAGCTGGTTTTTGATCATTCTGCCTCACAAAAATCGGAATAAAAAGCGATCAAAAAAGTCACGTACCCGAAAATGTTAGCAATAAAAATGTCAACTCGTCCCGCAAAAAACAAGACCTCACATGACTCTGTGGACCAAAATATGGAAAAATTATAGGTCTCAAAATGTGGTAACCATATTTTTTTGCAATAAAAAGCGTCTTTTAGTGTGTGACGGCTGCCAATCATAAAAATCCACTAGAAAACCCGCTATAAAAGTAAATCAAACCCCCCTTCATCACCCCCTTAATTAGGGAAACATAAAAAAAATAAATGTATTTATTTCCATTTTCCCGTTGGGGTTCGGGTTGGGGCTAGGATTGGGGTTGGGGTTTGGGCTAGGATTGGGGTTGGGGCTAAAGTTAGGGTTGGGGCTAAAGTTAGGGTTACATTTACGGTTGGGATTAGGATTAGGGGTGTGTCAGGGGTGTGGTTAGGGTTATGGTTGGGATTAGGGTTAGGGGTGTGTTGGGGTTAGGGTTTCAGTTAGAATTGGGGGTTTCCACTGTTTAGGCACATCAGGGCTCTCCAAACGCGACATGGTGTCTGATCTCAATTCCAGCCAATTCTGCGTTGAAAAAGTAAAACAGTGGTTCTTCCCTTCCGAGCTCTCCCGTGCGCCCAAACAGGAGTTTACCCCAGCATATGGGGTATCAGCATACTCAGGACAAATTGGACAAAAACTATTGGGGTCCAATTTCTCTTGTTACCCTTGGGGAAAATAAAAATTTGGGGGGCTAAAAAAAACATTTTTGTGGGAGAAAGATTTAATTTTTATTTTAACGACTCTGCGTTAAAAACTGTAGTGAAACACTTGGGGGTTCAAAGTTCTCTCAGCACATCTAGATAAGTTCCTTGGGGGGTCTAGTTTCCAAAATGGTGTCACTTCTGTCGGGTATCTACTGTATAGGTGCATCAGGGGCTTTGCAAATTCAACGTGACGCCTGCAGACCAATCCATCTAAGTCTGCATTCCAAATGGCGCTCCTTCCCTTCCGAGCTCTGCCATGCGCACAAGCGGTGGTTCCCCCCCCCCACATATGGGGTATCGGCGTACTCTGGACAAAATGGATAACAACTTTTGGGGTCTAATTTCTCCTGTTACCCTTGGGAAAATACAAAACTGGGGGCTAAAAAATAATTTTTGTTTTGAAAAAAAATAATTTTTATTTCCACGGCTCTGCATTATAAACTGTAGTGAAACACTTGGGGGTTCAAAGCTGTGAAAACACAGCTAGATAAGTTCCTTAGGGGGTCTACTTTCCAAAATGGTGTCACCTCTGGGGGGTATCTACTGTTTAGGCCCATCAGGGGATCTCCAAACATGACATGGTGTCCCATCTCAATTCCAGTGAATTTTGCATTGAAAAGTCAAATGGCGCTACTTCCCTTCCGAGCTCTGCCATGCGCCCAGACAGTGGTTTACCCCCACATGTGGGGTATCGGCGTACTCAGAACAAATTGTACAACAACTTTTGGGGTCCAATTTCTTCTCTTACCCTTGGGAAAATAAAACAAATTGGAGCTGAAATAAATTTTTTGTGAAAAAAAAAGTTAAATGTTCATTTTTTTTTTTTAAAACATTCCAAAAATTCCTGTAAAACACCTGAAGGGTTAATAAACTTCTTGAATGTGGTTTTGAGCACCTTGAGGGGTGCAGTTTTTAGAATGGTGTCACACTTGGGTATTTTCTATCATAAGGACCCCTCAAAATGACTTCAAATGTGATGTGGTCCCTAAAAAATATTGGTGTTGTAAAAATGAGAAATTGCTGGTCAACTTTTAACCCTTATAACTCCCTAATAAAAAAATTTTTGGTTTCAAAATTCTGCTGATCTAACGTAGACATGTGGGATATGTTACTTATTAATTATTTTACATGACATCTCTGTGATTTAAGGGCATAAAAATTCAAAGTTGGAAAATTGCTAAATTTTTGCCAAATTTCCGTTTTTTTCAGAAGTAAACGCAAGTTATATCGAATAAATTTTACCACTATCATGAAGTACAATATGTCACGACAAAACAATGTCAGAATTGCCAAGATCCATTGAAGTTATAACCTCATAAATGGATAGTGGTCAGAATTGTAAAAATTGGCCCGGTCATTAACTAGCAAACCACCCTTGGGGCTTAAGGGGTTAACAAAGTGCTGCTGCTAAAGTGGTTGTCTGGTCTTCCCTCAAGGCCCCGTCACACATAGCGAGATCGCTAGCGAGATCGCTGCTGAGTCACAAGTTTTGTGACGCAACAGCGATCTCAGTAGCGATCTCGCTATGTGTGACACGTACCAGCGATCAGGCCCCTGCTGTGAGATCGCTGGTCGTGTCGGAATGGCCTGGGCCATTTTTTGATCGTTGAGGTCCCGCTGACATCGCTGAATCGGCGTGTGTGACGCCGATTCAGCGATGTCTTCGCTGGTAACCAGGGTAAACATCGGGTTACTAAGCGCAGGGCCGCGCTTAGTAACCCGATGTTTACCCTGGTTACCATCGTTAAAGTAATAAAAACAAACGCTACATACTTACCTACCGCTGTCTGTCCCCGGCGCTGGGCTTCTCTGCTCTGGCTGTGAGCGGCGGGCAGCCGGAAAGCAGAGCGGTGACGTCACCGCTCTGCTTTCCGGCCGCTGTGCTCAGAGCCAGAGCAGAGAAGCCCAGCGCCGGGGACAGACAGCGGTAGGTAAGTATGTAGCGTTTGTTTTTTTTACTTTAACGATGGTAACCAGGGTAAACATCGGGTTACTAAGCGCGGCCCTGCGCTTAGTAACCCGATGTTTACCCTGGTTACCCGGGGACTTCGGGATCGTTGGTCGCTGGAGAGCTGTCTGTGTGACAGCTCTCCAGCGACCAAACAGCGACGCTGCAGCGATCCGGATCGTTGTCAGTATCGCTGCAGCGTCGCTAAAGTGTGACGGTACCTTTAGTCTACAATGGCTGAAGTTCGGACATCCCCTTTAAGTAACAATGTGAATATGCAGGGAAGTGTCTGTTTACTATGTTGCCATTAACAAAGAAAGTGCTTTTAGCTGCAGGCATTGCAAACCATGTCAATTTGCAAGTCTGAGTGGCTTTTGCCCTCATTGTGGCGGAATAAGAAGTGAACGTGTGTGTGTGTTTATGTATATAAATGTATACTAATACATAATATTTATATATTGTCTCCATAGAAGTATACTACCATGTATAACCAGAACAGAATGGTGGGACCCGGACCCTTAGGAGGGTAATGCATGGCATTACCAGACCTCGGGTATAGCTTCCCCAGGGCTGGACTGGCCATCAGGCAGTTCTAGCAAATGCCAGAAGAGCTGATGGCAGTCGTGGGCCGCTCGCCAGCACCGAATCCCCACAGCCGCCGACTCAACCCCCCCGTCAGCGCCGCCGAATTCAACTATACCGGCATCTATGACGCCGCTACAGTTGAATGCAATGATGGAAGAGAGAGCGTCATTCCCCGCTCTGCCTCGCGCTGACACTGCAGGTGCCCGATGACATCATATTATCGCGCACCTGCTGTGTTGGGCGGGCAGACTGCAGCTACTGAGACCGGAGCCTTGAGCGGTGAGGGGCGCGAGGAGAGGTGAGGAGAGTGGGGTTTTGTTTTTTTTAAATATATTAGAGTGATAACTGGATTGTGGGGCTATTGGGGGGGCTGTATTACATTCTATGGGGGGTGTTATTACATTCTATGCGGGCTGTGCTGCATTGCATTCTATGGGGGCTGTGCTGCATTATATTCTATGGGGGGCTGGCTGTGTTACATTCTATGGGGCTGGCTGCATTACATTCTATGGGGGGAGGGCTGTATTACATTCTATGGGGGAGGGCTGTATTATATTCTATGGAGGGGCTACATTATATTCTATGGGGCTGCATTATGCTCTGAGGGGGCTACCATATAATATATATGCAGGGGCTGCATTATATTCTCTGGGGGGTTACATTATACTAAGGAACTACAATATATTCTGTGGGGTGGCTGCATTATACTCTGGGGTGGCATCATTATACTATATGTGAACTGCATTATACTGTATCGAGGACTATGGGGAGTACATTATACTATATGAACTATGGGGTACATTATACTATGGAAAGTGAATTGTACTACATGGATGACAATGGCGGGGTATTATACTATATGGAGGACTATATTATACTATTTGGTGGACTGAGGAATGTATTATACTATATGGAGTAATTGCAGTGTATTTTAATACATGGAGGACTATGAGGAGTGTATTATACTATATGGAGGACTATGGGGAGTGTCCTCCAAATAGTATAATACATTCCTCATAGTCCTCCGTATAGGACAATACACTCCCCATAGTCCTCCATATAGTATAATACACTTCTCATAGTTCTCCATATATTAAAATACACTGCAATTACTCCATATAGTATAATACACTCCTCAGTCCTCCAAATAGTATATTATACTATATGGAGTAATTGCAGTGTATTTTAATATATGGAGGACTATGAGGAGTGTATTATACTATATGGAGGACTATGGGGAGTGTATTGTCCTATATGGAGGACTGAGGTGCACATTATAATATATGGAGGACTATGGGGTATATTATACTAAACAAGCAAAATGCTGTCTATTCATTGAGTGATTGGATTGTTTATGTGGGAACAGAAATCCTTGTTCTCAGCAGCACATTGCCGGTGTAAACTGTATATGTGCTGCTGATAACATGATGCTGTTCTGTTCGCTTGTTTCCCAGCCTCTTTGCACCAACATGAGAAAGAATGAAGGGAACAGAACAATCACAACTACAGTATTGTTGATCACACTCGTTTAGCGGCCTGAGATCAGTGTATGTAAATACAGCAGAAATGCTTCGCAGGGAGACCAGGCAAGGATGATGACTGTTGTAGTTAGCACCCGACGCCTGGGAATAGCGCTAACTCTACTGCTTTTCCCAGCCGCCAGAGCATTTAATTCTGGTATGTGTAATTTTTAGGGTTTATGTCAGCTGCTATCAATCCCTTGTGTAAGTAATAGAGAGGTGTCTCTCAGACACCCCCACTACTAGCCCAGACCTGGCGAGATCCAGCGACTCTGAAGAGCGGTGACGATAGTAACAATACCGCTCCTCACAGTCGCTGAGCTCAGAGCAAGACCCGGAATATCTGAAAAGTGGTGACATTACTGATATCACGCTCTTCAGAGTCACCAGGTCTCGTGCTGCGCAGCGGAACCAAAAGTGGCTGTAGGTAACGTTTATGGAGCATCAGAATGAGGTTCCCTAGCCTTTGGTCGTCTCATCCATTCATTATTTACGAGATCCAGTTATGTAGGTAAAGTAGCGGCTTTTCTTGGTACTGCAACTAAAGGCTATAAATAGGACTGAGCTGTAATGCTGGATACAGCTGTAATTATGTTATATAGTCGTGTTACACTCCCCTCACTTCTTGTAACCTACAAGTGTACAAAGGTATTATACTGTCACCATGTGACAAGTGGGCTTGTGTAACTTCAAATGCCAGGGCTGAATTTTAGTCCCAGTCCGGCCCTGGACCTGAATTTATATTGTTCACCCTAAAGGTATCCTTCTGAGTCACCCGCCAGGGCTGTGGGGTACCCAGCATTGTGTCCGGTGTTCACAGGGGGATGTCACGGTGGCGACCCGGTCCGTGACCCTGGGCGCCCATAAAAAAGGGTGAAATTGAATAAAGTTTATGTTCGTGACGCCACCAGTGGTATTTGGTCAGTGGGAACTGACGCTGCTTTAAGGCGTCCTCTGGGGTGATGTTATGGCAGCTAGATGGTATAACTTCCCACAGGTGAAGTGTATCCCCAGGGCTCCGGGTGTGTAGATGGAAGATGGTGAATGGCGCAGTAAAGAACGAGGACACAGGTTTGCAGTCTCTTTACCTGGTTTACTGAAGACTTCAGGCAGCCACAGTCCAGGGTACCAGATCACAGGGCAGGCAGGGTCTGGCCGGCTTGGAAGCAAATCCAGAGTCCCCTTTACCAGGTGCAGTTAAAATCCTTCCTCTAGCGCGGTGGTGTTGTAGTACTGCCTATGGCTTCAGATAAGGTCCTTACAGTTGTTCTCTCTGTCCCCCATATAGGATAGGACCAGGGCCGGACTGGCCATTAGGCAATTCTGGCAAATGCCAGAAGGGACGGTCTGGTTGTGAGCTGCCTTGTGTGCTACGTTGTTAACAGAATCAATGTTCTCAAGACATCCATACTGTTAACAGTTGTGACGGAGCACAAAGCCGGTCACTCCGTCACTTATACTTACCTCAGCATGCCGTGGGTATAATTAGAAATATTGGTCTTGTAGTAAATCTTCCTTTCCTCCATCCAGGGTAATATTAGTAATATATCCCATCTGGTTATTGGGGACGGGGACTCCATGGGCCTGTGTGATCTCAAATGCCAGGGCAGAATTTCATCCCCAGTCCGTACCTGGATAGGACAATACCCGCATGACAGGTAACTCAAGCCTTTTTACAGGGACTCTAGCACACCCCGGGCTCTGTGGCTTCAGGTGTGTGTGTGTGGTGGACAGGTAACTTGCAATTCAGCTGTCCTGCCGGTCTCTGCTGTAAGTCGTAGAGTCCCTAAGGCTAGGTTCAGATTGCATTAGTGCAATCCGTTTAGCGCCTAGCGCCAGCAGATTGCGCTAACACAATGTGATATAAAGGGTCGCGTTAAACGTCCCAGCTCTCGCAGATCTCCGATCGCAGATCTCCGATCTCTGATCTGCGAGAGTGGGGAACGGACCGCGGGCGCGCCTCGAACGCTGCAAGCAGCGTTCGCGGCGCGCCACAAAACACCGGCACATCGCTAGCGCATGCCGAAAATGGCACGCGCTAGTGATGCGCGTCCCCATTGCTGTTAATGGGCGTGCTAATGGACGCGTTGCACGGTGTTAATTTCTCCGTGCAACGCTGTCCATTAGCGCGGTCCCATTAACGCAATGGGAACCTAGCCTTACAACCTCGGTGGTCCGGCTACCGGTTATCTGCGCTTCGGAGGGAGATAGTTAATTCGCAGCTGGTCTCCCCTGATGTCACTCTCCTGCACGTTCACTGAACAATGGCCTTTCCTTCTGCATGTCTTTCTCCAGGATCTGTAGTACTTCAGACTACAGGACCCCTCCAGACCTTCTGACACTGTCGGTCTGCTCTCTTCTGTGTCACTCACTTTCTGAACTCTCTGACCCTTTCCCTCCAGATCAGAATGTGTTTATAGGGGAGTTCAGCTTAAACAGGTTTAGAGCTCCCCCTTCTGGTCTGGAGTGTGAACATGTTGTATGCATTGTGGTTACCTGATAAAAGATCTCCTTCATCGCTTCCAAACATTGCTTTCCTCACGGGGAGAGGGATGTTATGTTACTGTGACAACCAGGACCCTGGGGCGTCACACTTCTCTGCTTCCTCCTCTTCCCTGGGAACATCAGCACCACTTCCTCACGACCCTATTTAAAATGTGCTCCAGCATGTAGATGACAGTAATAGGGAGGCGGATGACTGCATCATCACTGCTAGCCATCTTAGTAGCCATTAGGAAAACGTGCAGAAAGGTGCAGAGGTCCTTCATCAACTCCGCAAGTGTGATTTGCACCATGTCCTTACTACGCTGTGCCAGGCTATAAAAAATGTCATACTGAACCAGGTCTCGGCACTGCTGCCAGAGTTGCTGCAACATGTGCAGAGTTTAATTCCATGTTGTGGTCATATCGCATATTAACCGGTAGTATGAAAGCTCTCTATACCAACTAAAGTGGAATGGTGGAAGTCGGCACACAGCGGCACTGGTTTCTGCAGCATCACAACCAGGCTGGGAAAGTGTCAGAGGAATTGCTGTACCATCAGGTTGAGGATGCGAGCCATGCAAGGCACATGTCTAAGGTTGGCACGGTGTGGGGCAGACACCAGGTTTGCACAGTATTTGCACACGGCCTTCCCTGGCTCCAGGTTGAGTGTAGACAGTCATTGCTGAAACTCTGCATGGATAGCTGTCCACAACTGCTGATCTGTATGACTTCTATCTCCAAGGCATATCAATGTAAACACTGCCTGATTACGTTGAGCCCTGGCTGAGCAGTACTGAGGTGGAGGGGGGATTCTCTCTGCAGTGTTAGGCCGGCATCACACTAGGCGTATGAAAATATGGTCCGTTTTTTACAGCCGTAATACGCAGAAATGTTCCCAAAATAGTGATCCGTATGTCATCCGTAGGCAGGGTGTGGCAGTGTATTTTGCTCATGTCATCATCTGTGTGTAATCCGTATGGAATCCGTACAGCGAGATTTTCTCGACGGCTTGCAAAACGGACATACAATGGATCGATGGGCTCAAATATTCGTTAAAACATATATACGGTGTATATATGTATATGTGTGTGTATGTATGTTTGTACATACATACATACATACATACATACATACATGCATGCATGCATGCATACATACATACATACATACATTTCATACAGCGCTAGATAGCAGAAAAGCCGGTAATTCAATTGCCAGCTTTTGCTATCTCCTTCCCAAACCCGACATGATATGAGACATGGTTACATACAGTAAACCTTTTCATATCCCTTTTTTTTTTTGCATATTCCTCACTACTAATGTTAGTAGTGTGTATGTGCAAAATTTGGTGACTCTAGCTGTTAAAATAAAGAGTTAAATCGCGGAAAAAAAATGGCGTGGGCTCCCGTGTAATTTTCTCCGCCAGGATGGTAAAGCCAGTGACTGAGGGCAGATATTAATAGCCTAGAGAGGGACCATGGTTATTGGCCCCCCCTGGCTAAAAATATCTGCCCCCAGTCACCCCAGAAAAGGCACATCTGGAAGATGCGCCTATTCTGGCACTTGGCCACTCTCTTCCCACTGAGAAAATATTCAGAAAAATTCCCACGCTCGAATTCATCTGAGGTTATGCCAGCATGGGGCGCAGCACCGCAAGTCTAGGTAGCTACCTTCCCCTGCATTCCATTCATTCCCCAATTTTTACAGGCAGGGGCGGCTACATTAGCAGGCTTTTGCTTGTAAAATTATTTAACCCCTTCAGATGGATTTACAGCGTGGGACAAGACTGAACGAAGGAAGGTATGGGATATTGTTGGTTTTTTATTTTAAAGGGAACCTGTCACCCCGTTTTTTCAGATTGAGCTATAAATACTGTTAAATAGGGCCTGCGCTGTGCGTTACTATAGTGTATGTAGTGTACCCCGATTCCCCATGTATGCTGAGAAATACATTACCAAAGTCGCCGTTTTCGCCTGTCAATCAGGCTGGTCAGGTCGGGTGGGCGTGTTCACAGCGCTCTTTTCTTCCCCAGCTTTCCGTTGGTGGCGTAGTGGTGTGCGCATGTCCAAGGTCTGAATTCCCTGCGCCCACGTGAAGACACAGCGCGCGATCTGCGCTGTCATCCCTTTCATCGGTGGGGGCGGCCATCTTCCTGGGGCCGCGCGTGCGCAGATGGAGTGCTCTGCTGCACGGGGCTTCAGAAAAATGGCCGCGGGATGAAGCGCGTGCGCACAAGAGATCGCGGCGGCCATTTTCCCAAAGCCGAGTTTGCATCTCGGCTTTGGGAAAATGGCCGCCGCGATCTCTAATGCGCACGCGCGGCATCCCGCGGCCATTTTCCTGAAGCCCCGTGCAGCAGAGCACTCCATCTGCGCACGCGCGGCCCCAGGAAGATGGCCGCCCCCACCGATGAAAGGGATGACAGCGCAGATCGCGCGCTGTGTCTTCACGTGGGCGCAGGGAATTCGGACCTTGGACATGCGCACACCACTACGCCACCAACGGAAAGCTGGGGAAGAAAAGAGCGCTGTGAACACGCCCACCCGACCTGACCAGCCTGATTGACAGGCGAAAACGGCGACTTTGGTAATGTATTTCTCAGCATACATGGGGAAACGCACAGCGCAGGCCCTATTTAACAGTATTTATAGCTCAATCTGAAAAAACGGGGTGACAGGTTCCCTTTAACTTTGTTTCAGTATTTTGTTGCACCACCTCTGACTTTAATAGCTTGCAGTCTCTGAGGCATGGACTTAATGAGTGTCAAACAGTACTCTTCATCAATCTGGCCCCAACGTTCTCCAATTGCTGTTGCCAGATCAGCTTTTCAGGTTGGAGCCTTGTCATGGACCATTTTCTTCAACTTCCACCAAAGATTTTCAATTGGATTGAGATTCGGACTATTTGCAGGCCATGACATTGACCTTATGTTTCTTTTCTTTTTTTTTTTAGGAATGTTTTCACAGGCTTTGCTCTATGGCAGGATGCATTATCATCTTGAAAAATTATGTAATCATCCCCAAAGATCCTTTTCAATTGATGGGATAAGAAAAGTGTCAAATATCAAAATAAACTTGTGCATTTATTGAAGATATAATGACAGCCATCTCCCCAGTGCCTTTACGTGACATGCAGGTGTTAATGATGGCTTTCGTATAGCTTTATCCTCTTAAGAGTTTGATAATCCTTTGTTTCAATTGACATCTCTTGTTTTGTACCATGAGGACTGATGTGAATCATGGCTCAAACAGCTCTCCAAAGTGTGATCACTCCTTTTTAGATGCAGACTTAAGAGCAGATCTAATTTGATTCAGGTGTTATTTTTGGGTTTGAAAATTTACAGGGTGATTCCATAACTTTTTCCTCAGAATTGATTCCATAAATTGGGCAAGGGGTTGTATATATCTCGGGAAGCTCATGTTGCATGTACAGGTTACCTTTCAAAGGGATCCTCCTCGTTTCCAGGCATGGCATCACCCTCCCTGAGAGGAAGGCAGTACCACTGTGGTACCCGAACTCCTGGGGTGCCACACATGACAGACACCCGAGGTTGGGGCAGGCAGCACAGGTTCAGAATTCGCATTCGAGGTCAGAAGCGGAGACATCAGGATAAACGAGAAGCCTAGCTGGGTCGATAACCAGTGAGACAAAACAGGAATACGCTAATACAGTAAGCTAGAGACTGAGCTGCTAGAACCTTAGTTCAGGCAAGAAAAGGCGGATGGGGTTACTTGGTAGGCAAGGAACGAAATTGTAGGAAGGAGTATTACTCAAAAACAATGAAACCTTCTCTCCAGGTACTTAGTGAAGTGGCTAATTTTTCATCCTGACTGCATGAGTCATCATCCGAAACATGAATTTAACAAGAGAAGCCCGGGCTTGCAGCCAGATCTAGAGGAAGTGCCAAAAAAGCAGGGTTCAACAAACTAAACAAGGCCTTTCTGGCATAATGGTAAAACAAAAGGATAACGTATAGCAAAGTCCTTATATCAGAGGGTTTCTCCCGCTCAGACCACCATGTGTCTTCAGCTCCACCTGGAGCTATGTCTGGAGTCTCTCCTCTCCAAACCACAACGCAGAAAAAAAAGTAGCTGTACATTTAACATCCCAGTTACACCTTTGAGGTGGAGATATCGTGAGGAGGCGTCCTGCCCATATCTTACCTACACAACTACAAATCCGCCCCATATTATGGCTGATTAACTCCTTCAGCACCTACCTTCCTGAAGAGAAACGTATGGGTTTCTAGATCTCGGAAGAAAGAAATCTTCGTGACACATATCTCCCCTCATATACTGTACCCGTGAGCCTGTCACATATTCCCCCCTCTGCCTAAAGACTGGGTTTTGGCTCCTTCAGACACCAAACTGGGTACTCGGGAGAGAGAGCATTCTTGTTACCATGTAACTTCCTTGGCCTATGCTCTACGTGGAAACTGAAAACCGATCCTGCAGGAATTAAACCCTTCTATGTGCTGCAGAGTTTGGCTTTCCCGGCCTATCCCCTGCAAGTAGGGGATATATGAAGTTGCTTCTCCTCCTGTTCCCTGCCTGAACTTAGGCTTCTGTTCTTGTCTGTCTGCAGCGTTCACTGTGTGTCTCATCTCCCTGTTACTGACCCGGCTCATTAATCTGTTCTGTCTGACCTCTCCAACTCTGCTGCATTTCCCGACTGTCTCCATCTGACTTTAGGAAGACATGGCCATATCCTCCAGAAATTTAACCTTTCTGTGTCTATCCCCGCCGTTAGGGGATATATTGGGCTGCTCCTCCTCCTCCTGTTCCCTGCCTTAACTTTGGTTCCTGTCCATCTCCAGCATTCAGTCTGTTATTTTGTCTGGTCTCCACTGTTACTAACCGGCTCTTTTCTATTGTGAACCTGCGCTGCCTGCCCTGACCTTTGGACTACGCTACTGTTTTCGCCCCTCTGTTTTCTGCTTTCCTGCTTTGAGGCGTGGGTCAGCTACTGCAGGTCCCTGGATTGCCCTGAAGTGACACCTGACTAACTGCAGCCAAGCCTATCCTCCCTTTAAAAGGCTCTAGTGAAAACAAGGTAGCCGCTTAGCTGAGCCCAACCTGTGGTGCAGTGGGTCCACACCCACCACCACCACCATGACAGTAGGCAAGACTTTTCACCCCGGCTCTTCCCTAGGCTTGGATATTTTGATGGAGCTGCTTGAAAGTTGCCACGAAAACAGCAAAAGTTGCGTAATTTTGTAATAGTATGCAGGTACTGAGTGTGTCACCACGGAACAGACAGACCAACAATTGAGGGGTTTATTAACAGGAATCAGGTTCTCCTCACAGGGAGGAAGCGGTAGAATATAATGAACAATAAAACAGTGCAAAAATATGGGAGTCAAACAGTGTAACAGAAGTCAGCAGGATTTCTTGAGAAAAAAACACTTATCAGTCTGATGAATTGCTTAAAAGGTCGTCTTCTCCTACGTAGGCGCCGAGAAACAGCGGCACTTGTCGTTCCTCTGTTGTCCGTCGGCTGAGTAGTCTAGGAACCCACTGCCTGGGGTTTTGGGAGTTAATGTGATATGCACAGGCTCTGAGTCTTTAGCTTTTACAGCACAGCCTATCCTGGGAAAACGATGGTCCATCTATTATTAAGTCTCTCACCAGGAATCAAGGGCTCTGCACTGATACCGTGGGTACCAGGGGTCACAGTCTCTGCACTGATACCGTGGGTACCAGGGGGTCACAGTCATTGCACAGGCTAATGTCTCTACATGGGTCTCAAGGCGCCCCTCTCCAGTCACAGCAGAGTCCACTTTCATGTACTCACAAGATGCAGTCTTTCTGGGCAATCTCCCTGTATTTGCCCTTTGACCGGGAGCTCTTTCTCTCTCCTGGAGCGCAGCTGCGCCCTGCTCCGACCGCTGCTCATGCTGCTCTGACCCTTGCGCGTGCGCCTTTCCTACTCTCTGCCTGGCTTCCTGTCCCAGTCTCTAAGTCTGCTCCCTGGGGAACCAGTAGCACAGCTCATTGGTTCCAGGCGCGGAACCGAGAAGGTAACCGCCCCCGGACTCTTCTTGTGCTTCACCTCCTTACATTCCCCCCCTCTTTCTGCTTGCCATTCCACGGGCGAGATTTTCAGGAGTTCCTGTTGGCAATCTTCCAGTCCTTGCACAATCTGCTGCCAGATGAACTCGTCCTGATTGTAGCGAACAGGGGGTACACCAGCCATTGAATGTTCAGAGCGTCTCAAATCAGCAGGGGTGGTGGTGTCAACTACTGTGGGAGGAGTCAAGGTTTCCTCTGATACGTTGGTAGTTTCAGGCACCAGCCCTGTTTTTTGGGTTCCCTGGGAGAGATTGATCTACATTGATCACTGGTGCAGCCGGTGGGGGCACTGGAGCCAATTGGACTGGTTCAGGATCTCGAGACAAACATGGACGCAACATATTCCTGTGCAGTGTGTGGGTGGGAGTCCCCTCTTCCATTTCAGGCTGGACCTCATAAACGGGACCACCGTTGCCAAGCCGCCGCTTCACTCGGTACGGCCTTTTCTCCCACCGGTACTCTAGTTTGTTGTGTGGGCGCTTTTCCCTCACTAAGACACTAAGACTCGGTCTCCAGGCCGCAGGGCTGTCCCCTTTTGAGGAGCTACCTGTGGATGCTCCAATTCTTGCAGCCGGTTCTGCACTAGATGTTGAATTGTCCGCAGCAGACGACGATGTTCTTGAACCCAGGAGTACACCCCCGTCCGTGGGTAGTTCTCCTCGGGTTCCAGCTCCAGCTCTGCCAGCCCCTTTCCGGGTCGGCCAAAGAACAAAGAGTAGGGGGTGAATCCAGTGGTGCAGTTTCTGATTGTTTATACGCCCACACCAATTCAGGGACCGACTCAGTCCATTTCGCCTTCTGGTCCCCTTCCAGGGTCCTCAGCATTTGAATCAGAGTTAAATCTTTCACAATCCCCATTCCCCTGTGGATGAAAAGGGGTGGTCCGGGACTTATCAATTTTGTACAGCTGGGGCAGCTCCTCCATCATTCTTCCGAGGAAGCAGGCCTTTTGATCAGAATGGATGCACTTGGGACACCCGTACACCTGTATGAAGTGTTTGCAAATTGCGTGAGCAGCAGACTCGGCAGTCTGGTCCCATGTGGGCATCACTACGGCAAATTTAGTAAAGTGGTCTATCATCACTAAACGATGCTCATAGCCTTGGTGTACTGGTCCAATTGTCAAGTAATCTATTGCCAATAGGTCCATGGGGCCAGAAGACCTCACCGTCTCTGTGGGGGCTCCTTGTTCTGGTGGTTTGACCAGCTCACAACTTCTGCATTTCTGACATACTTTCTCCACAATGTTCCTTAAGTGGGGATAATAAAATAGGCGCTGTAACAACTGGAAAGTTTTTTTTTCTGGCCCAAAGTGTGCTCCTTTCTCATGGGCTTCCTTAGCCACCTGATCTACCAAGGACGAGGGAATCACCATCTGCCATACAAGACTGAGTTCTGTTTGCAGGAATACCTTCCGGTACAGGATACCATCCTGCAACTGGAGCCTCTCCCACTGGCGTAGCATCTTCAGTACTTCAGGTGACATGGACCTCCTCGCGTGCCGATTGGGCATTTGTTCAGACACGACCCACCTTCTCAACTGAGCTAGCTCCGGATCCTCCTGCTGCACTTGGACCCATTCATCGCGGGGCTGCTCCAGCAAATTCACACAGGTCTCTTCCTGTTCAATTTCCCGCACCACTGCCACTGTCCTTGCAGTCTCTCCAAAACCTGGAACCTCCACATCTTCCAGTTCTTCATCCTGGCTGGGTGCTGGTTTGAGATAGTTTACTCGGGAGAGGGCATCCGCATGAACATTCTCAGCTCCTCTTTTATACGAAATTCTGTATCGGAACTTGGCCATTCGGGCTACCCAACGTTGTTCTAGAGCCCCTAACTTGGCATTCTCGAGATGGGCCAATGGATTATTATCGGTGAGTACATGAACTTCTGAGCCAGCCAGATATTCCACGAACTTCTCAGTCATTGCCCACACCAGCGCCAACAACTCCAGCTTAAATGAACAGTAGTTTTCTAGATTCTTTTCCGAGTCATGCAAAGACCGACTGGTGTATGTGATGACGCGCTCTTTCCTGTCCTGCATCTGCGATAGTACGGCCCCCTAGGCCCTGCAGGCTCCCATCAGTGTGCAAGATGAACGGTTGCGTGAAGTCGGGGTAGGCCAGCACGGGGGCCTCCGTCAAAGCCTTCTTCAAAGCCAAGAATGCCTCCTCTAAAATTTTTTTGTAGGAAAAAAATGATTTTTTATTTTCATGGCTATGCGTTATAAACTGTAGTGAAATACTTGGGGGTTCAAAGTTCTCACAGCACATCTAGATAAGTTCCTTGGGGGGTCTAGGTTCCAATATGGGGTCACTTGTGGGGGGTTTCTAGTGTTTAGGTACATCAGAGGTTCTGCAAATGCAATGTGACGCCTGCAGACCAATCTATCTAAGTCTGCATTCCAAATGGCGCTCCTTCCCTTCCGAGCTCTGCCATGCACCCAAACGGTGCCTCCCCCCACATACGGGGTATCGGCGTACTCAGGACAAATTGGACAACAACTTTTGGGGACTAATTTCTCCTGTTACACTTGGGAAAATACAAAACTGGGGGCTAAAAAATAATTTTTGTGGAAAATTTTTTTTTTTATTTTCACGGCTCTGCGTTATAAACTGTAGTGAAACACTTGGGGGTGTAAAGCTCTCACAACACATCTAGATAAGATCCTTAGGTGGTCTACTTTCCAGAATGGTGTCACTTGTGGGGGTTTCAATGTTTAGGCACATCAGGGGCTCTCCAAATGCAACATGGTGTCCCATCTTAATTCCAGCCAATTTAGCATTGAAAAGTCAAACAGCGCTCCTTCACTTCCGAGCTCTGTCATGCACCCAAACAGTGGTTTACCCCCACATATGGGGTATCAGCGTACTCAGCTCAAATTGCACAACAACTTTTGGGGTACAATTTCTTCTGGTACCCTGGGGAAAATAAAAAATTGGGGACGAAAAGTTCATTTTTGTGAAAAATTATATTCTATTTTTACGGCTCTACATGATAAACTTCTGTGATGCACTTGGTGGGTCAAAGTGCTCACCACACATCTAGATAAGTTCCTTAGGGGGTCAACTTTCCAAAATGGTGTCACTTGTGGGGGTTTCAATGTTTAGGCACATTAGTGGCTCTCCAAACGCAACATGGCGTCCCATCTCAATTCCAGCCAATTTTGCATTGAAAAGTCAAATGGCACTCCTTCCGTTCTGAGCTCTGCCATGCGCCCAAACAGTGGTTTACTCCCACATATGGGGTATCTGGGTACTCAGGACAAATTGGACAACTTTTCGGGTCCATTTTCTCCTGTTACCCTTGGTAAAATAAAACAAATTGGAGCTGAAGCAAATTTTTCGTGAAAAAAAATTAAATGTTCATTTTTTTTTTTAAAAAACATTCCAAAAATTCCTGTGAAGCACCAGAAGGGTTAATAAACTTATTGAATGTGGTTTTTAGCACCTTGAGGGGTGCAGTTTTTAGAATGGTGTCACACTTGGGTATTTTCTATCATATAGACCCCTCAAAATGACCTCAAATGAGATGTGGTCCCTAAAAAAAAAAAAAAAAAAAAAAAAAATGGTGTTGTAAAAATGAGAACTCGCTGGTCAACTTTTAACCCTTTTAACTCCCTAGCAAAAATAAATTTTGTTTCCAAAATTGTGCTGATATAAAGTAGACATGTGGAAAATGTTACTTTTTTTTTTTTTTCAATTAGTGTTTATTGAAGATTTCCATAACAATACAGTGCAGTCAAACAGTGATAACAGTAACAGAGGTCAACTAAAAATGACCAGAAGTAAATAAGGAGAAAAACAAAACCAATCAGAAAGGAGAAAGTAGAAAGTATGGGAAAGAAGCATGGGGGGGGGAGGGGGAAGAGTATAGGCATTCACAAGACAATATCTAGCAGTTCAGTTATAGACATAGACAAGGGGTCCTGGCAAACTGTGGCAGAATAAGAAAAAGAATAACAAAAACACATGTCAATTATGCTTACTTATTACCACTCAAGTAAACAGTCAAACAAGGTGGTGCGGATCAATAGAGGAATGACCACTGTGTAACCAAGGGTGCCAAATATTTTGTCTTTTGCTTTTGGCAGTCATGGAGTGAGCCAAGGCGAGTTCATATTGGCAGTGGACATTAAGTTTATTAATTAATTCACTAATATTGGGAGAATTAGTGACTTTCCATCTTGAGGCGACTAATAACCTGGCAGCTATTAGAATGTGATAGTGTACCTCGAAGTATGTGTGGGATGTCCTCCAGGCCGATGTGAAGAATGACCTGCTTAGGTGACAGAGACAACTGGATCCCCAAGACCTGTGCAATTAAAAGGTCCATATCTCTCCACCAGGGTTGAAAAATTGGACACGACCACCAGGTATGGTCCAGAGTTCCCCTGTCATTTGTCTGACCCGGCAGGGTCATAGTGAGCCACCTGAACCAGATATTGATACCATCTAAGGTGTACTTCTTTCAATTGTTCGAGATGATTGATGCAGGCAGATCCCCGTAATACTTCACCCAGTCCCTCCTCCCAATCTATCGGGTCAGACAGGAAGTCCAGATCCTGTTTCCACTTGATCATATACAGCAGTTTAACATCTTTTGCTTGGTCGTTTAAGGCTTCATATAATATTGAAATTCCCTTTGGGCCAGAGTCAGGTAGCAAGAAATAACCATTAACCCTGTTATTTAAATGGGAGTTGAAGGAAGGCGAATTTGGGGAATTATAAAGTAGATGACATATCTGCAAATATTGATAGAAATATCTCCAGACACTCAGGAAGTTGGAGGTCAAGCGGTCAAAAGGAACAAGGCCAGTGGTACCCAATATCTGCCGTAATGCTACGATTCCAGCATCAACCCAAGGCTGGACATTAATAAATGGGATGTGGGTCTCAAGGGCTTTTAAGGATAGGGAATTATGAGATAATTTAATCAAAGAAGGGACCAGTGTCCTCCAATAGTGGAGCGCGATTTTCATGGTTGGTAAGGTAGGGGAATAATCAGTGATTGCGATAGATTCAGCCTCAAGAATCGTGCGGGTAGATCTAGTTTTGGCATAGTAGATTTCTTTTTGGAGCCATCTATGATCTTTGTCCGCCTGCCACCAGTCTTTAAGTCCAGTTAATATGGCCGCTCTATGGTACAGCATGAGGTTCGGCATTCCCAGCCCTCCCCGTTTGTACGGATAGTACATCAAGGTCTTAGAGATTCTAGATTTTTTGTGTGACCAAATATAATCGTATGTCATAGTTTGTAATTTCAAAATCAAACGTTTGGGGATTTTTAATGGGATACACCTAAGGAGATACAGTATTTTAGGCAGGATCATCATTTTGAAAACATTAATCCTGGCAATCCAGGATGTCCTAACTATGTGAAAGTGGTCAAGTTGTGCCCTAACCTGTGAGATCAATTTAGAGAAATTCATCTCGACAATCTGTTCAGAGCCCGTCAATATAACTCCCAAGTACGGGATACCTTCTGTCACCCATTTAAATGGAAACTCTGCCTCCATTTTCGACTTGGCCGCGCATGGGACCGCCACCGTAAACAACAAAGACTTCGTGGGATTCAACCTGTAGTATGACACATTGCTAAATTCACCGAGTTCCAAAGTAATAGCTGTCAAGGATGTCTCCAAGTTGACACAAGATAAAATAACATCATCAGCATACAGGCCAATTCTGTGCTCCATCTGTCCAACCTTGGTGCCGGTGATATTAATAGAAGCTCTAATGCGTTCAGCAAGCGGCTCCATGCACAGTGCGAAAATGATAGGAGAGAGTGGGCAACCTTGACGAGTGCCATTCGTGATCTGAAATGGACCGGATAAAAAACCTGACGTCAAGACCCTGGCACAAGGAGTCGAGTACATAGCACAGATTGCTGAGAATATTGGGCCCGACAGTCCAAACCTTTCCAATACTGCCCGAAGATACCCCTAGTGCACCCTGTCAAAAGCCTTCTCAGCATCAAGCGACAGGAATGCACTGGGTAGGCCAGACAGCTCGGCTATTTTAATCAGATTCAGCATGCGCCGCACCCCTTCTTTCGTCTCACGTCCGGCCACAAAACCCACCTGGTCCGGTGAAATTTTAGTTGGAATAATAAACTTTAGTCTGGACGCTATAATTTTAGTGAATATTTTGACATCCGAATTGAGCAGAGCGATGGGTCTAAAGTCACCAGGTTGTGTGAGGGGTTTCCCAGGCTTGGGTATGGTAGCTTCCAAACCAGGAGCCGTCACAGTACCTGAGTCCCTCCAGACCGAGAATAATCTCTGCAAATATGGAGTCAGCAACAGATAAAAGTATTTATAATAGTCATTCGTCAGCCTGTCTGGGCCTGGGGCCTTATGGGATTTAGTTTGTTTAATTGTCGAGTTAATTTCTACATCTGTGGAGGGAGAATTAAGGTAGTTTAGCTGCTCAGATGCAATATGGGGTAATTTTATAGAGTCTAGATATTTATAAATAGATTGGTGATCCGGTTGGGGAGTAGAAGGGTCATCTTTTAAATTATACAAGCCGGTATAATATTCTGCAAAAGCTTGGACTATGTCCTGAGGGTTCCTGAGGGCCCTCCTATTTTTATCTAAGATATGGTCCACTCTTGATTTAGCTTCCCTCTTACGTACTCTGCGTGCCAGGAGTGCACCTGCCCTATCACCTGCGGCATATAGATTAGTCTTGAATTTCTTCATGTTATGTGCATATCTGGCCAGAAGATTTTCTCTCAATTTAAACCTAATCTGATAGATCTCCTCGGAGATAGAAGGCATGGGAGCAGACTTGTTGATATTGCCTAAATATTGCAGGTGGGAAAGTAAAGCCTCTCTGCCACTCTCCCTCTTCCTTTTCAGGTATGAAGCCTGTTGGAGAAGCACACCTCTAATCACTACTTTATGCGCCAACCATAAGGACTCATCAGAACCCTCTCCATTATCGTTTATCTGAAAGTAATGTTCCAACTCCGAAGAGACTCTATCTAACACCTCCCCATTCAGCAGCAATGCGTCATTTAATCGCCACCTAAAGGCTGGGTTAGCTTGGTGTGCTAAAGTAAGAGTTAGAGTGATGGGAGCGTGATCAGACCACGTTATTAAGCCTATAGTTGCAGATCTACATATGGACAAGATTGCACTGTCTGTTAGAAAATAATCAATACGGGAGTATGTGGAATGCCTGGCAGAGTAAAAGGTATAATCCCTCTCAGATGCATGTGAATATCTCCAATAATCATGCAGGTGAAATTCGCCTGTGAGAAGAGTCAAGTCCCCTCTAGGTCGCCTGCTACCAGAAGAGCAATCAAGGTCCACCCGCATGGGGAGATTAAAGTCACCACATATTATATTGCTACCCTTCACATTCGCAAAGACTTCATGAGGGGTTGTTCTCAGGAATTTATGTTGTCCCTCATTGGGAGCATAAAGATTTGTCAACGTGTGTAGCTCACCATTCAATAGGCACGTGATAGTTAAGCCCCTACCCGTGGGGTCATTATTTTGCGCTATCAATTTAAAAGCGATTGTATTTTTCACCATGATGCACACACCAGCCCTTTTAGTTGGGCATTAGCAAATAGAATGTGTGGGAAGAGGGGATGACGGAGCCTAAAATTATCCTCGACCAACAAATGGGTCTCCTGCAAGCCGATAATATCTGCCCTCGACCGCTTCACCTCCCTCCACATCATAGATCTCTTCTCAGGGGAGTTTAAACCCCTGACATTCAAAGAAAGAATTTGTAAACTCATGGTACCGTTATACTAAAGTCTATACTGCTGGTATTACCCAGTGACCCCACTGGCGGTGTACCGAAACTTATATACAAATAACTGCCAGTTCCATAATAACAACCAAACCTCAATATAAACAGAGAATGCCTGGGGATTTAGAGAGAAAAAACCTTGGGGGAAGAAAGGGGAAGGGCAAGTATGTAGTAAAAAGAACAAAAAAAAAAAATTAAAAAAAAAAGTAAAAACAAAAGAAAAAGTAAAAAAAAAACAGAAAAAGACCAAAACATTGGTCAATATACGAGGAATCCTCGTAAGGACGTCCAGAACAGTCCAGACAGTCCGCAGAACAAAATCTGCGTAAAGGGGTGGAAGTGAGAGGTTCACAGTCCAAAGGCCCACTGAAGGGTGCAGTAGGAGAGCTCAGCAATCCAGACACCGTCCGTGTGGCACTGTCAATCCGTAGACCAGTCTGAGGCTATTTTCCTTCCTGTATCCGCAGGTCTGGGAGCAAAGGGTATTTTCCAGGCCGTAAGCCTCTCCTCTGCCTGTTTAGGCGAGGAACAGGCAACCGTGCGTCCTTCATAAGTGATAATCAAGCGCACAGGATTAAACCCCCATCGGTAACGTATATTGATGTCCCTCAATGCTTTACAGACATGGGTGTATTCTCTCCTTTTGGCCAGAGTAGCAGCTGACAAATCTGGGAAGACCTGGAGAACCCGGAGTGCAGAGAGTAGGTCAGGGTGGCTCGTTATCTGCCACAGGAATGTCTCTTTAGTAGTGTACAAATGAATCCGTGCAAGGATGTCTCTAGGAAGAGATGGATCTAGATGCTTGGGTGTTCTATGAACCCTGTCCACCAGTAGATCTCTCGAGGAAAGTGAGGGCAGAACAGCCTGCATAAATTTCTGGAGGAAAGCAGCTAAATCTTTATCTGCAACATTTTCAGGGATTCCTCTCACACGAATATTGTTCCTCCTGGATCTGTCCTCTAAGTCGTGCAATTTATTAAACGCCCCTGCTAACTTGCCTTTTATAACTTGGTTTTCATCCACCAGAGCGTTAATTACAGAGACCTATTCGGACATTTTGTTTTCCAAATGATCCGTGCGGGCCCCTAAGGAGTTAATATCTCCTCTTATCTCCTTCAACATGTCCTGCATATCCTCTTTTAATGAGGTGCGTATAGATGTGAGGAATTCTTTCATATCCCCCCTGGTCATAGGTGCAGAGCTGCTATATTGTGCTCCCTCTGAGGTCTCACCTCTTTCTGAATCCCAGGAGCCACGGGAGGAGTGTGATGATCTGGAGGAGAAGCTGCCGCCATTTTCCCTGCGGCATGTGCGGTTTGAGACCGCGGAAAGAAGTCTGGCAGGCGAGGAGGAGAGGTGTTGTGAATTCTGCTTTTGGGCTCCCTCCGGTGGTTGTAAGTGGTAATGCAGTTGTCTCTGGGCTGCAGTCCTGGACAGGTGTTTCTGCTGATTGCAGTTCTGACTGGAGTATTTAGGTTTGCAGGACTCATTAGTCCTTGCCAGTTGTCAATGTTTCTTGGGAAGTATTGGTTCTCTGTCTGGCTCTCCTGCTTAGCTGCCAATTCAGCAAAGATAAGTGTCTGTTTCTTTTCCTATTGCACACAAGCTGTGTGCTTGTTTTTTTTTATTGTATTCCTGCTCTGAGTTTAGTAGTCTCTGGAGTTGCAGATATACGTTCCACGTCTTGAGTTAGATGGAGGAATTTTTGTATAATCTGCTGTGGATATTTTTGGAAGGGTTTTAATACTGACCGCACAGAACTCTGTCCTATCCTTTCCTATTTTAGCTAAAGCGGCCTCTTGTGCTAAATCCTGTTTTCTGACTGTGTGTCTTTCCTCTCCTACTCACAGCCAATATTTGTGGGGGGCTGCCTATCCTTGGGGGGTTCTGCTCTGAGGCAAGATAGTATTCCTATTTCCATCTTTAGGGGTATTTAGTCCTCCGGCTGTGACGAGGTGTCTATGGCTTGTTAGGTACACCCCACGGCTACTTCTAGTTGCGGTGTTAAGATTAGGATTTGCAGTCAGTATAGTTACCACCTACTCCAGTGAAAGTTTCCATGCTGTTCCAAGGTCACCGGATCATAACAGAGAGGGCCTTCTTTTGAGATATGCCTTGGGTCATCATGTGCCCAGTCGTGCTGCGGTGCTAGCGGTAAGCGCCTCAGCGGTCAGGAGAGTCAGTGAAAGCCGATATGAGCCGCGTTATGTCTGGTGGTGCTAAAGCTCGTCACCTCATTTTAGGTCCAGCTTGACAAGGTTAGGTGTGGGACAAGCCCAGGACAGTGTATTTGAGGATACAACTCAGTGAAGGATTAAGGAAATCTCTGGAAAATGATAAAAGCGCTGGTGCTTCTGTTGTTAGATGTTTGGGAAGCGACCGTTACACTCACCAGGCCTCGAGACTCAGGCTCCAGAGATTCCTTCACAGTCTGTAAAAGCTATTTTCTTGTGGTCCACCAGATGCAGCACATTCTCATGGTGGCATAGATGGTTAGGCTACTTTCACACTGGCGTTTTTTTTAGTACGTCGCAATGCGTCGTTTAGGGGAAAAAACGCATCCTGCAAAGTTGTTTGCAGGATGCGTTTTTGCCCCATAGAGTTACATTACCGATGCATTGCGACGTATTGACACACGTCTTGCGATGGTTGCGCCGTGTTGTGGCGGACCGCCGGGAGCAAAAAACGTTAAATGAAATGTTTTTTGCAGCCGACGGACCGCTTTTTCCGACCGCGCATGCGCGGCTGGAACTCCGCCCCCACCTCCCCACACCTTACAATGGGGCAGCGGATGCGCCGGAGAAATGCATCCACTGCACCCGTTGTGCAGCACAACAAACGCTAGCGTCGGAATCTCGGCCCGACGCAATGCGATGGGCCGAATCCGACGCTAGTGTGAAAGTAGCCTAAGATGAGATGATTTACAGCAGCAGTGTGGCCGATGGATGTTGATTTCCAGGCTGGAGATCAGGAGCTCCTGGAAGAAGCTTCCTCTTGATGGTGCTTAAGCCACACCCCTCGGAAATGTTACTTAAGTATTTTGTGTGACATATCTCTGTGATTTAAGGGCATAAAAATTTGAAGCTGGAAAATTGCAAAATTTTTGCCAAATTTGTTTTTTCCACAAAAACGCAGGTAATATCAAAGAAATTTTACCACTATCATGAAGTACAATATGTTTCGAGAAAACAATTTCAGAATCACTGAGATCTGTTGAAGCTTTCCAGAGTTATAACCTCATAAAGGGACTGTGGTCAGAATTGTAAAAATTGGCCCGGTCATTAACATGCAAACCACCCTCGGGGCTTAAGGGGTTAATAACCAATTTTTATCTACATACTAAAAAGGAGTTGACATTGAATTGTATATGCGTTTCCTAAATTAAATTGTTACTTTATTACAACTCATGGAGTTCCTCAGCTGACACTCTTGTGTGCAGCCATACAGTACGTTTGCATACTGCCCTATTATTCTCCTCTCCACGCAATACTTCTGGGGATAAAACTGCACCTAAGAGAACCTGAAAGAGAAAATCCCTGTATATGGAGCGCCCTACCAGGGCAGTGGGGTACTCAGTGCCGGGTCTGGTCGGTCTTAACGGAGATGTCACCGTGGCTGCGCCCCGGTCCGTGGCCCTGGGTGCTCACTTAAAGGGGAAAGGTCTTTTAAAGGGAATTGTGATAGTCTGTTGTGACGCAACATGTGGTGTTTGGTCAATAGGAACCGACGCTGCTTTAAAAGGTGCTCTGGGGTGATGTTGCAGCAAGATGGTAACGCTTCCCACAGGTGAAGCGGGGTCCCCAGGGTTCCCAAGGTGTGTGGCAAGGATGGTGTATGCCGACGAATAATTGGAGGACACAGGGTTGTAAAGTCTTTTTCTGGTTTACTGGTGGTAGTAGTCGACAATCCAGGGTACCAGGTACAGGTGTACTGTGGTCCGGCCGGCTCTGAGGCAATGGGAGAATCTCTTTCCCAGTTGAGGTCCATGAGCCTTTCCTCCTTACGCTGTTTTGTGAGGTCCCTGCTGCCTGAAGCTTTCTAACAAGGTCCTCGTTCTTTCCCCCTGTCCTGGGACAGGTACCTGCATGACGGGCAGCTTGAGCCATTTTACAGGGACTCTATCATGCCCCGGGCTCTTCAGGTGCTGCTGTGTCTCAGGCGTGGTGTGAGCCAATTACATACAGTTCTTGGCCCTCCGGTTCTGCTCTGTGTCTTAGTCCCACAAAAACCTTCTTCTCCCGATACCCAGCTGCTGCGCTGTGGCTCTGAGGGTGTCCGATCGCAGTACAACTCTGAGCCCTTTTTCTCTCCTTTGCTCCTTCCCTTTGTAGCTCCACCACATGCAAACCTCCAGGTTCTCTCACTCCTTCCAGAGACTGGAGCTCCCTCGTGGCTGTTCGGCCTCTGTCTGCTCTCAGTTCCAGACTTCCTTCTCCTTCAGTGTCTCTATCAGACTGTCCTAACTCCTCCTCCAAGTCAGGATACACATAGCTCAGGGAAGCTCCCCTGAATCCGTGTCCCGACCTCCCCCTCCTAGCTTGTATTTGGAATGTGTTGTGTGTGGGTGCCTTACCTGGGAAAGAAAACTCCATTGCCTCCAAGCATGATATTACACTCCCCTAAGGGAAGGCAACATCACTGTAACAACCGGTTACCTGGGGTGTTACATAAACCTTTAAATGAGATCAAAGGCCTACAGAAGAACATTATATAGACTATGGTTCAAATTATATAGCCAATATCTAGGTCCATTGCATTTATAAAACTTCCTTATTCGAGCATAATAAAAGCCATGGTATATAGTTAAGGACATTGTCTGAAATACGTTTGCAATTTTAAAGGGGTGGTCCAAAGCCTAAATTAATTTTCATCCTAATCCCCGATCTAGTGCCAAATCTAAACTTTTTTTTCTAATATACTTGAATTTTAAAATTCCCTATCCTCCCCTAACTACACTATCTAACTGCTTTTGAAATTTTTTTCCCACTTCCTTTTTGAGGACGCTTCGTTTGAGAATCTTAGTCATCAGTGACACTCGTTTCATGGGCTACGCTAGTCCCTGCATGCTGTGCACTGTGCGTCTTTGTTACTTGCTCAGATCAGCAGTAGCGAGCCAGCAGAAGGGGGTGTTGCCAGAATACCCAGCATGCAGAGACCAGTGCTGCCCCTGCAAGTAACATCACCGGTTTCTGCATGCCAGATATTCTTACAACGCTCTAGTGCTGGCTCGTTACTACTGATCTTAGCTGGTGAGAAAGCGCCATGTGTACATGTGAGGAACGGCCAGGGCTGTAGCCATGGCCACCAACATCTGCAACAGTGTGCCCTGGCCTCCCATCACATACACGCTGCCCCAGTGCCCATCACACAGCATACCTGCAGCGCCTGCTTCAGCTCCATCAGGGACCTCCGTACGTTTCAAGAGGTTCTCTCGATCCATTTTGGAATAAAGAGTCACAGTCCATTCCAACTTTAACAAAAACTTCTCTACTAGGACAGGTACACAGCATGTGCATATTCTTTACAGGGTCATCATCAGGGTATACTGCAGTTAACTCCTCTTCTGTCCCTTTCCTTCTCTTTCTATCGCTAGGCTCGCTTCCGGAATGGACCGTACCTTTCGATCCCTCAGCGTTTGTCCAGATTCCTTGCCTTATGTGAGGGTTCCCTCAACAGCTGCTTTGCCTCAGCTACGAGCGCATCAGCTCATGCAATCATCTGCCACATGATGAGCGACGTGCCTGTACTGAATAGCCTTCTTTCTTTAGCCACTGCAGACCCACTCAAACTGCACTACCAGATCTGCTGCAGTATCTCCCTCCTGTGACAATCCAGGTCCCGAATCTCTGCTGGGTTCTGTGCCTTGATAACTTTGCGTGGCACGGTGTTGCCCAGGGCTAGCCAGCCCTCCTAAGCTAATGGGCATCCTCGCCCTGACTGAGAACTATCAGGAAGTCCCTCCTGTCATATACACCGTGCCCCTCCTATGTTTAACCACTTCTATACTATGTACTGTACATTCCTATGTTCTCTGTGCCCCCATCCTGTGGCTGAACTGTGCACTGCACTTTCCCTATAGTAAACAATATACACTGTGCAACAGAGATAACATACTTTAAATAAATACACTTGGTAACAAGTAGCTGAAGAGCCTGGCGTTGCCTGGGCATAGTAAATATCTGTGGTTAGTTATAGCACCTCACTTCTCTTATTTTCCCATCACACCTCTCATTTTCCCCCTCACATCTCTCATTTTCTCCCTTACACCTCTCATTTTCCCCCTCACTCCTCTTATTTTCCCCCTCACTCCTCTTATTCCCCCCTAACACTTGTCATTTTGACCTCACATCTGTCATTTTCCGATCACTCCACTATTTTCCCTCACTCCTCTCATTTTGCACTCACACCTTTTCATTTTCACCTCACACCCCTCATTTTCACCTCACACCTCTCATTTTCCCCTCAGTATATACATGTTTGTCATCTCCCTTATATATAATATACACCTGTATGTCATCTCCTGTATATAGTATATACCTGTACATCATCTCCCCTGTAAATAGTATATACCTGCTGTATGTCATCTCCTCCTGTATATTGTATATACTGATGTGTCATATCCTCCTGTATATAGTATATACCTGTATGTCATCTCCTGTATATATAGTATATACCTGCATGTCATCTCCCCTGTATATAGTATATACCTGCTGTATGTCATCTCCTCCTCTATATACCTATGTGTCATCTCCTCTTTTATATAGTATATACCTGTATGTCATCTCCTCCTGTATATAGTATATACGTGTGTCATCTGCTACTGTATATAGTATATACGTGTGTCATCTCCTCCTGTATATAGTATATATCTGTGTGTCATCTCCCCTGTATATAGTATATATCTGTATGTCATCTCCTCCTGTATTAGACCGTGTTCACACGTTATTTGGTCAGTATTTTTACCTCAGTATTTGTAAGCTAAATTGGCAGCCTGATAAATCCCCAGCCAACAGGAAGCTCTCCCCCTGGCAGTATATATTAGCTCACACATACACATAATAGACAGGTCATGTGACTTACAGCTGCCGTATTTCCTATATAGTACATTTGTTGCTCTTGTAGTTTGTCTGCTTATTAATCAGATTTTTATTTTTGATGGATAATACCAGACTTGTGTGTGTTTTAGGGCGAGTTTCATGTGTCAAGTTGTGTGTGTTGAGTTGCATGTGGCGACATGCATGTAGCGACTTTTGTGAGATGAGTTTTGTGTGGCGACATGCGTGTAGCAACTTTTTGTGTGTCGAGTTGCATGTGACAGGTTAGTGTAGCAAGTTGTGTGCAGCAAGTTTTGCGCATGGCGAGTTTTGTGCGTGGCGAGTTTTATGTGTGGTGCGCTTTGAGTATGTGCAAGTTTTGTGTGAGGCAACTTATGCATGTTTTGCAACTTTTGTGCATGTGGCAATTTTTCCACGTGTGCAAATTTTGCGTGTGGCGAGTTTTCCATGAGGTGAGTTTTGCACGTATGGCGAGTTTTGCGTGAGCCTAGTTTTGCATGTGGCGAGATTTGCGCGTGGCAAATCTTGAGCGGCGACTTTTGTGTTTTGACTTTTATCTGGCGAGGTTGGTGTATCTGTGGTGAAATGTGTGCTGAGGATGATATATGTGTTCAAGCACGTAGTAGTGTGTGGCGCATTTTGTTTGTGTGGTTATATCTCCGTGTGTGGTGAGTATCCCATGTCGGGGCCCCACCTTAGCAACTGTACGGTATATACTCTTTGGCGCCATCGCTCTCACTCTTAAAGTCCCCCTTGTTCACATCTGGCAGCTGTCAATTTGCCTCCAACACTTTTCCTTTCACTTTTTCCCCATTATGTAGATAGGGGCAAAATTGTTTGGTGAATTGGAATGCGCGGGGTTAAAATTTCGCCTCATAACCTAGCCTATGACGCTCTCGGGGTCCAGACGTGTCACTGTGCAAAATTTTGTGGCTGTAGCTGCGACGGTGCAGATGCCAATCCCGGACATACACACATACACACACACATTCAGCTTTATATATTAAATTATACAGTCATGGCCAAAAGTATTGACACCCTTTCAATTCTGTCAGAAAATACTCATTTTCTTCCTGAAAATGATTGCAAACACAAATTGTTATTATTATCTTCATTTAATTTGTCTTAAATGAAAAAACACAAAAATAATTGTCCTAAAGCCAAATTGGATATAATTCCACACCAAACATAAAGAAGGGGGTGGACAAAAATATTGGCACTGTTCGAAAAATCATGTGATGCTTCTCCAATTAGTGTAATTAACAGCACCTGCAACTTACCTGTGGCACCTAACAGGTGTTGGCAATAACTAAATCACACTTGCAGCCAGGTGACATGGATTAAAGTTATCTCAACCTCTGTCCTGTGTCCTTGTGTGTACCACATTGAGCATGGAGAAAAGAAAGAAGACCAAAGAACTGTCTGAGGACTTGAGAAACCAAATTGTGAGGAAGCATAAGCAATCTCAAGGCTACAAGTCATCTCCAAAGACCTGAATGTTCCTGTGTCTAGCGTGCGCAGTGTCATCAAGAAGTGTAAAGCCCATGGCACTGTGGCTAACCTCCCTAGATGTGGACGGAAAAGAAAAATTGACAAGAGATTTCAACGCAAGATTGTGCGGATGTTGGATAAAGAACCTCGACTAACATCCAAACAAGTTCAAGCTGCCCTGTAGTCCGAGGGTACAACAGTGTCATCCCTTACTATCCGTCGGCGTCTGAATGAAAAGGGACTCTATGGTAGGAGACCCAGGAAGACCCCACTTCTTACCCTGAGACATAAAAAATCCAGGCTGGAGTTTGCCAAAACTTGCCTAAAACGTTTTGGAAGAATGTTCTCTGGTCAGATGAGACAAAAGTAGAGCTTTTTGGGCAAAGGCATCAACATAGAGTTTACAGGAGAAAAAAAGAGGCATTCAAAGAAAAGAACACGGTCCCTACAGTCAAACATGGCGGAGGTTCCCTGATGTTTTGGGGTTGCTTTGCTGCCTCTGGCACTGGACTGTTTGACCGTGTGCATGGCATTATGAAGTCTGAAGACTACCAACAAATTTTGCAGCATAATGTAGGGCCCAGTGTGAGAAAGCTGGGTCTCCCTCAGAGGTCATGGGTCTTCCAGCAGGACAATGACCCAAAAAGCACTAGAAAATGGTTTGAGAGAAAGCACTGGAGACTTCTATGGTGGTCAGCAATGAGTCCAGACCTGAATCCCATAGAACACCTGTGGAGAGATCTAAAAATGGCAGTTTGGAGAAGGCACCCTTCAAATATCAGGGACCTGGAGCAGTTTGCCAAAGAAGAATGGTCTAAAATTCCAGCAGAGCATTGTAAGAAACTCATTGAAGGTTACCAGAAGCGGTTGGTCGCAGTTATTTTGGCTAAAGGCTGTGCAACCAAGTATTAGGCTGAGAGTGCCAATACTTTTGTCTGGCCCATTTTTGGAGTTTTGTGTGAAATTATCAATGTTTTGCTTTTTGCTACATTCTCTTTTGTGTTTTTTTCAGTTAAGACAAATTAAATGAAGATAATAATACCAAATAATTTGTGTTTGCAATCATTTTCAGGAAGAAAATGAGTATTATCTGACAGAATTGCAGGGGTGTTAATACTTTTGACCATGACTGTATATACTTAAAGGGATAGAGGCGTAAATCAATCTTTGTAACCCCTTACATACACATTACACTGTGCCCATCGGGACTAGCCCATTCCCTGAAACGAGCATCACTGATTATTACAGCAATGAATATGGACCCGACTCCACACCCATAGGGGTGGAGCCGCATATTCATTACTGCAGTGGGCGGTACCATGTGACCACTCAATACAGGAAGAAGCTGCCGGCGCCGGGGAACAGACGTGAAGGGACAGGAGCAGGTGAGTATGACGGGGGCAGTGCGCAATATTCACCTGCTCCCCGTTCCACCATTTGCGCCGCTGCGTCTTCCCCATCCTCTGCACTGAGGCTCAGGTCAGAGGGAGCGATGACGCGATTATTACCCGCCGCCCTCTGCCTGAACAGTCAGTGCAGAGGATGGGGAAGACACAGCAGCGGTCGGCTCTGGAACGGGGAGCAGGTGAACATAGCAGTGGCGGGGGACTGAGAGATGAGTATGTAGTTTTTTATTTTTTTAATCGCAGCAACAGCATATGGGGCAAATATCTGTAAGGAGCATCTTATGGGGCCATGTGCAGCATTATATGGGGCAAATATCTGTATGGAGCATCTTATGGGGCCATGTGCAGCATTATATGGGGTAAATATCTTTATGGGGTCATGTGCAGCATTATATAGGGCAAATATCTGTATGGGGCATCTTATGGGGCCATAATCAGCATTTGTGCAGCATTATATGTGGCATATTTTAATATGGAGTATCTTATGGGCCCCATCATGAACTGTTTGGAGCATTATATGGGGCTCCTGATTCAATATGGATATTCAAAAACACTTAACCTACTGTTGTCTCAATTAGTTTTTTACTTTTATTGGTATCTATTTTTATTTTTGAAATTTACCTTGGAGCTGCTGCATTTTCCACCCTAGGCTTATACTCGAGTCATTAAGTTTTCCCAGTTTTTTGTGGCAAAATTAGGGGGGTCGGCTTATACTCGAGTATATACGGTACCTAAACGCTGGATTTCTCATATACAGTATGTTACACATGAGACTTGCAATACTCCAAGCCTTTCTGTGACACATAGAGGGAATAGTATTGACGTGGATGAGATGACTACCTTTTTTCTATGTTGTCTTCTGTGTTCGGGTTCTTTACATTGCAACAGATATAATATGATAAATACATCTCCTTACAACTGTACTTCCAGTACAGAAATGACATGCAGCCCCCTGCAAAGACTGGACCAATGTGTGAAAAAAAACCTGTTCTAAACCCAGCAATGTCAAAAGTCACAAGCTGAGGCTAATGTTCTCATCATCAATGTGGCATTTCACAGATTAGCACCTGCACCTTTGCAAGGCTTGGCACCTGTGTCTTGGAGGTCTTTCTTATGGAAAGTCTGCAGGAAGGACCCATGAGGATTGCTAAGGGGTTGCTGCTTCACACTACAGGAAGGGGGTTGTCCCAGTGGACTTTGGGAAATTAACTTTCTTTTGAATAAGAAAGCACTGTGTACTTGGCCCCTTGCACCTTCCTGGCCCATAATACCCAAAGGATAACAAAGCTTTTCCTAAAGAAAACAAACCTAGAAGACAACAGCATTTTATGATATGGATGCAGTATACTTGGTTTTCTCTAACATTACATTTGCTGATTGTTTGAATACTGACTAATAAAATAAATGCTCCTGCACAAAGCGAACCATAATTATAAATATTACTACCTCCGAAATGACGGCTCCTCAATATGAGCAAACTTTTACTGTGGAGAATATCCTGCATTCGCATTTGCGTGCACTTTCTTTAGATCATTGTGAACATTTTGATCATAGCTTTTAATTGAAAAAAGTTCTATGTGTTTAAAAAGCATAAAACTGGAGATTACATTTAGACATAGCAGATTTTCTGTAAGGCCACGTTCACATGTTCAGTATTTGGTCCGTATTTTACATCAGTATTTGTAAGCCAAAACCCGGAGTGGAACAATCAGAGGGAAAAGTACAATAGACACATATGCACCACTTCAGTATTTGTCGCCCACTCGTGGTTTTGGCTCACACATACTGACCAAATACTGACGTGTGAATGTGGCCTAAATAATCCACATTAAAATACAGTGTGATTAAACGACCATACCTATAGTCTAAAGCATTTGGTTAAAATTAAGGTCTTGCATGATAACAACTTCATGGACTTTCAATTCATCACCAGGAAAATGGCATCACAACAACCAGACAAAAGTAATCACACTTTAAAAAAAAAAAAAGAAAAAGCTAAACTTTTAGTCACCACTGTACATAGAGGATGTTCCATTTAAAGGTTCTGAACAAAAATCCATGCACAATAAATCTAAAGCTACAAAATCCACACATTTTAATGTGGATTTTGTTGTTGCAAATTAGTTGCAGAAATAGTGTGGCGTTTCAGTAGTAAATCATTGCTTCTCAATTTATGCTTCATATTCTCTAAGCAGTATGTGAATTAAGAAAATCTGTTAGCTTAATGTATCACCCCCTCAATTGATCGTTATAGGTATGTATGTCTTTGAAACCCTTTATTTAAAGGGTTTGTTGAGGCAGAACATATTCATGGTGACCTTACTCTATGGAGGTTGTGAGTGCCATCATACTGTATGGAGGTCTTTGGGCTCATTATACTTTGTGTAGGGCTGTGGGGGCAATTGTACTGTATGGGGTATGTGGGGGACATTATACTGTGTGCAAGAGGCTGTGACTGATGTACTTTATGGGGGGCTGTTAAGACCATTATACTGTATGGGAGTTGTGGGGAACATTAAAATGTGACTAAGTGGCTGTATAGAATATAATACTCTATGGAGGCCATCATACTGAATGGGTGACTGTAGCCTTAATATACTGTATGTGGGGTTATGGGGGAAATTTTACGGAATATAGAGGGTTGTGAGGGATAATATGCTGTATGGGGGCTGTAGCAGACATACTGCCTGGGAGGCTGTGGGGGACATCATACTGTATATAAGGGTTTTAAGGGGACATCATAGTGTATTATACTGAATTATGGGAAATGGGGAACATTCTTTGTATAGGTGGCTGTGGGGGCATCATACTATAAGGCTATATGCACACGTTACGGATTAGACTTAGGAATTTCTGGTGCGGATTCTGCCTCTCCTGGCAGAAAATGCACCTGGGGATTTGTTGCATTTTTTGTGAGGTTCCGCAGCGTTTTTTGTGCGTTTTTGCTGCGGTTTTCTTGTGGATTTGCTGCGTTTTTTACCCCTGCGGTTTTCTATAATGGAATGGGTACAAAAACGCTGCAGATTCACAAAAAAGAAGTGACATGCTACTTCTTTTAAACCGCAGCGTTTCCGCAGCGGATTTTCAGCAAAGTGTGCACAGCATTTTTTTTCTCATTGATTTACATTGTACTGTAAATCAATTGCGGATCTGCAGCGCTTCTGCACAGAGAATCCGCAACGTGTGCACATACCCTAAGGGAAGCTATGGGGTACATTATACTGTGCATGAGAGACTGTGCGAAACTTCATACTCAGGTTTTTGGGGGCCATATACTATAATTGAGAGGCTAAGGTAACTGTTTCTGGGGCTGTGGGGGTAATCATACTGTATGATGAGGAGCTCTGGACACCATCATAATGTATAGGGGCTGTGCATGACAATATACTGTGTATAGGGGCTTGGGCGAACACTACACTGTAAGGCAGGCTGAGATGACCTTACTTTATGGAGGCAGTGGGGGTCATTATACTATGTAGAGGGAGCTGTGAGGGACAGCATACTGTATGGGGGCTATAGGAGATATTATACTGTATGTGGGGTTCAGGGGTCCATCATACTCAATGATGGATATGGGGGACATTATACTATGTATTGGGGATGTGGGGGACGTTATACTGTGCGTTGAGGACTGGAGGGGACATCATACTGTATGGGCAGTTATGGGTGCCCTCATATGAGAGGTTGTGGTAGATATCATTCTGTGTCAGGGCTGTGGTGACCATCATTCTGTGTGGGGGCAATGTGAAGAGAGGGAACAGTTTGGAGAGGACCGCATGGTTGACAGTGCATAGGCACATGAAATGGGGCACAGTATGTAGATGGGTTAGCATCCTGGGGGGAGAGTGTGGAGATATAGAGAGGATAACTGAAAACAGTCGAGGAGGGTCTGCCATGGTTTAGAGAGAGATAAATTTAGGCACTCAACTTAAATGAAGTTTTTAGTGAATTTATTGTAGTCATCAAAATAAACGTTTTGGCCTCAATGCCTGGCCTTCTTCAGTAACAGTTCCATAGAGGAGATATAAAGGTTTCTATTGAACATGGTGTAAGATCAGCGGCACTAGTGCAGAAAAAACTGCTCAAAGTTATGCTGTCCGGTTTACAGTGTCCAAGGGAAAGTATCAAGAGAGAGGTGCCGGTTAGTGCTTCTGCGACGCGGCATCCACCGCTAGTCTGTACTAGTACTTAATCAGTACTGTGATTTCTGTATGGTCGGCAGTCTTTTGATAGCTAGTAACAACTCCCAGAATCCATAGTTAAGAATATACTAGGAATTTTAAGTTCATGTAAATGTTTTAGGGGCTGAAATGACATTGCAAGTCATCTCTGTACTATGCTTTGTTCTTGTAATCAAGTACTGAAGTTCTGATGCCGTATTCAAGTACTGATGATGGTTCAGGTGTTGTTTTCATGTACTGATAATGTTTTAGTGATGATTTTTATCACCAGAACTATCATCACTACAGTATATGAATTTAGCACAAGACCCACTGTCAGTTTTGTTGAAAGCTGTATTTGCCCCTTGATGGACACAAACACGATCAGATGTATCCCTTTTTTCTAATTGATCACCACCTTGCAACAGCTATTGCTCCAGGCTCACCCAAATCTAAAGTCGGAAACATAGGTGAACTGAGGATTTCCCTTTTCACCATCAGTTCATGTTACATGTGGGTGAGGGAATGTGTTAAGGGTCTTGCTTATTCTATGACCCATTCTTTTTTTTTTTTTTAGGGGGGGGGGGCTTGTCCTTAACTGCCTAGGGGACCAAATCACCTTGTCCCTCTCAGCCTTGATCATTATATACAAATATTCACCAGTGACCTCTCCAATTGAAGTAATTAATTTTCTCTTTTATTCTATACCGGACAGTACGGTGGTACAGTGCAGCGCTGGGGTCCTGGGTTCAAATCCCACCAAGGGCAACATCTGCAATGAGTTTGTATGTTCTCCCTGCATTTGCATGGGTTTCCTCCTGGTTCTCCAGTTTCCTCCCACATTTCAAAGACCTAGTAATAGGAAATTTAGATTGTGAGCCCCATTAGAGACAGTGATGATAATGTGTGCAAACTGTAAAGTGCTGTGCAATATGTTAGCGCTATATAAAGATTATTATTATTACCTGCTGAAGACTACTATGGCTTCTTCCAGCCATGACTAATCTTTGCGAAAGACATCTATGGCTGATCACTTCTAGAGCTCCCTCTTCACATTTTCTCCCAATTCTACGTTAATAATATGTGGCGCCCCAGGGTCCTGGTCATCACAGTAGCATTGCTGTCCTCATGGAAGAATGATGTTACGTTTGAAGGAGATCTTTTATCAGGTAACCACAATGCATACAACATGTTCACACTCCAGGCCACCAGGGGGAGCTTTTGATCCTATTTACTAGGTGACTGTTATGATAAGGTAATTCAGTACCACAATGGACATAGAGGTCAGAGCACATACAGTGACCTGACAATAACCCAAAAACATAGAACGAGCTCTGAGATGTGGGAACTCTGCTGACCGCAATCCCTAATCCTCTCCAACCACACTAGAGGCAGCCGTGGATTGCGCCTAACGCTCCCTATGCAACTCGGCACAGCCTGAGAAACTAGCTAGCCTGAAGATAGAAAATAAGCCTACCTTGCCTCAGAGAAATACCCCAAAGGAAAAGGCAGCCCCCACATATAATGACTGTGAGTAAGATGAAAAGACAAAAGTAGAGATGAAATAGATTTAGCAAAGTGAGGCCCGACTTTCTGAACAGAGCGAGGATAGGAAAGGTAACTTTGCGGTCAACACAAAACCCTATAAAAACCACGCAAAGGGGGCAAAAAGACCCTCCGTACCGAACTAACGGCACGGAGGTACACCCTCTGCGTCCCAGAGCTTCCAGCAAGCAAGAAAAACAAATAGACAAGCTGGAAAGAAAAAAACAGCAAACAAAATAGCAAAGCGGAACTTAGCTATGCAGAGCAGCAGGCCACAGGAACGATCCAGGAGGAAACAGGTCCAATACTAGAACATTGACTGGAGGCCAGGATCAAAGCACTAGGTGGAGTTAAATAGAGCAGCACCTAACGACTTCACCACATCACCTGAGGAAGGAAACTCAGAAGCCGCAGTACCACTTTCCTCCACCAACGGAAGCTCACAGAGAGAATCAGCCGAAGTACCACTTGTGACCACAGGAGGGAGCTCTGCCACAGAATTCACAACAGGTGACTCCCCATATATATGGTAGTTTGTAGGGAAAGTTTGTCAGTTCTTGCCAGGAAGCAGACTGGAGCAATCTGAGGCAGAAGAAGGTGTATGGAGCTGTGTAGCCACAGTGCTGCAGCTCCAGTAAAGAGACATTCAGAAAGCCGAATATATTGCAGTGAGCGTGCAGGAGAGCAAAGCACAGGAGAGTGACATCAGGGGAGATCAGCTGCAAATGAACTATCTCCTTCTGAAGCGCAGGTAACCGGTAGATGGAACACCGAGGACTGTAAGGGACTCTATGACTTACATCAGAGACCAGCAGGACAGCTGAACTCCCAGTTACCTGTCCGCCTTAGTACCCAGGAGGCACGGTGACACCCTTAGAGCTCTGGGCGTGCTAGAGTCCCTATAAACAGGTTCAAGTTACCGGTCAGGTATTGTCCTATCCTATATGAGGGACAGAGAGAGAACATATGTGAGGACCTGAAGCCATAGGCAGTAAGGGACTACAACACCACCGCACTAGAGGAAGGCTTTTAACTCCACCTGGTAAAGGGGACTCTGGATTCGCTTCCAAGTCGGCCGGACCCTGCCTGCCCTGTGATCTGGTGCTCTGGACTGTGGCTGCTGCAGTCTTCAGTAAACAAGGTAAAGAGACTGCAAACCTGTGTCCTTGTTCTTCACTGCAGTTATCACCATCTTCCATCTACACACCGGGAGCCCTGGGGATATACTTCACCTGTGGGAAGGTATACCATCTAGCTGCCATAACATCACCCCAGAGGACCCCTTAAAGCAGCATTTGTCCCTACTGACTGAATTCCACGGGTGGCGTCACGACTCACAAACATTAACTTTATTCCCTTTAAAGACCTTTCCCTTTTAACATGGGCACCCAGTGTCACGGACCGGGTCGCCACCGTGACATCCCCCTGTGAACGCCGGACCCGGTACAGAGTACCCCAGGGCCCTGGCAGGCGACTCAAATACCTCCCATTTGTCACATAGTAACAGCTTCCAGTAAATGTTTTCCCAAAAATACAATACAGTAGTGATGTAGCCCTAGGTGTCCTCCAAACAGTAGTAAAACTTAACTGCTTATGTCCACTTTGTAAACAAATACAGGGAATTCCCCCCCATCCTGACAGGGAACCCCCCATAGGGTAGCATTGTCCACATATTTTGCCCTTCTATGAGGCTACAGTAGTGATATATCCCTATGTGGACCCACATAGTTAACAAATGTCCTCCATGTGACCCTCATGTAGCAATTAATTCCCCCAATTCACCCACATTTTTAGAACGGCTACCAATTTTGGGTCCCATAAATTATGTTCCCCTAAGTAACCCCCATATTGTAATAATGCCCAAAAATGTAGGCTTCCATATTGTAATAAAATCTGTTTTGACCCCCCTATTTTTTTTAATAATGTCCCCTAATTCTGGCCGCCATGAGTTATTCCTTTCTATGTAGCCTCCATATTGTAATAATGTCCACCAATTCCAGCCCTCATACATTAATATTGGTTCCTATTGGGCTCCTGTGGTTTACTCTCTCACAGTGCTCTATGATGAGGGGCATAACGATCTATCGCAGTCACAGAGGTCGCGTCCGGGCACGTGCGGATGAGGGGCCAGCCGATCCAGTGCAAACTTAAACTGGATGTATGTCCTTGCATCCAGCCAATAAGAGGCTAGCAGCTGATGTTAGCGTACACATGACAAGTGACAGGAGTACACGTCATGGGTTCCCGTCTCTTGCATGCTGAAGTCGCTGTCGGCTTCTAAAGAGGATGCTGCACAGTGGGGAGCGGAGGGAAGGTGAGTAGAATTGTTTTTTTTATGCATGAAAACGGGAGACATATACCTGGATGGGAAACATATATACCAGGATAGGGTATATTTATACCAAGATGGAGGATATATATACCCGGGTGGGACCCAGGATAACAGGCAAATATAGCAGGATGGGGAACATATGTACCAGAAAAAGGGACATATATACCAGGACGGGGGATATTTATGCCAGAATGGGGCCCATGATAAGTGACACATATACCAGGATAGGGCCCAGGGTGAGGGACATACAGTACATACCAGGATGGGGAACATATATACAAGGATAAGAGACATATGTACCAGGATGGGATATATATATATATATATATATATATATATATATATATATGTGTACGTACACACACACACACCAAGATGGAGTATATATGCCAGGATGGGGCACAGGATAAGGGACATATATACCAGGATGGGGGATATATCTATATACATGGATGAGAGGAGTGTATAACAGGATGAGAAACATATACCAGGATGGGCCCAGAATGAAGAATATATATACCTGAATGGGGAACATATATACCTGGATGTGGCCAGGATAAGGGAAGTATATACACAGGATGGGGGACATATACAGCAGGAAGGAGCCCTGGATAAGGGACATTACTACATAGTGAGGGAGGGTGGGAACTCGTATGTCCTTATAGGATTTAGAATGTAACAAGGGTCCATACATCTAACCAACATGCGGTTGGGGCCAGGTCCACTGTCTGCCACTGTTTAAAGAAAACTTCTCCCAGCTAGCTTCCTGCCATGCGCTTACACTACATCCGCATGCCTATTAGAGTACTGCAGCTGCAAATCATACTGGCATCCCAACGTAGGCCCCACCTGATGTCATTTCACTGGACTGCCCTGCGTCTGTGGACGTCTAAGGGTATGTGCACACGCTGCGTATTTTGCTGCGGATGAGTTTACAGTACAATGTAAACCTATGGGAAACAAAAAACGCTGTGCACATGCTGTGGAAAAAACGCGCGGAAACGCAGCGGTTTACATTCCGCAGCATGTCACTTCTTTCTGCGGATTCCGCAGCAGTTTTACACCTACTCCTATAGAAAACTGCAGTTGTAAAACTGCAGTGAAATCCGCAGAAAAACCGCGGTAAATCCGCGATAAATCTGCAGCAAAAGCGCAGCGTTTTTGCCCTGCAGATTTATCAAATCCGCTGCGGAAAAATCCGCAGTGGACCATTATACATGTGCACATAGCCTAACAGGCCTGCAGCTGTACATCAAGCATAGGTTAGGGAGCCAGTTGGAGGTGCACATAGCCCTAGCCCTGGCGGGCCCCTCTTCCTCATGGACCCAGTTGCATCTGCTGCAACAGCAATTGTTATGCCCCTAAAGTCTATAAACAAAAATAAATAAAAATAAATATCATATGGGACAACATGGTGTCTCAGTGGTTACCTGTGCAGCTTTGCAGCACTGGGGTCTTGTTTTCAAATCCCACTAAAGACCACATCTGAGAGGAGTTTGTATGTTCTCCCGTGTTTGCGTGGGTTTCCTCCCACACTGGAAATTTAAATTGTGAACCCCAATGGTGGCACTGATGATGATGTCTGTAAAGTGCTGTGGAATAAATGGTGCTATATAAGAGAGTAAAATAAATAAACAAACATATTTGGATCATTAATGATAATCAGCAAGACGCAGCTTTAGGCCTGTCCCACACGTCCAGATAATTCCAGTACCGGAAAAATCGGTACCAGAATTATCCGTGTCCGTGTGTCCTTGTGCTTACGTAGCACATCAGTGTGGCACACGTGCGGCAGCCGTGTGCCGCCCGTGTGCCGACTGAGGACCACATGGACCGTGCAGGAGACAGTGCTACAGTTAAGCGCTGTCCCCTGCGTGCGGTGCTGAAGCCGGTATTCATCCCTTCTTCCCAACAGCGTTTGCTGGAAAGAAGGAATGAATATTCTTTTTTTTTCTTTCCCCTTAAAAATAAAGTTTGTGCATCCCCTCCCGCCTCCCATCGCCTGTGCGCCCCCCCTTCCTCCCGCTTGCCAGGAAATACTCACTGACACCCAGCTCCAGCGATGTCTCCTCTCAGCGCCGGCAGCAGGCCCTGTGTGAGCGGTCACGTGGTCCCGCTCATTACAGTGAGGAATATGCGCATATTCCTCACTGTAATGAGCGGGACCATGTGACCGCTCACACAGCACAGGCTGCAGCCGCTGAGAGGAGACTTCGCTGGAGCTGGGTGTCAGTGAGTATTTCCTAGCAAACGGGGGTGGGGTGGGGGTGGCGCACAGGTGATGGGAGGCGGGAGGGGACGCACAAACTTTATTTTTACGGGGAAAGAAAAAAAAAAGATTATTCATTCCTTCTTTCCAGCGAACGCTGCTGGGAAGAAGGGATGAATTCCGGCTTCAGCAACACACGCGGGGAGGACAGCGCTTACAGTAGTGCTGTCTCCTGCACGGCACACGGACAGCATCCGTGTGCGGTACGTGTTTTACACGGACCCATTAACTTTAATGGGTCCGTGTGATCCATGCGCTCCCACGAACACTGACATGTCTCCGTGTTTTTCAAACAGACACACGGTCTGTGAAAACACGCTGACATGTGCAGAGACACATTGATTTTAAAGAAGGGGGGCTGTAATGGGCGCAGCTGGATGAAAGCCCCCACATGACTGCGTTGCCAAGAAGGGAGTTTTAGAGTTTTGAATAAAAACAGGGATCTTATAGGTGATTGGTGGAAATTTTTGAATAAGGGGTGGACCTAGTGGGGAAAGGAGGCAGGGGCTGGAGAAGTGCGGGAAGGATCACTTGTGAGGTGAATCATCAGGAGAGAAGAAGTGTGCAGCTACTCACCATGGCCTCCATAGACAGCCTCGTGGAGCAGCTGCGCAGGGAATCCAGGTCCAGGAGCGATGGATGGCTGGAAGAGCAGCTCACCAGGCTGCTGGGCGACTGCGGGAGCCGGGGCAGCAGGACCAGGAGAACCCGGCCCCCAGAAAGATTGTCCCCCGACATGTCACCGCGCGGCAGGCGCAGGCCGCGGAGCCCCTCCGGGGACCCTGCGGGGGCTGCGGGACGCGGCGCGACCATCCTGCCCGTCCCCCCCTCCGGCAGGAATCCACCCGGCGGCTCTGCCGGCGCGAGGCGGCGACGTGGAGCGGCGACCAGCCAGGCACGGCCCGATGCCAGGGCCGCAGCGGAAGCCAGGGCCGCAACGGAAGTGCGGCCTAGTCCGGGAGCGAGCGGCGGTGCGGCGCCCTCTAGCGGTGCCAGAAGCAGCCGGAGCACAGCGCGGGCAGCGGCGGCAGAGTCAGGAGGAGAAGGGAGCACAGCGACGTCAGCGGTGAGGGCCGCACAGGTAGTGCGGCCTAGTCCGGGATCGAGGGGAAGTGCGGCGCCCCCCAGCGGCGCCAGGAACAGCAGACTTACAGCACAGTCAGCGGCGGCGACAACAGGAGGAGCCAGGAGTCCAGCGACGGCAGCAGTGAGGGGGAGCTATGGAGCAGCGGTGACAGCGGCGGGCTCACCTCCCCTAGGTGGGCCTGGCAGCGGCACGAGACGACAGAGTAGGGCGACGGGCAGGCTGGCATCGGTGGTTCAGCTGGGCCCGGGACGCGTTGGTCGAGGGGCAGGTGCCGGTCGGGCAAGTAGGCCAGGAGGCCGAGGTGGATTGCAAACAGCCGTCAGGTCAAGATCCGCCAGGAGGTCCAGCGACAGGAGTGTATCGCCAGTCTCGGTCCCCCCTGGTGACGTGGAGGCCAGGGGCGCGGGCCTGGGGCAATTCAGCGGCAGCGACGACCCCGGATCTGAGAGCGAACATCCAGAAGATGGCGAACAGCGGGATTCCGGAGACACGGCTGGTGGGGACACAGCACCTGCGCAGCCTCGTGAGTACATGTCTATTCCTATTTCGGTGCCGGGTACGGTGGGGTTAGTGGAGGGGGTAGGGGACGCTGGTTCTGGGCTTCCTGGCGTTAGAGAGCTTTTGGCAGGTATGTCGCATATTTTGAGGCGATTGGACGCGGGGCCAGCAAGTAATATGGGAGGGTCACCTGCTGGGGCTTGGTTGGTGGATCCTGTTAGTACAGCCGGGGGAGGGGGCTCCGGTGAATTAGTGAGGTCTGGGGCGGCCGCGTCGGCCCAGGCAGCTGGGGTGTCAGTGTCGGTTCAAACGGAGACGGGTAAGAAGGATGAGATAAAGTTGGATGATCGGGCAAAAGGGGAGGTCTTTGTGTGCTTTGAGGGTCCCCTCGGTGCCCATTTAAAGAAGGAGGTGAAGGAGAAGATCTGGAAGGATGAATTTGTTGAGATTTTCTCCCTCCTCCCTTTGGAAAAATTTAATCTGGACAAAGGGAAAAAAGATGATAGCAAAAAGGAAGAGGAGGAAAAAAGGCGTTGGCGCCTGATTCCGCAAACGTTTGTTAATTGGCAACAGGCTTTTGCTATCTTGGCCAGTGTGATAGGAGAAAAATTCCCGGAAAATTGCTCGGGTCTTTTCTGTTACTTTGATTCTATTGGTGAGGCACATCGTACGTATGGGGGCCAGGCTTGGCAGCGTTACGATGAACAATTCAGGCAGCGGAAGGCGGTTAGGCCTGAGATAAAATGGGAGCATAAGGACATTGGATTGTGGCTGAAGGTGATGGCCCCTGTGAGGTACGGGCAGTCCTTTCAAGGGGGCGCGGGGAGTAGTAGTCAGCAATCAGGACAAGGGGGAGGAGGAGGACAGGGGTATCAAGGGGCGAAGGAAAAAACGGGAACGTGCTGGCAGTTCAATGACGGCCAGTGCAAGTATGGCAATACCTGCAGGTTTAAGCACGTGTGTTCCCATTGTAGCGGAGCTTCACACGGGGCTTCAAAATGTTTCAGAAAAGCAAGGGGCAAGCCAGCAGGGGGTAGCGGTCATGGGGGTGACGCCGGTGAGGCTTCAAAAGATGGCCCCTTATCTAAGTAGATATCCGGACCGGTTGAAGGCGGTGGTGATTAGGGACGGTTTTGCTGAAGGTTTTAGGATTCCTCACCCGAATCATACGGTCCCCTTTTCTACAAAAAATCTGAGGTCAGCAAGTTTACATGCGGATGTTGTTTCGAGTAAGTTGGCAAAAGAGGTGGAGTTAGGAAGAATGGCGGGCCCGTTTAGTTCGCTGCCTATGGAAGGGGTGATCGTTTCTCCATTGGGGGTGGTGCCCAAGAAGGAGCCAAATAAGTTTCGTTTAATCCAGCACCTATCGTACCCAAAAGGTTGTTCTGTTAACGATGGCATTGCGGAGGAATTATGCTCGGTTGTATACACGTCGTTCGATGCGGCAGTGCAATGGGTTCGTATGTACGGAGCGGGGGCCTTGATGGCGAAGACAGACATCGAGTCTGCCTTTCGGCTTCTGCCGGTACATCCGGAGAGCATTCCGTTACTAGGTTGTTTTTGGAATGGAGAATTTTATTTAGACAGGTGTTTGCCGATGGGCTGTTCCATTTCTTGCTCGTTGTTTGAAACTTTCAGTACTTTTTTGGAATGGGTTGTTAGAGACGTTTCTGATGTTGCTTCGGTCATTCATTATTTGGATGACTTCATGTTTGTGGGCCCCCCGGACTCTGCGGTGTGCGGTAATTTATTGGCCACCATGGAATGGGTGTCCGGGCATTTCGGGGTCCCTTTGGCGCAGGAGAAAACAGAGGGTCCCTGTACGGTCTTAAGTTTTCTCGGGATTCTTATCGATTCTAGAAAGATGGAATGCAGGTTGCCCGACGACAAATTGTTGTTGCTGAAGCAGGAGGTGTCCAGAATCGGAAAATTGAGGAAAGTGACGTTGAAGGAGTTACAGTCGTTGCTAGGGCGCTTAAATTTTGCGTGCCGGATCATGCCTATGGGCCGGATTTTTTGCCGAAGGTTGTCCAGAGCTACGGCGGGAGTCCGTGCAGCTCATCATTTCATACGTTTGAGCCGGGAGCACAAGGACGATCTGTTGGTTTGGCAGCGTTTCTTGGAAAATTATAATGGCAGATCATTGATTCAGCAGGAGGATTTGAACGCCTTTGATTGTGAAATTTATACGGACGCAGCAGGGGGAGCCGGTTATGGCGCCTACTGTGCAGGCAAATGGAGTGTCGGAGTGTGGCCGGAAGAATGGCGGCAAAACGGGCTAACCAAAAATTTGGCATTGTTGGAGTTGTTCCCAATTGTAGTGGCAGCGTTTATTTGGGGCGAGAATTTTAAGGATCGTCGGGTACGATTCCATTGTGATAACTTGAGTGTCGTGTCAGTTATCAACAGTTTATCTTCCTCTTCTCCCCCCGTGATTAGGTTGGTTAGGGAATTGGTGTTGAGGTGTTTGGAATTGAATTCGTGGATTTCGGCGGTGCATGTACCAGGTGTCCAAAACAATATAGCTGATGCTTTATCTCGTTTTCAGTGGGACCGATTCCGGGAACTGGCGCCAGATTCGGAACCTACAGGAGCGGGATGTCCTTCGCATCTGTGGCAGATTGTTGCGGAAGGGGAGGTCGCTTGATACAGGCCTCACTGTCGAGCCGGACATGGTCGGATTATGCAGCGGCGTGGGAGATGTGGGAAGGTTGGTTGGTCCAATGCGGCCCAGTGGAATCCGACGGCGATAAGATTATGGCTCTGCTGGCTTTGATGGGTAAGGCGGCCGAATGGGGATGGTCCGTTTCGAGGTTAAACAAAGTTGTTGCGGGTCTGGCCTTTGGTTTTCGGTTGCAAGGTTCAGCTGATCTGACAAAAGAATTTTTGATAAGGCAGGCTTTGAAGGGTTTTCGGAAGGGCAATGTGTCTTTTGATAAGCGTAGGCCGATTTCTTTTGGTATGCTGGAACGGCTTGGGGAGGCTTTGGGCGGTATTTGTAGTTCGCAGTTTGAGGTTGTATTGTTTAGGTTAGCCTTCTCTTTAGCGTTCTTTGGCGCTTTGCGCCTGGGGGAGCTGGTGTCCCCAAATAAAAATAAGGTGGGTGGTCTGTTAGCGGAAGATGTTGACTTTTGGGCAGGAGGTATTGTATTTTGGATCAGGCGTTCTAAGACTGATCAGCTTGGTAGGGGTAGGCGAGTGGTGCTGGGGAGAGTTGACGGTAGCGGGATGTGCCCGCAGCACTGTTTGGAATCTTATTGGCGTCTGTCGGCACTGAGGGCAGGCCCTTTGTTACGACATCAGAACGGGGAATTTTTGTCGCGCTACCAATTTACGGCGCTGTTGAAGAGGGGTTTGGGATCGTTGGGTGTTGACCCGAAGAATTTCGGGTCGCATTCATTTCGAATTGGTGCTGCGTCCGAGGCGGATGGTCTGGGCCTAGGCGTTGATGTGATCAAAAGAATAGGCAGATGGAGTTCGGATCGATATCTGTCTTATATTAGGAATTAGGTCTGTGGGGGAGAGAGCCTTGTTATGGTGTTAATCATTGTTGTGTTTTTTCAGGTCGAACCTCCCTCCTGGCATGGATTATCGGACATTCATTTGTTCATTGGGGTGCGCTTCGTGCGGATGTCAGGCGAAATGGTAGGCAATTAGGCTTTGTAAGGGATTCGGTGGTTATTAGATGGTTGGGATTCCGGGGTATGTTATGGCGGAGTTTGTTGCCGGCAGTTGCCAACGCCGCTAGATTGGATCGACCCCCGGACATTTTGGTGGTTCACCTTGGAGGAAATGATTTGGGAGTTAGGCCAGTGAGGGAGTTGATCAGAGACATTCGTTTTGATTTTTTACGGTTGTGGGTATCTTTCCCGGGTGTTGTGACGGTGTGGTCGGACATTGTACCAAGGCGGAAGTGGCGTGATGTACGGTCCCATAGAGGGATCAATAGAGCCCGGGTGAAGCTGAATAGGGCGGTGGCAGGATTTGTGTCTCGGAACGGGGGTATTGCCGTTAGACATTTGGAGCTGGAGGATGGGATTGGCAATTATTGGAGGGATGATGGAGTGCATCTTAATGATGTTGGTATGGATTTATGGGCACTCGGGCTACAGGAAGGAGTCGAGAGAGCTTTGGTGGCGGTGGGGCACTCACGAGCCTGAGGTGGTCAGGGCTGTTCGTGTGTGGCGGGGGGTGGGGTTCTTGGAGGTGGTGATGACGTTTTTACGGGGTTGATCTGGCTTTTGTTTACGGGCTCTGGACGGGGAATTTACCTCGGGAGCTTTGGGGTTTTGGTTTGCCCGAAATGGGTTACATGGTGCCCTTGAGCTGGTGGTCACGGCTGAGGGTAAAGAAGTGTTTGGTTTTAAAGTTGGTGGTGGCTTTATGCCTATTTTTGAGCCAGATTTCTTACCCCCAAGAACCCTCCCCTCCAGGTTTTTACATATGGTATATATGTTGTTATTTATGTTATTGTTTGTTTAATAAAATGGCCGCTGTGGCCAAAATTATCCAAAGAAATTTACGTGTTGGTGTTTAATTTAAATTTACAGGAGAAGGGGAGAATGGCCCCCTGGGGATGGGGTGGGGGTCAGGAAGATTGAGTACGGGAAAGACCCTGTTTTGGCGATACGCGGTCAAGAAGGGGGGCTGTAATGGGCGCAGCTGGATGAAAGCCCCCACATGACTGCGTTGCCAAGAAGGGAGTTTTAGAGTTTTGAATAAAAACAGGGATCTTATAGGTGATTGGTGGAAATTTTTGAATAAGGGGTGGACCTAGTGGGGAAAGGAGGCAGGGGCTGGAGAAGTGCGGGAAGGATCACTTGTGAGGTGAATCATCAGGAGAGAAGCCCACCCTCCCTCCCTTTATTGTGGATTAGTTTAAGTGAACAGTTTGATGGAGGGGTAGCCGGGGAGTTGGGTTTTTTCTCATCTCGGTTTTTTAATCAGTTATTGCCAGAGGGGAGTTTTCGTTATCATTGTCACAGTGGCAGTTTTGGCGGGGGGTGGGGTTCTTGGAGGTGGTGATGACGTTTTTACGGGGTTGATCTGGCTTTTGTTTACGGGCTCTGGACGGGGAATTTACCTCGGGAGCTTTGGGGTTTTGGTTTGCCCGAAATGGGTTACATGGTGCCCTTGAGCTGGTGGTCACGGCTGAGGGTAAAGAAGTGTTTGGTTTTAAAGTTGGTGGTGGCTTTATGCCTATTTTTGAGCCAGATTTCTTACCCCCAAGAACCCTCCCCTCCAGGTTTTTACATATGGTATATATGTTGTTATTTATGTTATTGTTTGTTTAATAAAATGGCCGCTGTGGCCAAAATTATCCAAAGAAATTTACGTGTTGGTGTTTAATTTAAATTTACAGGAGAAGGGGAGAATGGCCCCCTGGGGATGGGGTGGGGGTCAGGAAGATTGAGTACGGGAAAGACCCTGTTTTGGCGATACGCGGTCATGTGTCTACGTGAGTCAGTGTCTCCGGTACGTGAGGAAACTGTCACCTCACGTACCGGAGCCACTGACGTGTGAAACCGGCTTTAGGGTATGTGCACACGTAGAAAGCTCTTCTGCGGATTTGATAAATCCGCATGGCAAAACCGCTGCGGTTTTTCCTGCGGATTAAGGCTATGTGCACCCGATGCGGATTTTGCTGCGGATCCAATCCACAGCGTTTCCGCAGCTGCGGATCCGCAGCAGTTTCCCATGAGTTTACAGTACAATGTAAACCTATGGGAAATGAAATCCACAGTGCACATGCTGCGGAAAAAAATGCGCGGAAACGCAGCGGATTATTTTCCACAGCATGTCAATTCTTTGTGCGGAATCCGCAGCGGTTTTACACCTGCTCCAATAGAAAACTGCAGATGTAAAACCGCAGCGGAATCCGCAGTAGAATCTGCAATAAATCCGCAGTAAAAACCGCAGCGGTTTTCCAATGCGGATTTATCAAATCCGCTGCGGAAAAATCCGCAGAGGAGCTTTCTACGTGTGCACATAGCCTTATCGCGGTTTCTATTGCGGATTCCGCTGTGGTTTTACATCTGCACTTTTCTATTGGAGCAGGTGTAAAAACGCTGCGGATTCCGCACAAAGAATTGACATGCTGCGGAAAATAAAACGCTGCGTTTCCGTGCGTTTTTTCTGCAGCATGTGCACTGCGGATTTCGTTTCCCATAGTTTTACATTGTACTGTAAACTCATGGGAAACTGCTGCAGATCCGCAGCAAAATCCGCATTGTGTGCACATACCCACAGTTCGGCTTTAGGCATTATTAAAGCTGTGTGCCCATGAAGAGTTTTTGATGCTGCATCAAAAACTTGGCATCTTACAGTTCCAGCAAAGTGGCTGGGATTTATAAAAATCTCATGCCCACTGTGCTTTTTTTTTTTTTAACCCAGCGTAAACTGATCTGTGGTGCGTGTTTCAAGTCTACAACATGTCAATTTCTCTTGTTAGTATCCTGAGTTTTATGTGCGGATTTTCCATGCAGTGGAAATGCACCAAAGACACATGTAATCACTCAGCACTAGTGTTGAGCGATACCTTCCGATATTCAAAGGTATCGGTATCGGCCGATATCCAAAAAATATCGGATATCGCCGATACCGATACCCAAGACCAATGCAAGTCAATGGGACACAAATATCGGAAGGTATCCTGGATGGTTCCCAGGGTCTGAAGGAGAGGAAACTCTCCTTCAGGCCCTGGGATCCATATTCATGTAAAAAATAAAGAATAAAAATAAAAAATATGGATATACTCACCCCTCCGAAGGACCCTGGCTGTCACCGCTGCGAGCGTCTGCCTCCGTCCCTAAGAATGCAGTGAGTGAAGGGCCTTCGATGACGTCGCGGTCAGGTGACCGGTCAGTGAGCAGTCAGGTGACCGGTCACCTGACCGCGACGTCATCGAAGGTCCTTCACTCACTGCATTCTTAGGAACGGAGGCAGACGCTCGCAGCGGTGACAGCCAGGGTCCTTCGGAGGGGTGAGTATATCCATATTTTTTATTTTTATTCTTTATTTTTTACATGAATATGGATCCCAGGGCCTGAAGGAGTTTCCTCTCCTCCAGACCCTTGGAACCATACGCACCGCACATGCCGATTCCGATTTCCGATATCGCAAAAATATCAGAACTCGGTATCGGAATTCCAATACAGCAAATATCGTCCGATACCCGATACTTGCAGTATCGGAATGCTCAACACTACTCAGCACATAAAGTTTTAGCAAAGCCAAAAACTAGGAACGATAAAAAGCAAAGCACCTTTATTTACAAAACATGACATACCAAAAAAATACAAAAACCGCAGCATCAAAAAGGCAGTGAAAATGCATGTAACAAAATGCACTTAAAAACATAACGAAAAAACAATGCCAGTAACCCAATAAACTAAATAGGTTAAAAATGGTGCATAAAATCTGCAACACAAAAAAATCACCAAAATGTTATGAGAATGTAGCCTTAGGAGGTTCCCCACTTTTATGTAGACTATTATTAGTGATGAGCGAGCACTTTAAATTGCTCGGGTGCTCGTTGCTTGGGTCGAGCAAATTGGAATACTCTAGTACTCTACCCGAGCAACAAGCCCAATGTAAGTCTATGGGAGACCCGAGAATATTTACCGCGATCCCCGCCCCCGGGGTCCTTTTAAGGTCTAAAAACGTCTGAAATTGATGGAAACACTGCTCATATGACACAGGGACATCATGGGGATCGCCCCTGTAAGCATTCCTGACTCCTAGGTTCCAGCTGTAAGCAATGTTGAGAGTTTCACACCATTTTTACAGGTGCACCAAAAAACATACAAAAACTAAACCAAAATGGATTTTGCTGGGAAATATGTGAAGGTACATCCTTTCCAGGGTAATGACTTGTATATAACGCAAAATAATTAAATGTTCCTCCACCACTTGGGCTATGTTCACACGCAACATTTTTGAAGCGTTTTTCAACTTTAATATTGCTTTCAACCAATACAAATGCATTCACTGGGAAATGTCATTGTAACATTTAACAACCCTAGCTGGTCATGTGGTGTGTGACACATAAGGAGACACATCTTGTTTAATTTATGAAGGAGGTACTCTTAAAGTCACAAAGCCTATTTTTAGAGGGGCATCAGGCGGCATTAATTTTCTCAAAGGGACATTATTAAACAGTGGGTCTCCTATGCTGTTATTGCCTATGAAGTGAGTGGCTGGGCTGCCAACAATTACAACACACCCCAATACCCCTTTTCACGAGAGGTACAGGAGGGCTTCCTGAAAAAATGTTGCATTGAATGCAAAGCCTGCCCTGCTTTCAAGTTATATGCACCCCAATAAGCCTTTGAACCCAGGTACTGGATGGCCACAGGAAAATCCACTTCACATTCTTCAGTTGGTCCTGCCATACTGTTTCCTTATGCATTGAATTCAAGTTCCGCCTTGACCCAAATTTGCACACACCTCAATTCCCTTTGGAAGAAACATAGAGGAGGGCCTCATAAAAAAAAAAACCTGTCCCATTACAAAGGAGTGTGTCTCCTAGACTTGTAATGCCCATACACTAAGTGTATGGGCTGACAAACATTTCCCTATGGGGGTTACATTTTTAAAAAATTATTTATGGGGATCATAGACTCCCTTGGCCAAAAATTTAATTGCTGTAGCAGAACAGAACACGTTCACCATGGTGTTCTAGTGGCGTAGAATGATATGTGGAGGAAGTCATTATTAACCCCTTCCCAATGACATCCCAATGACATTGGGATTTTTCGTTTTTCCGTGTTCGTTTTTCACTCCCCTCCTTCCCAGAGCCATAACTTTTTTATTTTTCCGTCAATTTGGCCATGTGAGGGCTTATTTTTTGCGGGACGAGTTGTACTTTTGAACTACATCATTGGTTTTAGCATGTCGTGTACTAGAAAACGGGAAAAAAATTTCAAGTGAGGTGAAATTGCAAAAAAAGTGCAATCCCACACTTGTTTTTTGTTTGGCTTTTTTGCTAGCTTCACTAAATGCTAAAACTGACCTGACATTATGATAATCCAGGTCAGTACGAGTTCATAGACACCTAACATGACTAGGTTATTTTTTACCTAAGTGGTGAAAAAAAATTCCAAACTTTGCTATTAAAAAAAAAAAATGGCTCCATTTTCCGATACTTGTAGCGTCTCCATTTTTCATGATCTGGGGTCGGTTGAGGGCTTATTTTTTGCGTGCCGAGATGACGTTTTTAATGATAGCATTTTGGTGCAGATACGTTCTTTTGATCGCCCGTTATTGCATTTTAATGCAATGTCGCGGCGACCAAAAAAACATAATTCTGGCGCTTTGAATTTTTTTTTGCTACGCTGTTTAGTGATCAGGTTAATGCTTTTTTTTTAATTGATAGATCGGGCGATTCTGAACGAGGTGATACCAAATATGTGTAGATTTGATTTTTTTATTGATTTATTTTGATTGGGGCGAAAGGGGGGTGATTTAAACTTTTATATTTTTTGATTTTTTTCACATTTTTTGTAACTTTTTTTTTTACTTTTGCTATCCTTCAATAGCCTCCATGGGAGGCTAGAAGCAGGCACAGCACGATCGGCTGTTACATAGCAGCGATCTGCTGTTCGCTGCTATGTAGCAGAAAATCAGGTGTGCTGTGAGCGCTGACCACAGGGTGGCGCTCACAGCTAGCGGCGATCAGTAACCATAGAGGTCTCAAGGACCTCTATGGTTACAATACTGAAGCATCGCCGACCTCCGATCATGTGACGGGGTCGGCGATGCCGTCATTTCCGGCCGCCCGGCCGGATGCGGTAGTTAAATGCCATTGTCTGCGTTTGACAGCGGCATTTAACTAGTTAACAGGCACGGGCAGATCACGATTCTGCCCGCGCCTATTACGGGCACATGTCAGCTGTTCAAAACATCTGACATGTCCCGCCTTTGTTGCGGGCTCACCGCCAGAGCCCGCATCAAAGCGGGGCTTCTGACCTCGGACGTACTATCCCATCTGAGGTCAGAAAGGGGTTAAAAACTAAGCCCAATGCTAAGGAGCGTGTCTCCTAGACTTGTAATGCCCATGTGTAATAGTATGCAGGTACTGAGTATGTCACCACGGATCAGACAGACCAACAATTGAGGGGTTTAATAACAGGAATCAGGTTCTCCTCGCAGGGAGGAAGCAATGGAATATAACTAGCAAAAATATGGGAGCCAAAGAGTGTAACAGAAGTAAGCAGGATTTCTTGAGAAAAGAACACTTATCAGTCTGATGAGGACTTGCTTGAAGAGTCGTCTTCTCCAACGTAGGCGCCAAGAAACAGCGGCACTTGTCGTCCCTCTATTGTCCGTGGGCTGGGTAGTCTCTAGGAGCCCGCTGCCTGGGGTTTCGGGAGTTAATGTGATATGCACAGGCTCTGAGTCTTTAGCTTTTACAGCACAGCCTATCCCTGGAAAAAGATGGTCAGTCTATTATTAAGTCTCTCACCAGGAATCAGGGGATCTGCACTGATAACGTGAGTACCAGGGGTCACAGTCTCTGTACTGATACCGCGGGTACCAGGGGGTCACAGTTTTACTCTGGCCAATGTCTCTATACGGGTCTCAAAGCGCCCCTCTCCAGTCACAGCAGAGTCCGCTCACAAGATGCAGTCTTTCTCGGCAATCTCCCTGTATTTGTCCTCTGACCGGGAGCTCTCTCTCTATCTCCCGGAGCGCAGCTTCACCCTGCTCTGACAGCTGCTCACACTGCTCTGTTCCTTGCATGCGTGCCTTTCCCGCTCTCTGCCCAGCTTCCTTCCTGTCCCAGTCTCTAGTCTGCCCCCTGGAGTACCTGTAGCACAGCTCAATGGTTCCAGGCATAGAGTCGATAAGGTAACCGCCCCCGGACTCTTCTTGTGCTTCACCTCCTTACACATGCACTAAATGTATGGGCTGACAAACATTTCCCCATGGAGGATACATTTGTAAAAAAAAATATTTAATTGAGATCACAGACACCCTTGCCAAAAAATTAACTGTCTGTAGCAGCACAGAACACATGAACCCTGGTGATCTAGTGGTGGAAAATGATGAGAGGTGGAGGAAGGCTTCATTAAAACTAGGCCCAATGATAAGGAGCGGGTCTACTAAGCTTGTAACGAGCATACACGAAGTGCATGGGCTGAGAAACATTTCACCATGGGGGTACCTTTTTTCTAAAATCTCTTATGGACATCATAGACAGGCTTGGCAAAAATTGTACTGCCTGTAGCATCACAGAACACATTAAGCGTGGTCAGGTTCGGACTGGCCCATAGGGGAACAGAGGAATCCCCCGGTAGGCCCCTGTGCCCATCTGGGCCCCCAACTCCACTATATGGGCAGTACTTGTCATAATTCACTTGATTAACTCTGTACAGAAAAAAACAGCATCTCATTTATTAACCAAACCTATTACCCAGTTTATTATTATATAGAGATATAGGTAGATTTGTGAATGAGGGTCGTGCAATATTTGTATGCAGGTGAAAAGTGGGCCCCTCAAAGTCAATGTTACTGGTGGGCCCTTGACACCTCAGTCCGACACTGAGCGTGATGATCTAGAGGTGGAGGATGAGCAGACATTCCTGAAGGCCCAATGTAAAGGAGTGTGTCTCCTAGACTTGTAATCATACACGCAGTACATGGGTTGACAAGCATTTCCCCAAGGGTGGTAAGTTTTTTAAAAAAATATATACTATGGGCATCATAGACACCCTTGCCAAAAAATTGACTGGCTGTAGCAGCACAAAAGACGTTAAGCCTAGTGATCTAGTGGTAGAGAATGAGGAGACATAAAGATAAATCATAATCAAATCAAACAAATAAATAAAAAAAATGTGAATCCACCAATGAAAGTAAATATCAAAAGGGAGGGGCAAACACAGGTTCATAGATTTGAAGCCAGAATGTGTCGAGATATGTTTGTCCCTAGCAACAGCTCAGAGACAGGGCTATAAATAAAAATATAAAAGTCTTTAAATAATTTTCTATTGTAAAGGTATACACTACCTCATTAGAGGACTGTCCAGAGATAGGGAAAATAGAAAATATAAGAATAAATGGAAATAATATATGTACATCTCTTTTCTATATTTCCCCGTGGGAGTAACATTTGTTTTGGTTTCCAATTAGTAACGGGTATCCTAAAAACACCCTTGCACAAAAAAAATTGTGCCTTTGGCATCACGGAATACATTCATCCTGGTGTTCTACTGGTTGTGGATGATGAGGATCAGGATAAGGAGGAGGATAACAACAAACAGACCAAATCTGGAAGCGTATACCCATGTGTGGTTGTGAAGAGGTGCATGAGAATACACCTCCCAAAAAAGAGAATATATTAGAGGTTATGTTTCGCTGTTTTCACTTGGTGGTGTACAGAAGTCTTTCCCAATCCAGCCCTTGTTCATTTTTATAAGAGTCAGCCTGTCAGCATTTTCAGTTGACAGGGGGATGCGCTTATCTGTTATAATTCCACCAGCGGCACTAAAAACCCGCTCTGACAGAATGCTAGCAGCAGGGCAAGCCAGGACCTCCAAGAGGTAGAGAGCCAGTTCATGCCACGTGTCCAGCTTGGATACCCAATAATTAAAAGGCATAGAGGACGTTTGTACGTTATGCAAGGTACTCCCTCACCATCTTCCCAAACATTGCACTTTTTGTGACCGCACCCCTTGCCTCTGTGTCAGCACGATGGGAGGGTCTGGGAAAACTCCTCCAGAACTTTGCCATTGTTCCCCTGCCTGAGCTGGATTGTACTTCTGTCTCTCTCGCTTGGACTCCTTGGTTGTACAGCAAACTCTGACGTCTGTTGCCAGCGTTCACATGGGTACTACAACATTTTAGTACCTCTCTGCCTCTGATAGAAGAGATTGAAAGTTCATCTTGTAGCATGGTCTAGAAGTGTCACCAACCAGTAATGAGTTGAACAAGGCTAGCAGAGAGAACTATGACACTTATGCCTGCGAAGCTACAATTTTTCCACCACCGATACACCAGGCTGCAGCCACAGACAGGGCCGCCATCAGGGCATTACAGCCGTCACTGGTGTATGGGGCCCGGTGAACAGAGGGGGCCCGCATCGGGCCCCGTCTCATCTGCTCACCGGGCCCCCCCTGCAGGCGCTGCGGCACACTGTTGACGTGCGGGCCCGCGCCCGCACGTCAATAGTTAACAGCCGCCAGCCAGTCTGAGGCTGGCAGCTGAATAGGGCCGCAGTGCGCACTCGCCGGCGTCGCCGGCGTCTGACGTCATTGTCAGCCGCCGGGCCCGGCGAGTGCATCTGTGTGGAGCCTGGAGAGATCTTTGCCCGGCGCAGGAGCACGGCCAGGTAAGAACTCGTGTTTTTTTTTTTTTCTGTGAGAGCGGCGATCCAGGGGGGCCCGGGGGGCAGAATGCTGGACACAGAGGGGCAGAAATGCTGGAAACAGTGGGGCTGAATGCTGGACACACAGGGGCAGAAATGCTGGACACAGTGGGTGGAGCGCCCCCAAACACAGGGCCACAAGTCACTCGGTATCGGTCCTTTCTGCTCGGTTATGCGGTTGTCACAGTGGCTGGACCCGGTCGTGACCCTGCTAAGGGGCGTCCAATGAAGGTGGTAGTACAGTCTGTCAGGGGTTCGTGACGCCACCTGTGGTGTTCAGTCAGGGTGACCGACGCTGCTATGGGGTCCGCTGGGGTGATGGAATGGCAGCTGGATGGTGTACCTTCCCACAGGTGAAGTATATCCCCAGGGCTTCCCAGTAAGGTGGATGGTGATGGTGTGAGGTGCAGGCAATAACGAGGACACAAGGTTGCAGTCTCTTTACCTTTTTACTGAAGGCTTCAATATACTCAGTCCAGAGCACGTTCAACCAGGCTATCAGAGACCGGACGGTCCAATGGGCACATCCAGAGTTTCCCTCGCAGATGGAAATCGTTGCCTACCAATAGCGCCTGTGTGTTGTAGTCCTACCCTGCTGAGCATTCGGAATAGTCCTCACAACTGCTGCTCTCGTTCGTTCGTTCCCTACAGCTTTCTCTCTCTCTCTCGTTCTTTGGTCCTAGATGTTGCTAGTTTCTAACGTCCCCCAGATATGTTATGGCTAGGACGCCACCCGTTTCACGGGAAGGCTTGGAGGTCTTCCGGGACCCTAGAGACGCCCCTCTCCCAATGTTGCCCCCTATGTCTTCGTAGGTGTAGAAGGTAGACAGCCAACCTATGATTAACTGTCCAGCGGAATTTGAAGTAAGGCCTGAAGTCAGTTACTCCTACGGTGATCCGGCCACCGACTACACGCCTCAGTAAGATGTTGCCTTCCTCTCTCGGCACGACTCTTACTGGCTCTCCTTTGTGCTGATCTCGTTTACACGTTTCCACAATATCCTTCCCTTTGTGTCTCTTTCTTAGGATACCGCTGCAAGGTGTGCAGGCGCGGTTCCGTGATGTTCTGTTCTGTTCGCTAGGCACCTGCCAGGTTCCCACGCCTGACAGGGACCCCCCTGTGCCTTCTCCCTGCAACACCCCCTGCCACGGGATGTTGCCTGGTTCCAACCCAGTCAGCTTCTCCCTAACTTCCTCCCCAGCCCCTAGTTTTACCAGTGTGAGGAGTGGCCCAATAAATAAAGCCTTTTTCTCCCCCTAGTGGCCGGAGTGTGACGTGTAATGTGTTCTAGTGATACCTGGTCAGGAGAACTCCTTTGTGCCATCAGACGTACCGCTGCTCCCCTTAGTGGCAGAGCGCTATACTGCAACAACCAGGTCTCTGGGGCACTGCACACCCCCCCCCCCCCCCCCGGTTAAATCCAGTACTCCTAGACTGGGAAGAAGAACAACAATATAATACAGTGCAAGACATACAAAAATTTTTGAATGCTAGGAACAAGTAATTAGAAAAGGTGCTTCCCTTTATGGGAGGTAAGAACGCTTAAACGTTGCAAACAATAACAAGATTAAATAGTTTTAAATAACATTTAGATTACAAATAACCTTTAGTACCCAGCCGGGTATTCTACTTAAGTGCAAATTTTGAACAAATAACTAACTCTTCCTTTAAGGGCGTGTTCGCTGAACCCACTAAAGGCCTTCTATAAAATGCTACATAACTCGTTTCTTTCCATTCTAACTTCCCCAATGCAGGACCACCTAGCTCCTTGGCTGGGCCTACTGTCATTGTACCAACCATCTTTCTACGTTTCTCAAGAGGACCCTCTCTCTAAGGCCGGGGTCACACTAGACCGTAATACGGACGAGTGCAATGCGATAAAAAATCGCATAGCACTCGCCCCAATGTTAATCTATGGGACAGCTTCCATCATCCGATATTTTCTCGGCCGTATTCAGGATCCGAGTGAAATCGCAGCATGCTGCGATTGTCAGCGTATTTCGGGCGAGACTCGCCAATGAAAGTCTATGGGTGCGAGAAAACATCGGATTACATACGGACCATGCGTGTGCATTGCGAGAAATACGGAAGACTTCTCCAGGTGACAGGAAATTGAATCATCCATTATCAGGAAGCTTTGGAATGCAAATTTCAGGCCCACGCTGGATTGCAAACCAGGAAGCACGCCTCCACGGAGTGTTCTGTAGTAGCAGCATGGCCAGGCATATTAATGTGGAGATGCTCATTGCTCTGGTCCATGATAGGCCCGAATTATGGGACCAACACGACGCACATTATGCAGACCGTGCACGTAAAGACGCAGCATGGAGGGCAATATGTCGCCACATGTTCCCCGATTTTGATGAGCGACCTCAAGAAGTTCAGCAAGAAATATGTAAGTACCATTCTTCAAAATTTTTTTTTTTTCATGAAAGCATCATATGTGTTTTGCTTATGATGTTAGTAAATCATCCATGCTCTTGGTTGAAGATGGTTGAAGATGCCAAAACATTCCCAAGAGACACAAATATGGCTTTAAATTAATTTAGCTATAGTCCGTTAATATAGGGCCAAAGGAATTTTATGTCCCCCTAGCCCATGTGTTTTTGCAAAGCCTGTAACTGTAACTGTAACTGTTTGTGTGTGATATTTATCTCGAATATTTTGTATATTTGCAGTCAATGATGTCACTAGACGCTGGCGGAGTTGCCGGGACCAATACCGGCGTGAGCGTCAAGTTCATGGGCGGAGTGGTGATGCAGCCCCCAAAAAAAGGAAATACCTTTATTATGACCGTCTAAATTTTCTTGCCCCGGTGATGGAGCTACGACCGTAAGTGCATGCATGTGTACAAATATTTAACACATTTTATGATGTGAATATGTATGTATTTTTTAATATAAATAATGTTTTGTGAAATACAGAACAGAGTCTAATCTGACTGAAAGAGAGACTGGATCTGACTCAGAGTTGCTGATTGACCCTGTTGCTGAAGATGCAGAATTGGCTGGACCATCTGGGCAAGCAACAGGCAGCAACCACCCTCCCCCACCACCACAACCAGCAGCAGCGTCTACCGCTCCACAGGAGGCAAATCCTGAGGTTGATGAAGGAGGCCAGAGCAGCAGTCCAACATTGGCTCTGGATACATCACCACAGCCTACTACCAGACCAAACCGTGGTCGTCGCAGAAGGGTGGCTTTGAACATTGGCACCAGGAGGCAAGTTGATACCGGGGTGTTGGACTATTTGTCCCGAGCTGCCAATGATGATGGGGAGGAAGCTTACTTCCGCAGTCTTGCCCGCTATTTACGTCCCATTCCCCGCTCGCTCAGGCTGCGGACCAGAGGTTGCATCCAAATTTTGCTAGATGCGGCAACACCCCCAAACAACCCGACTAATATCTTTAATTATCTTGAACGGTGGCAAATGTCATCTACCAACCTTCTGGCGGTGCAAGACCTTCCACAGGACCAATCACAAACTGTGTCAGCACCACCCCCGCAACCTATAGCTCCACAAAAACAGCCTGCACAAACCACACAACAAGGCCAAAACAGGGGTATTTATGATTTTGCAGCACATCCCCAATCTGACTACTTGAACAGACACATGTTTGGAGGCTGGTCCCAACATGTGTTTGCTCGACATGGTCATATTGGGGGTTCGGAACAAATGGGTCAAGCCAGTAGCCAGGACTTGATGCCCTTCTACCCTCCACATCAAGTGTTAGGTCATACACATGATCGCAGCTTGCAGCAACACCCGCAATTTCTATCTGCAATAACACAGGTAGACAGAGTGGTTGGTCAACCACCCAGGCCAAGTTCCGCACATGCTGGACACCCGCCATCACCATCACCACCCCCAACCTACCATAACCTGTAATGTTTTGGATGTTAGATTTTGCCTGTCATTTTGGCCTTTTGTTGGCCTTAGTTTTTTGTGACCATGGCATGTAAAGCTGTGTTGTTTGTTTTGTTTAAATTACATATGAAAATTGAAATATGTTTTGGGAATGCATATATATATGCGCAGAGCAGTAGAAATTTGTTCTGAAAACAGAGTCTTATGTCTTGGTCCAGCTACATACATGATTTGTCAACTTTACACACTTACATCTTTTCATCATCAGATACATATTACACCAATTTCTGAAGGAAATTATGTGATTTATTAACTTAGAATCTAAACAAAAATTAAGGCAAAACAGCATTGTCTTGCCAAACCGTAGATCCCTCTGGTGACACAAAAAAATTGGTTAAAACATCACGAACTTTTAGGCCAGAGGGCTGACGACGTGAAGGACGAACACGTGTAGTTGTCAAGACAGTATTTGCATAATCAATGTCATCTGCAGCAGATGATGGGCAATCATGGTCTCTTGTAAAGTTGTGAAGAACAACACATGCTTTTATCATACCATTTACATTGCCTTCACTCAGTTGGATTGCAGACTGAAGGACCCGCCATTTTGCACTGAGAATGCCGAATGAACACTCGACCAGACGGCGGGCACGGGAAAGACGCAAATTAAAGATTCTGCGCCGGTAGTCCAGGCCTCTCCGTGGATAGGGTCTCATGACGTTCCTTGATAATTGAAAGGCCTCATCTGCTACCATCATGTAAGGCACCGCATCCAAATTAGCACCTGGTATGTGACTTGGGGGTGGGAGATCCAATTAATTGTTGCGCAGCCGCCGACCCATAATGGAAGAACTGAAGACTCTAGAGTCTCCAGTTCTCCCATAGGCCCCAATATCTACAATTATAAACCTGTAGTTGCTGTCGACTAGGGCCAACAGCACTACAGAGAAAAACTGTTTATAATTATAGAATTGGGTCCCTGAACCTGGCGGCTTACGCTCACGGATGTGCTTTCCGTCAAGAGCCCCAATACAGTGCGGAAACTGGCATGTGTCCTGAAATCCTTGAGCAATATGTAACCAGTCTGCAATTTTTGGTTCAGGCATCACCTCTTGATGGAGTCTTCTCCAGATTTCCGTGCATGTATCCCGCACAATCCCTGAAATTGTAGATTTTCCCAATAAAAACTCTAAATGCAGGGCCGCATATGATAGGCCAGTGGCAAGGAAGCTAAAAGACAAAATAATATTTGTATCAAAGATAAAATTAACACAATACAGGGTGATATGGGGCAATCAAACACTTTTTTTTAATTTAAAAAAAAAAGAGATGCTATGGCTTTGATCTTTTAAAAAAATTACATTAAGAAAATAAGTAAAAATTATGTTGAAGTTACTTAACCATTTAAGTATATAATTTGAAGAAGGGGTATCGACAAAAAAATTAGTAACATATTGGGTCAATTAGTATTAAGGCATACCGCAAGGTAAGGATAAGGCGCTCCTCAGCTGAAATAGATTTGCGCATCCTGGTGTCCTTCTTCGTGATCCCTGGACGCAAAATCTCCAACAAAATGTCAAAGGTTTGAATCCTCATCCGACAATAGTTGAAGAACTTGTCCGGATTAGTCCTCAGAGCAGCATACAGACGGCTGAAATGGCCTTTATTGATACGTTGTTTGATAAGTGGATGTACCCCCATCCGTCTCCGCCTCCTCGGATCTACAATAACTGGGTATGGCTGGCCAAAACGTTGGGAAAGTACCCAGTTGAAAAGCACATGCTCTGTGGTGTTGAAAGTCAGTCGATCAGACATGTTGCTCATCAATAGTGTTGAGCATTCCGATACCGCAAGTATCGGGTATCGGCCGATACTTGCGGTATCGGAATTCCGATACCGAGATCCGATATTTTTGTGATATCGGGTATCGGTATCGGAAGTGTAAAATAAAGAATTAAAATAAAAAATATTGTTATATTCACCTCTCCGGCGGCCCCTGGACATCAGCGGGAGGATCCGGCGTCCGGCACGGCTTCTTTCTTCAAAATGCGCGCCTTCAGGACCTGTGGTATGACGTCCCGGCTTCTGATTGGTCGCGTGCCGCCCATGTGACCGCCACGCGACCAATCAGAAGCCGCGACGTCATTCCTCAGCTAAAGTCCTAGAATGAGCGCCTTTTAGGACCTGAGGAATGACGTCGCGGCTTCTGATTGGTCGCGTGGCGGTCACATGGGCGGCACGCGACCAATCAGAAGCCGGGACGTCATTCCACAGGTCCTGAAGGCGCGCATTTTGAAGAAAGAAGCCGTGCCGGACGCCGGATCCTCCCGCTGATGTCCAGGGGCCGCCGGAGAGGTGAATATAACAATATTTTTTATTTTAATTCTTTATTTTACACTTTAATATGGATCCCAGGGCCTGAAGGAGAGTTTCCTCTCCTTCAGACCCTGGGATCCATGAGGATACATTCCGATACTTGATGTCCCATTGACTTGTATTGGTATCGGATATCGGTATCGGCGATATCCGATATTTTTCGGGTATCGGCCGATACTATCCGATACCGATACTTTCAAGTATCGGACGGTATCGCTCAACACTACTCATCAATCCGAAGTGCATCAACACAAGCAGGGACTCTATTGCATAGATTGGTGGGTGGCACCTGTGTTTTGGGCCATTAAATAATGTTCTTGGTGATGATTTAAATTTTTTCAGGTGGAAAAACCATTATATGTCCATTTTGCAAGCCTGCGAGAAATTCTCGCAATACGGATGCCATACGGATGTCACACGGATGTCAAACGGATCATTTGATGCGAGAAAATCGCATCCTCGCACTGCACTCGGATCACTGTTTTGTAAAAATTTGTGCGATTCTCGTCCGTCAAAAACGGACCGTTTTTTTATACGTTGTGTGTGTCCCCGGCCTAACCCCTACGGGTTCACTTCCAGGCTTTCCTGTCCTCAATCTTTACCAACATCATTAACTATCTAAATTCTCCAACATTATTAACGTTTCAACCTCTATGAAAGTAATCGTCAAACATTCCCTTTAAGAGGGACCCAAGTCTCTGGTGCAGACTCTCTTTCAGCAGCAAGTTCGCAATCAGCAAGTCCTTCTGCATCAGGTCTTCGCAAAGTCTTCTTCGACTTATAAAACCAGTAGGGAGCACCTTTAAGAAGGTGCAAGCTATTTACAAGGCAGTTCTGAATCATTCACCGTCCATGATCCGACGGTCTTTAAAACAATGATGAACGTTGGTTAACAGTACAAAAGAAAACAATAGAAAACAATAGGGATCCCGGGTAAACAAAGGGACCCCTTTAAGAAATAACCCTGGTCGGGTTTAAAGTAGCAACAACAGCAGGAACAGTTAACTATTTACATTTGTCGGGGTTTCGAGGTTTAGTGCTGTAACTCAGGGGGTAGCCCAGCTGGATACTGGCGGCTACCAGGTGCCACATAAGGGGCTCCCTCACTCCAGATGGGGGTCTTATGGCTTTGCATATCTCTTTTCTCATTCGATGCGGTATCAATGTCACTAATCGGTTTTTCAGGTATAATCTGGGTTCGAATGTCACTTTTGGTAGTAGGTTCAGTAGCGGCAATAATGCCCACTGTGGTCGTAGTATCAGGATTTGTCAGTTCAGAGTTAGTCTTAGTCATGGCAGCAGGTGGCGCTGCTGTGGAGCTTATCAGTAGGTCTTCTGTCACTGGGGCAGAGTCGTTCTTCATACCTGCTTCAGATGCGGTCCCTCCGGTGCCGGCCTGCTCCGTCTCCGCAGGGGTCTGGAACGCTGGTTGCAGGCCCTGGTGTTGCGGCGTTGTCATCTCTGTTTGCAGTGTCTCGCTTTCCGGCAGGGCCTTGCTTTCTGGCTTTGGAGCGCTGGAACTTCTTTCTTGCTCCGGACCAGACGAGGCTGCCGACACGTCTGGTGAGGCCCCCGGTGACGATCTCCTTCCACCCGGCCTCAGTGCTCAGCTGCCTCCGCCGGAGTTGATCGCTGAGCTCGTTCACTCCGGCCTGCAGGAAGTCGGGGCCAACAGGTGATGCCTGGCTGCGGTATCTCTCTGGGTAGCAGGGGGAGTCCTCGGCTCCGACCCCATGCTCCGGTCCCGGGCGGCTTGTCATGGCGTCCTCCACGTGACTCACTTCTTCTCCCTCCTTGTCCTTTTCCCGCTCTCTCCTTCGTGGGCGGTTTCGTTTTCTTTGTCTCCGCCCTCCACTGAGGATTAGGAGGCGGATCACGGCCGCTGACGGACACGTTCTCAAGGCACAGAAATATTTAGACTGGGCGGCCATTGTCGTTCGTGCTCTTCAGCTTGACCACGCCCACTTCCACGCCCTTCTTCTTCTGCGCTCCTCGTGGCACGGCAATGGCGGCGGTTTTGGCGGGAATCTTGGCGGCAAATAGCAATACACAGTCTTTGCAATAAATCACAGTCCAAACACGCTTCAATCACAATTCCAAGGCACACATGACCTGCCTCTCAGGCTTAAGTACGATCCTGTTCGTAACGCCAAGTTGGAGCGCCCCCAATCACAGGGCCACAAGTCACTCGGTACCGGTCCTTTCTGCTCGGTTATGCGGTTGTCACGGTGGCTGGACCCGGTCGTGACCCTGCTAAGGGGCGTCCAATGAAGGTGGTAGTACAGTCTGTCAGGGGATCATGACACCACCTGTGGTGTTCGGTCAGGGTGACCGACGCTGCTATGGGGTCCGCTGGGGTGATGGAATGGCAGCTGGATGGTGTACCTTCCCACAGGTGAAGTATATCCCCAGGGCTTCCCAGTAAGGTGGATGGTGATGGTGTGAGGTGCAGGCAATAACGAGGACACAAGGTTGCAGTCTCTTTACCTTTTTACTGAAGGCTTCAATATACTCAGTCCAGAGCACGTTCAACCAGGCTATCAGAGACCGGCCGGTCCAATGGGCACATCCAGAGTTTCCCTCGCAGATGGAAATCGTTGCCTACCAATAGCGCCTGTGTGTTGTAGTCCTACCCTGCTTTGCATTCGGAATAGTCCTCACAACTGCTGCTCTCGTTCGTTTGTTCTCTACAGCTTTCTCTCTCTCTCATTCTTTGGTTCCAGATGTTGCTAGTTTCTAACGTCACCCAGATATGTTATGGCTAGGACGCCACCCGTTTGACGGGAAGGCTTGGAGGTCTTCCGGGACCCTAGAGATGCCCCTCTCCCAATGTTGCCCCCTATGTCTTCGTAGGTGTAGAAGATAGACAGCCAACCTATGATTAACTGTCCAGCGGAATTTGAAGTAAGGCCTGAAGTCAGTTACTCCTACGGTGATCCGGCCACCGACTATGCGCCTCAGTAAGATGTTGCCTTCCTCTCTCGGCACGACTCTTACTGGCTCTCCTTTGTGCTGATCTCGTTTCCACGTTTCCACAATATCCTTCCCTTTGTGTCTCTTTCTTAGGATACCGCCGCAAGGTGTGCAGGCGCGGTTCCGTGACGTTCTGTTCTGTTCGCTAGGCACCTGCCAGGTTCCCACGCCTGACAGGGACCCCCATGTGCCTTCTCCCTGCAACACCCCCTGCCACGGGATGTTGCCTGGTTCCAACCCAGTCAGCTTCTCCCTAACTTCCTCCCCAGCCCCTAGTTTTACCAGTGTGAGGAGTGGCCCAATAAATAAAGCCTTTTTCTCCCCCTAGTGGCCAGAGTGTGAAGTGTAATGTGTTCTAGTGATACCTGGTCAGGAGAACTCCTTTGTGCCATCAGACGTACCGCTGCTCCCCTTAGTGGCAGAGCGCTATACTGCAATGACCAGGTCTCTGGGGCGCTGCAGGGGCAGAATGCTGGACACAGTGGGGCAGAATGCGGGACACACAGGGGCAGAAATGCTGGACACAGTGGGGCAGAATGCTGGACACAGTGGGGCAGAATGCTGGACACAGTGGGGCAGAATGCTGGACACAGTGGGGCAGAATGCTGGACACAGTGTGGCAGAATGCTGGACACAGTGGGGCAGAATGCTGGACACACTGGGGCAGAATGCTGGACACACTGGGGCAGAATGCTGGACACAGTGGGGCAGAATGCTGGACACAGTGGGGCAGAATGCTGGACACAGTGGGGCAGAATGCTGGGCACACAGTGGGGCAGAATGCTGGGCACACAGTGGGGCAGAATGCTGGACACAGTGGGGCAGAATGCTGGACACACAGGCAGAAATGCTGGACACAGTGGGGCAGAATGCTGGACACGGGCAGAAATGCTGGACACAGTGGGGCAGAATGCTGGACACAGTGGGGCAGAATGCTGGACACAGTGGGGCAGAAATGCTGGACACAGTGGGGCAGAATGCTGGACACAGTGGGGCAGAAATGCTGGACACACAGGGGCAGAATGCTGGACACAGTGGGGCAGAATGCTGGACACAGTGGGGCAGAATGCTGGACACAGTGGGGCAGAAATGCTGGACACACAGGGGCAGAATGCTGGACACACAGTGACAGGGGCAGAATGCTGGACACACAGTGACAGGGGCAGAATGCTGGACACACAGTGACGGGCAGAATGCTGGGACACACAGTGACAGGGGCAGAATGCTGGGACACACAGTGACAGGGGCAGAATGCTGGGACACACAGTGACAGGGGCAGAATGCTGGGACACACAGTGACAGGGGCAGAATGCTGGACACACAGTGACAGGGGCAGAATGCTGGACACAGGGGCAGACTATGAGACCCTGGGGCAGGATGCTGGACACTGGGGCAGAATGCTGGACAAAGTGACAGGGGCAGAATGCTGGACACAGTGACAGGGGCAGAATGCTGGACACAGTGACAGGGGCAAAATGCTGGACACAGGGGCAGACTGTGAGACCCTGGGGCAGGATGCTGGACACTGGGGCAGAATGCTGGACACAGTGACAGGGGCAGAATGCTGGACACAGTGACAGGGGCAGAATGCTGGACACAGTGACAGGGGCAAAATGCTGGACACAGTGACAGGGGCAGAATGCTGGACACAGTGACAGGGGCAGAATGCTGGACACAGTGACAGGGGCAGAATGCTGGGCACAGGGGCAGACTGTGAGACCCGGGGGCAGAATGCTGGACACTGGGGCAGAATGCTGGACACAGTGGGGCAGAATGCTGGACACAGTGACAGGGGCAGAATGTTGGACACAGTGACAGGGGCAGAGTGCTGTAAAGGCACAGATGATTGGCCTCGGGGAGACCAAAACATCCAACACCGCGGAGACACCATCACGTGTTTCTCAACGCAGTGATTCCAGAACACTGCCCCCATCCCTTATGGGAAATATGCAGATGCATGTAAAGAAGCTGCGGAGACACCATCACGTGTTTCTCGACGCAAGCAGTGAATAGCCAGGCCTTTCCCGGGGGCAGAGTGCTGGACACAGTGACAGGGGCAGAGTGCTGGACACAGTGACAGGGGCAGAATGCTGGACACAGTGACAGGGGCAGAGTGCTGGACACAGTGACAGGGGCAGAATGCTGGACACAGTGGGGCAGAGTGCTAGACACAGTGACGGGCAGAATGCTGGACACAGTGACAGGGGCAGAATGCTGGACACAGGGGCAGACTGTGAGACCCGGGGGCAGAATGCTGGACATTGGGGCAGAATGCGAGACACGGGGCAGAATGGAGATACGGGGCATGATTGGAGACACGGGGCAGGATGAAAGACATGGGTGCATGACTGGAGACAGATGGGGGAGGATTGGAGACAGATGGGGCAGAATGGAGACACAGGGGGCATAATTGGAGACAAGTGGCAGGATTTCAGGCACAGGGGCATGGTTGGAGACATAGGGGGGCAGAATTGAGACATGGGGCATGATTAGAGACACTGGGGGCAGAATTGGAGACAGATCGTGCAGGATCATGGGGCAGGATGGATATGATGGAGACAGATGGGACCGGATGGGGAGATCACATGGGGCGATCATATGGGGCAGGATGGGGAGATCATATGGGGCAGAATGGATACTCATGAGGGCAGGATGGGAGAACATATGGCTGACGCCAGGAATGAGACACACGGTGGCCAGGATGGGGAATATTATTACCATAGGGGCTAATTTAGGGATTTTATTACTGCAGTGATGTATTTATTTTATTTTTTGAGTATACTGTTTTTAAATGAGGGGGCGGTCCTGTTACTGTATAGAGTGATACTATGTTGCCTCTTTTTCTTCATGTGGTGTAATGTAGACGTTGTGAAAAATTAAGTAATGTATTCTACAAGTGGAGCTCGAGATAACTGTGTTATTTCCTGCAGAGACAAGTCCTGGCTGGATGAAATGATGGCGGTCTGTGCTGGATGAAAGATGAAGGACTTCACCTAGAGACGTCACTGGTGAGTCAGTGTGTTACCTATACACTGACACTATACACTGTATACTATATACAGAGCTCCTGTGTGTAATTTCACTAGTGATCACTGTATTATCTGTACACAGACACTGCATACTAAGTACAGATCTCCTGTGTATAATGGCACTTATGGTGATAGTATGGTGCTTTTTTTTAATTACTGATCAGAATTGTAGTATTCAGTCACTATGTGGTGGTAATATGTGGTCTGGACATGGTGTTGCGGTATTTGTTCCTTGTATGTGATATTATTCGATCACTTGGTGGTAATATGTCATCTGGTCATGGTGTAGCGGTATTTGTTCCTTGTATGTGATATTATTGGTCATTTTAAAATTTGAAAAATAAATAAAAATATACCTAAATTGTATTGCATATTTTAACAAATATTTAATAGGTTACAGTAGAGTAGGGCCCGGCCAAAAGTGTCTACCGTGTTATGGTGGCGGCTTAAAAAATCTTTTGGCCAAAACAAAAGCTGCTGGCTATATGTGTGATCTGGTGATGGGAACTGTTAATGTGTGATAGGTGAGAAGTGGAGTTTTTCCAAGAGAGAACGGTGGGACTGTGGACAGCTCGAGGGGTGGAGCGTGGAGGCGGGGCTGGGGTGGAGCCTGGGCGGAGTCTCAAGGGGGCCCCGAAAATTTTGCCAGTATGGGGCCCCGAAATTTCTAGTGGCAGCCCTGGCCACAGATAACAGACTGATGTAAATGTGGCCTTGAATTTTTGGGGCACAACTAACAAGTTGGCTATGACAAAAAAAAAAAAAAAAGGTAGATTTGCACATAATTGGATTTCAATAACCTGGCTGTACTAGGCAGCGTGAACAAGCAAATTAATGTTGAAATAAGGGGGCTATGGATTGCTTTAGAATAAAAGGAGCAGGTATCAATTGAAGAAAAAAAAAGCCACAGAAAACTGTGCAGCAGCAGCAGACAGTAATGGAGCATTTGTAGGTATGCAGTGAGAGCTATGTACGCACATACAGTGTCGGCAGGCCTTGCACTGATGTGGATATGCACACATAGACGCCCCTGCCTACCTAGCGCTGCAATCTTGGGACCCCCGAATTAGCCTTATAAAGGACTGTTGGTTTCTCAGGAGTTGTGGACTGAACAGTTGCAGACCTACACTCTTTGGCCGGGATCACACACAGCGAGATACGGCCGAGTTTCGCTGGTTAAAACCAAGCTCTGGCACCGGCACTCCAGAGCGAAGCATGCGGCCGCATAGCAATACATGGAGCTGTACACTCTGCTCCGGAGTGCCGCTGCCAGAGCTTGCTTTTAACCAGCGAAACTCGGCCGTATCTCGCTGTAGTGTGACTCCGGCCTTAAAAGCACAATTCTGACCCTATCTCAGCAGCAGCTCTCCCTACACTCACTAGGTTCGGAGCAGAATGCGGCGAGCAGGGCGGCGCCAGGTCTTTTATAGACCTGATGATGCTGTGCGGCCAGCCAATCACTGTAATACCACAACAAAGATGGCTGCGGCATTACAGTGCATGGCTAACAATCCCTGCACTGTCATTGGCGCTCTAAAGAGCGCCAGAATTGCAGGGCAGAGACCCGAGCTCCAGCCGAATAATCCCGGAAATACTCGGTGCTCGCCGAGTACACCGAGCATAGTGATACTCGGGCAAGTAATGAGTAGTGGAGAGCACGTTCGCTCATCACTATAGACTATCTCCTGATCTAACAAATGCTTTATTTTTTTGCTATTGGAGCAATCATTAGGAAAGAAATGACTGAGAACAATTTTAAAGCAGATTCAATAAATATTGTAATTAATAGAATGGGTGCACATTAGTCAGAACTGCTGACCTAAAAATTCTCATTAAGGGCTCATACCCATCAGTGTGAATAAAATCAGTCCGATGTTGCTCCTGGAAATTCGGACAAGTGTCATGCGAGTTTTATCACCTAACATGTGTATGCAATGCAATTTTAACATCAGCTTTTATCATTTAAAGATACTGTAGGATAGATAAGAAAACCCGACCAGCATCTCCTTAGCGTGAACAGGTGCAAGCTGCAATGACTGCACAATATATAAAAAGAAAACACAGAAGCACCCTGTGAAGGCCAAGATATATAGAAAAACTTGAAACATTAAACGTAAGTTGTATTGTTACTCAGTAAGATGTACTTACGAAAAAAATGGAAGTTCTTAGCGCATAAATTGGCCAATTCATGTATGCCCATCAACCATGGCAAGGTGACACTCCTCTTCTACTGACACTTCACTTCTACAATTTGAATGGGCAAGAAGAATTGGTTTAAATCTCATTAATCCATTAACCTACAGGTGATTCCACTTGCCTATTCAAATTGTTACCTGAGTATGTTTGTCCACTTAATTGTAGGCATTCAGCCCGAGAGTAGCATGTTCAGTAGGATAGGAAACTGGTATGGTAGGACCCATCAGAGAAGTGTCACCTTGCTGTGGTTGATGGGCACACATGATTTGGCCAATTTATGTGCTTGTTTTCTGTAAGTACATCTTACTGAGTAACAATACAACTTAGATTTAATGTTTCCAGTTTTCTATATATATTGGCTTTCACAGTGTTGCTGTGTTTTCATTTTACAAAGATAGTTTCAAATATGTGAGTGACATATACAATTATTGCAGTCCATGTGTAGCTTGCTGTACATGTATTTAAATAATAAATTAAAGAAAAAAATTAAGTAGGATCCCACAAAATTCTGACTCTGTCACATCTGTCACATGTGCTCAGTGCGAACCTGCTTTCATCTGTGAAAAGCACAGGGCGCCAGTGGTGAATTTGCCAATCCTGGTGTTCTGTGGCAAATGCCAAGTGTCCTGCACGGTGTTGGGCTGTGAGCACAACCCCCACTGTGCAGACACATGCACATTTGTGAGCTGCTGGAGGTCATTTTGCAGGGCTCTGGCAGTGCTCCTCCTGTTCCTCCTTGCTGAAGTAGTGGTCCTGCTACTGGGTTGTTGCCCTCCTACGGCCCCCTCCACATCTCCTGGTGTACTGGCCTGTCTCCTGGTAGCACCTCCAGCCTCTGGACACTACACTGACCAACACAGCAAACCTTCTTGCCACAGCTCGCATTGATGTGCCATCCTGGATGAGCTGCCCTACCTGAGCCACTTGTGTGGGTTGTAGAGTCCATCTCGTGCTACCGCAAGAGTGAAAGCACAACAAACATTCAAAAGTGAACAAAACATTTAGCCAGAAAGCATTGGTACTGAGATGTGGTCTGTGGTCCCCACCTGCAGAACCACTCCTTTATTGAGTGTGTCTTGATAATTGCCAATAATTTCCATCTGTTGTCTATTCCATTTGTACAATAGCATGTGAAGTTGATTGTCAAACAGTGTTGCTTCCTAAGTGGACAGTTTGATTTCACAGAAGTTTGATTTACTTGGAGTTATATTCTATTGTTTAATTGTTCCCTTTAATTTTTGTGAGCAGTGTGTGTGTGTGTGTATATGTGTATGTGTGTGTGTGTGTGTATATATATATATATTTATATATATATATGTATATATGTATGTATATATATATATATGTGTGTATATACATGTGTGTGTATATATATATATATATATATATATATATAATATAGAGCTATCCATTCTATACCGACAGGTCACTGTGATTTTACTGTATTCGGCTGATGAAGCATTGGGTTTACTAGGAGATGGGTGCGTAAAAATCAGACAGCACACATTTGGTCTCTGTGCTGTACATTTTTTTTTTCTCACACCCATTGACTTGCATTGGCTAGTCTTCTCCGAGATATGAGGACAATTGCAGCATGCTGCGATTTTTTTTTCTTAGTTCGATCTAAGCTGAGAAAAAATCACAGATTAGCGGGGACTCTTAGAATAACATTAGGCAGAGTGCAATCCGATTTTATATCAGATTGCACTTGTCCATTTTTCTTGCAAATGAGTATGAGCTCTAATAGTCCATTGAGCAAACAAAAATTTTATGGATGTCATTCATGGAACTACATAAAGAAAGCTATATGAGATGACATTACATTTTACCGTATATACTCGAGTATAAGCCGATCCGAGTATAAGCCGACCCCCCCTAATTTTGCCACAAAAAACTGGGAAAACTTATTGACTCGAGTATAAGCCTAGGGTAGGAAATGCAGCAGCTACCGGTGAATTTCAAAAATAAAAATAGATGCTCCATACCGTTCTTCCATACCGTTCATTATTGCTCCATATAAAGCTGTGCCATATATAATGCTCTGCACCGTTCATTATGGCCCCATAAATGCTCCATATAAAGCTGTGCCATATATAATGCTCTGCACCGTTCATTATGGCCCCATAGATGCTCCATATAAAGCTGTGCCATATATAATGCTCTGCACTGTTCATTAGGGCCCCATAGATGCTCCATATAAAGCTGTGCCATATAGAATGCTCTGCACTGTTCATTAGGGCCCCATAGATGCTCCATATAAAGCTGTGCCATATATAATGCTCCATACCGTTGATTATTGCCCCATAGATGCTCCATAGAAAGCTGTGCAATATAAAATGCTGCTGCTGCTGCAATAAAAAAAAATCACATACTCTCCTCTCTTCGCTCAGGACGCCGGCACTTTCAATATTTACCTGCTCCTCGTGCGGCTCTGTCTCCAGCACTGACGCTCAGCAGAGGGCGCGCACTGACTACGTCACCGCGCCCTCTGACCTGAGCTTCACAGCCAGAGGACGCTAGAGACGGAGCCGCACCAGAACGAGGAGCAGGTAAATATCGCGCAGTGCTCCCCTCCCCGTATACTCACCTGCTCCTGGCGCGGTCCCTGCAGTCCCTGCTTCTTCCACCGCTGCATCTTCTTCCTGTATTGAGCGGTCACAGTTACCGCTCATTGCAGTCAGGAATATGCGGCTCCACCTCTATGGGAGGTGGAGCCGCATATTCATGACTGTAATGAGCTTTACCATGTGACTGCTCAATACAGGAAGAAGATGCAGCGCTGGAAGAAGCAGGGACTGCGCCGGGAGTAGGTAAGTATAACTAGACAGCCCCCGCTCCCCCTCCCCTGCCAACCCCCGGGTATGACTCGAGTATAAGCCGAGAGGGGGACTTTCAGCCCCCAAAAATGGGCTGAAAATCTCAGCTTATACTCGAGTATATACGGTATTTTATTACCACGTATCAGAGGTGTTATTTCTATGATATATTAGTTTTAACCCCTTTCCGATACTGGGCGTAATAGTACGCCCACATCAGACTCCTTCCCTTTGATGTGGGCTCCGGCGGTGAACCCACATCTTTCCCAGAACATGTCAGCTGTTTTGAATGGCTGACATGTGCTGGAATTGGAATTCCGGTCCACCCACAGCAATCGTGCCGGAAATCTGCCCATCAGTGACCTCCGTCATGTGATCGTGGGTCATAGATGGGTTGGAATGATAACCAGAGGTCTCCTGGAGACCTCTTTGGTTGTCACTGCCGGATTGCTATGAGTGCCACCCAGTAGTCGGCGCTCATAGCAAGTGAGGTATTCTGCTACATGCAGGCGATCTGATCATTGTCTGTATGCAGAAGAGCCGATCGGGTTATAGCAGCTTCTAATCTCCCATAGAGACTATTGAAGCATGCCAAAAGTGAAAAAAAAATGTTTTTAAAAATACAAAAAATAAAAAAATATAAAAGTTAATATCACCCCCCTTTCACCCCATTCAAAATAAAAAAAAAAATCAAACCTACACATATTTAGTATCGCGGTGTTCAGAATCGCCTGATCTATCAATAAAAAAGGATTGACCTTATCACTAAATGGCATAGCAAGAACGTCAAAATGCCAGAATTACGTTTTTTTTGGTCACTTTGACATTGTATTAAAATGCAATAATGGGCGATCAAAAGATCGTATCTGCACCAAGATGATATCATTAAAAACGCCAGGTCAGCACGCAAAAAATAAGCCCTCACCCGACCTGAGATCATAAAAAATGGAGACGCTACGGGTATCGGAATATGGTGCAATTTTTTTTTTTTTTAACAAAATTTGGATTTTTTTTCACCATAAAAAAGAACCTAGACATGTTTGGTGTCTATGAACTCGTAATGACATGGAGAATCATATTGGCAGGTCAGTTTTAGAATTTAATGAAGCTAGTGAAAAAGCAAAACAAAAAACAACTGTGGGATTGTGCAGCGCCCCAGAGTCCTGGTCGTTGCAGTAATGTCACTCTGCCACTACGGGGAGTGATGTTATGTCTGATTGCACTAAAGGAGTTCACTTGACCAGGTATCACAAGCACACATTACACTTCACACTCTGGCCACTAGGGGGAGCAAAAGGCACTATGTATTAGGCCACTCCTCACACTGGTAAAACTAGGGGTCGGATAGGAAGTTAGAACAGAACGCAGCCTGAGGAGAGTCCAGGGAGGACCTGCCAGGGGTGGGTTCGTGACAGGGGCCTAGCAGAACGAATAGAAAGCAATGGAACCGCGCCTGCACTACCTTGCGGCGGTATCCTAAGAAAGGACAAGAAGAGAAGGATATTGTGGACAGTGAGAAACGAGATCAAGCACAAAGGAGAGCCAGTAGGAGTCATGCCCCGAGAACGGCAACATCCTACTGAGGCGCGTAGCTGGTGACCGGAACACCGAGACAGTAACTGACTTTATGCCTTACTTCAAATACCGCCGGACAGTTAATTATAGGTTGGCTGTCTACCATACATCACCTAAGCAGACATAGGGGGCAAGCGTGGAGAGGGGCGTCTCTAGGGTCCCAGAATAGCTCCGAGCCTTCCCGTCAAACGGGTGCGTCCTATCCAGATAAACTTGGGGGATGGAGAGAGAGAGAAAGAGAAAGAACGAGAACAGAAGTTGTGAGGACTATCCCGAATGCTCAGCAGGGAAGAACTACAACACACAGGCGCTAGTGGTAGGCAACGATTTCCACCTGCAAAGGAAACTCTGGATGTGCCTTTGGACCGGCCGGTCTCAGACAGCCCTGTTGACTGTACTCTGGATTGAGGATCCCGAAGCCTTCAGTAAAAGGTAAAGAGACTGCAACCCTGTGTCCTCGTTATTATCTGCGCCTCACACCATCGCCACATACACTACTGGGAAGCCCTGGGGACATACTTCACCTGTGGGAAGGTATACCATCTAGCTGCCATCACATCACCCCAGTGGACCCCAAGCAGCGTCGGTCGACCTGACCGAATACCACAGGTGGCATCACGAAACTTTAGCCGACATTCATCACCCCTTTTATTGGACGCCCCTTAGCAGGGTCACGGACCGGGTCCAGCCACCGTGACAACCCTAGTACTGAGACAGAGAGGACCGATACCGAGTAACCCGCGGCCCTGTGTCTGGGGGCGCTCCAATTGCACTTTTTTTGCAATTTGACTGCACTTTGAATTTTTTTTCCCATTTTCCAAGACATGATATGTTAAAACCAATGTCATTCAAAAGTACCACTCATCCTGCAAGAAAATAAACCCTCACATGGCCATATTGACCAAAAAATAAAAAGGTTATGGCTCTGGGAAGGAGGGGAGCGAAAAAACGAAAATTCAAAACCAAAAATACCTCAGGTCATGAAGGGGTTAATGCCAATGCCCCCTGAGTCTGCAATATGTTTCTGAGCATTTCATAGCACAGTTCATAGAAATCTCTATACACTTGCAGGATATGTTACATTTGCACCTTTAGAATAATTCTGCTGTACATATAAACTAATTTCACTTTGCCTGTATACAGACCAGCACTGTACAGCTTCACCATTCATACCAGTCCTGTGCCCATTGGAGAAAATAGATGAATGTCAGAAACACACACAGGGTAACATTCAGAGGAACAAATTCATTGGTTAGTATATTTTGTTTTATTGGGGGATATAGGAGAAAACGGAGCACCCCTCATGTAAACACATGCAAACTTCATGCATTTGCTTCACGCCCCCTGAGGAAGAGACAATTTGAACGTGAAACGTGCGTCAGGGTATGTGGTCGAGGTAAAGGCAGGATACATCATCATCATGGGTAATTAACCCTTTTGTTTTTTACTATATCATTATGCATTGATGTTGGATGCAGCAGTGAGACTTGGGGATCGTTATATTGGTCTGTCAGACACACTTAGTCACACATGTGATGTCCTTTACAACAGATTACATTCCCTGTTGCTTCCCTTTGACTGCACCCTATGTATGTACTGATCCTGTCCTTTCTTTGGACCCATTTTTACCCATTTTCACACAGACAGCTCTCTCCAGCGACCAACGATCAGGAAAACGACTTCGGTATGGTTGAAACTGTCTTCAACGATGCCGAAGTCCCCGGGTAACCAGGGTAAACATCGGGTTACTAAGTGCAGGGCCGCACTTAGTAACCTGATATTTACCCTGGTTACCATTGTAAAAGTAAAAAAAAAAACACTACATACTTACATTCCGATGTCTGTCACATCCCCCGCCGTCAGCGCCGGCCGTAAAGCAGAGCACAGCGGTGACGTCACCGCTGTGCTCTGCTTTACG